>NW_027072034.1:31492885-31955385 GCF_038088225.1 Cyrtonyx montezumae | reverse complement strand
CATCTCCAAATGCTTTTCAGAGCTCCTCCTAGCATGCAATTCCATGCCTTTTTTGTCCTGACATCAAGGTTGCCTAAGGCAGTCATGACTATGAGGGGACAAATGCAAATGACTCCTCTCACCATACCCTCCCAAAGGGAGTCTGAAGCATTCAAGGAGTGATCTGAAGTAGTACCACCATCCAGAGCCTTGAACAAGCACTCCTTTCAGCAACCCTAGGCTTTATGCTAATCCACCAGGCTTCCTTCGTTATTGCATTTACGTTTTCATAGCTGTTTTTCTCAGTTGTAAAGCAAGACCCTCCTCTTCCTTTCTTCTGTTTCTCTCGTGGCACAGACCACAGTAACAGAGAGACTAATGTAAAGCCAGTTCAGAAACAAATGTAGCTGGCATGAATGACAGCAACGTACTGATTTTGGTGCCCAGCAGCTCATTTCATCCTAGCCACTGCACACTCGCTGTAGGACATCTTTCAGTCACTGCTGACAATGGGCCAGAAATGAAATGCCAATTCAACTGCCTCCTAATCTTGGAAAGAGGGTGATCATACAGACATGGACTGGCTGCTAATTCAAGGCAGAGTGATCTCCCTCCTGTTTCTTCCAAACAGTGGCCCAAAGCTCTTGTTACCCATTTCATCACCTTACCTTGCACTCAGAAATGTTTAGTGTCAATGTACCATTCAACTCAAGCTTAAATCTGTCCTTTTCAGGGCACAGAGTCCCCAGAACAAACAGAAAGCCCTCATCTGGCAGCCTCCTTAAAACCATCTCAAAATTTCAGCAATTTTAGACAGAGATGAAATGGAAGTAGAGTCAATCCTCTAGGGGAGACTCCTCAATCACCTCACTAGCCCAGCCTCAATCAAATCCAGCTCACTTTGGTCCTCCCAGCCAATCCCTTGTGCTTGAGCAGAAATTTTTCCCCAAAGGGGAAAGAGAGGCAGAAGGAAGACAGAGGAAGAGTTTTCACCTGCTTATTCTTCAGTTACACTAATAATTCTTATTTCTGAAGGCATGTATTGCTAAGAAAAAGGGAGCATTTTCACTGGTCCCAAAATGATACTTTCACTCTTCCTTGACACAATTTTTTAGTAAGATGTTTTTTTTTTTTCCAAGTATAAATAAGGAGAACCTATTCAAGACATTTTTGTTTATTAATAGTCAGATTATTTCTCTCTAAAAAAAACCCAAAAAACTCCATAACACCTTGATTGCGTTTCTACTTCATGTTTGCTTGCATAAATAAACCTGAAGTTTTACTGCAAGAGAGGCAGCTATTTTAAAGATGGCAAAATGTCAGCTCTTAGATGGTTGGTTTCATTTAACAAGGCTCCACATGAATTTATGAACTGTTCTGCAACGTCTTCTGCTTGCACCAAATGGCAGACTTTAGGCAGAAACCCAATGTATGTTTAGCTAATGTATAACAAACAGAGTATTTACATGGTCAGTGGACCCTATTAGGTATTAAGAATGGCCTCTTTCTAAATTTTCTGCTAATTCCCTTCCGCAACAACCTGAACAAAGTGTTCATTTCTCAGAGAAAGCTAAGAAAATGTGTGCGTCTATGAGTGCGTGTCTTTCGTTTTAAAATGTCTTTAAACAAACTTCTGACAGTTACCTTATTGTCTTTTGCTCGGAGGGTGACAATGTAGTTTAAGATATTGTTTCCTGACTTTAAAGGTGCCTTGTGGTTTTTAAGGACATTTCAGCAGCTAAAGGAATTCTACTGCAGACACAGTGAACCAGTTCATTTCTTAAGCAATAAGTGGCAAGCAGGGTGGTGCTGAATAAGCATGCTTATATAGAATTTCTCTTTGAAAAGCTCACTAGTTAGGCCCTATAACACTTCAGTTGATATTTCTACAGTGCAAACACGATAGTGGAAATTAAGTTGCCCCAGCAAATTCAGTTTAGGAGAAATTTGTTATGAATAAAACGCTGCTGCTGGCCTTAGAACATTGAATTTATCCACCAAATAATATCTTAGAAATACCACTTCAGAAGAAATCAGCTCTAAATAATTGATAAATTTGGTTTGTTTAGAAACCTTTTGACCCCTGTAATAGAAAGTAAAAACACATTTCAGTTATTAAAGTCACATATATTCCCTCTGGTAGGGGAAGCTTTTAATTTTAAGCTGGTCTCTGTTGGGGCCATTTGATAAAGCTTGGAAAAACCTTTTCAACTGCTGCTGGTGGATTTGGGTCAGCTTCCCTTGGGAAAATGGCAAAAGATAAATTTGTAGCTTTTCATAACACATAAGAAAACTTCAGAGATTTTAAACATCAAGAACTATTGGAACTGAAAGACAGAGTTTCTCTTTTGTTTCTCCCCCTCCTCCTTCTGCTCCTTCTTCTCTTTTCTTTCCAAAAAGAACTTTAATTCTCTTGTTGTTTTAATTTTTTTTTTCCTTTTGAGCAGCGGAAGCTGGAATGTTTTGGCCTTTCTAATGACACTACCATCGATCCTTTTTAACATAAGATCTATTTTGAGATAAAAACATCATTAGATAATTTTTGTTTCCAAATGGAATCATTTCATAGCATTGCTTTCCAAGCCAAGAGCAAAATAAAATGCCCTTTATCACATATTTTCAAAAATACAATTCATAAACTTTGCTCCAGTCACTGTTACCAGATCTTTATGTCCACAAATACAAGTTGCTCTCATTTCCCCAGGACAGTAATCTCTGCTTATGAATGAAGGTGTGATTCTATTGGGACTGCCAAAATGTAGCAAACAGCCACACTGCTGTTTTAGAAGAGGAAAGCAAACATGAATGACATAAAATAAATATATATAATACCTATGAAGAAAGGAGAAACAAACAAACAAATGAACAAACAAAGAAAAAACAGTAACCCCAAAAAGCTGAATACCTGGATATCTATCTGTGTACAAACCAACTACTTGCAGGCAAAACTGCAGACTGTTATACCCCCTGACCTTCAAATCTGCCAGGATCTGTGCTCTTGTTTGGAGGGGTTGTTGCTGTTCCACATCTCTTTAGGCATTTCTATCAAGTACAACCTGCAGGCATTGTGATGCACTTCCATTTCTATACATTCATCTGAGACTAACAGATTCACTTCACATAAACTACTGAATGGCTATCATTCAAGAAAAACAGCTCTCTTTCACCAACAGCCTAGGCTGAACTAGAACCAGCACCCTAGAAGATAAAATCTATGTACTTCCTCACAGCCTCTACAAAGCTACAGACTTTACCTTGTTGTCAATAAGCTAGCAAGTGATGCCCTGGGATACAACAACAAGCTCAAAGAAACACTGGGGAAGTAGATGCCTCTGGGAAGTTGCATCCCTGCTCCCGAATTTCATGGTGAATATGTAATTGACTCTTAAAATTACAGATGCCTTTAGCTAAATTTTTGAAACCTGGATCCCTCACCTGACAACCTCCCTTACACAATCTGTGAAGAGTGAGAAGGAACAAGCCAGTAAAAGCAAATTTTTCTTCATCCTAAACAAGCCTTTCTTGAGCAGCAAATTGTTTCTTTTTGCTGTTTCATGCTTGGACGCTATTCCCAGTGTAAGACACTCTATTGCACGGACTCAGTGGTAAATTATTAAAAGGGTCTCCACTGGATATCCGTTCGTGCAGCCACAAATTATGTGTTCATGTACCTATGCCTATTCTTGGCAGGTGCAGTTCCTCTGTGAGTACTTTAGCAATTCAAACACCTGCATTTTTTCATTATGTTAAGTCTGTTCTTCAAACAGTTGCACCTACACCCCATTAGCACCCACACAGGGAGGCCAACTCTTGGTAATTTATGTTGTGAGGGGATTGCCTTCTTGGGCAAGAAAGATACTGTGCAGGAAGCTATGCTGAGATTTTACAGCCACATTGTTCCAGCTTCCCAAATAAACACACTTAGCACGTATCTTCATGGTCACTTTGTCCACTTGGAACAGGATGAGTGAACTGGGCTGCTTTGTATGTACTATGCACTCAGTGTTCACACAGGAAATGAGTGAGGAGTAGACAGTATTCAAAATGGTAACAAAATACTTCACAATGTTTTCCTTATTTAAGAATGTCTTCAAAGAATGTGACATTTTGCATGGGAAATTTCTTCCGTCTTCTTTTTCAATTCTTTTTTTTTTTTTTTGGTCATTTATTCCTGTTGACACACTTTGTCTGATGCCTAATGTTTGGTTTTTGCTAAATTGATGTAGGCTGTTCTTCATCGTTCTTACCAGACAATCTCACAACTCAGCACATGCCATCATACATAGGGATGCTTTCATTGCTGAAGGTTACTATTCAGTTCCATCTAACAGGGCAATTTCACTTGGTCTCCTAGAAACACTGGTGACCATCTTATTTGATCCTTTCTTAGACTGTAGCCTGGTGCTACAAAAGTCCCACTACACACACTGCCATTTATCCTCCTTTTTTTTTTCCCCTGTATTTTTTTTCTTTATTACACACTCCTTTCTACCGTCCCTTCCTACCTTTTGTTGCTGTTGTTGTTGTTTTTCCTCTACTCTTATTCTTCCTTTTGGAGCCGTTTAGTCTGGGAAAGAGGAGGCTGAGGGGAGACCTTATTGCTCTCTTCAAATACCTGAAAGGTGACTGCAGTGAGAGCTGGGTTGGTCTCTTCTGACTGATGACAGGTGACAGAACAAGGAGAAATTGCCTCAAAATGAGCCACGGGATGTTTGAGTTGTATGTAAGGAAAAACTTCTTTACAGAAAGTGTTGTTAGGTACTGGAATAGGCTCCCCAGGGAGGTGGCTGAGTCACCATCCCTGAACAAGTTTGAAATCCATTTGGATATGATGTCCAGGGACATAATTTAGCGGTGGGTTGTTAGACTATGGCTAGGTTGTGGTTGGACTTGATGATCTTGAAGGTCTTTTCCAACCTGAGCAATTCTGATTCTATGATTCCTTCTTCTCCACCCACCTTATCATAACCTCTGGCACATAGCTGCAAATTGACCCCATTTCACTACATTTCTCACACTTCAATAAGCTGATTCTTCACACCTACAGCGTCACACAAACTACTGCTGGCTAATTCCTCATCCCTAATGATTGCTAGCAGTATCTTCCCATGCATATGCACCAGCATATATTCACCTGCTAGAAGACCCTTCATGTTTTTCTTCATATGGCACCCTGAAATATAGTCTCCTATCCAAAAAAATTGGTTAAGAACAAAATTTTTGAGTACATTTACATATTTAACATGCTTGATAAAGAGGTTCTTCTACAAAGGCAGGTTTTCCAGAGCACCTGTCTGTTGAATAGCAAAAGAAGCCACAATAGAAGGATAACTCCAGAATACTGATGATCATTTTCCACAATAAATCTAAAAACTGCAAAAGAAAACCTCAAAATAGATCTACTTTTTAAGTGCTAGAAGGGAGTAATTCCAAGTGAGTAGCCACCAGAAAAGGCAGAATCATCAACCACTTTACTTGGACTTTGTGTGAAGAACAACACTGTATGACTTAAAGCAAGAAATCAAAAAGATTATGTATTATTCCTCATGCTACTCTGCATAATTAGAAAACAGAATTCAAGATATCTTATCAAAAATAAAATACCTGACAACAAAATCAGCTTTAAATACTGTATAGCAAATGCAAACAATGCGCTGAAACCTCATGAGATCCATGATCATGTCAGCCTAATGCTGGAACAGATTTTTTTTGAATCAAATGGGAAGGATTACCTCTTGTAATGATTATTTCTTTAGCATCTTTTAAATGGAGCTGTTGAACAACACACTGATGCAACAATGTAATGACACATTGAAAATCGGAGTTTGCTCATCACAGGATTCCAGATGAGTTAATAGCAGATAATTACACATATTTCATAAGCATCTCATTTCAACAGTTCTCTTTGATATTTCAGTTTTGGTGCACCTTGTAAGCTCTGGCTGTGTATAGCCAGGAGTGTTGGGAAAAGCCACTTTCTAGAGAGAAACGAACTTAAGGCCAAAAACAGCACAAACACAAACAGCAATCCAACCAAAATGCCTACATTTTCTAGGTTAATACTTTTTGACCAGAAAGGTACAAATGTTAGTATCAAATTCTAACAACCTTT
Organism: Cyrtonyx montezumae; assembly: GCF_038088225.1. Taxonomy (NCBI): domain Eukaryota; kingdom Metazoa; phylum Chordata; class Aves; order Galliformes; family Odontophoridae; genus Cyrtonyx; species Cyrtonyx montezumae. Next base: position 31,949,294 of record NW_027072034.1, on the reverse strand, counting down.
CTGAATGAAAGATGAATACTAAGTTAGTTAATTAAAGAAAAAAAAGTCCATAAACTGGAAGAAAAAGAAAAGTGAGGACGAGATTATCACAATTTATCTGCATTAGCAGTAGAACGTTACAGCCAAGAGTTGCCTCACCAGCACTAACACCATATATCATCAGAAAACTTGAATGTTCGTATTTCTGGTGAAATGTAAGTTTTTAAAGACAACCCAGAAGGATGACACTGTGTATTTTGAGGTAACACAAATGCAGTCTTCTGCAACTCATTAACATGGGCTCCTTGCTGGAAGAAAAAATGTATTTTGTATTAAAGTGAGCACCAAGCTTACCTTCAGTTAAGTAAATCTCACGCAGTCTCACCATAAATAACATACAACAGAAGTAACACACAAACATATGTACCTGCTGCCTAAGAATGGGAATCCATTTTGGCAACTGCTTTTGCCATTGGAATTGTATGGGGAAATGAAGAGAGCAGAAGATTTGAACAGTATTTACTGACCAACATCCTAAATTCTATCTGAGACATTGCTATTCATGTGTGTGTTATTCGTGTCACAAGTTGGTAACATCTTCATTACATCTGGTTTCATTACTGGCATTTTATTTCCATGAGTGGTGATACAGATCTCATGGCATCCACTGCAATTAGTAAAATTGATTTCTGCCCTGTTTATATCCACAGAGAGGCTGAGCCATCCTCTGAGCAGCATGGCTTCTGAGCCTCTGCCCTGGTGCCAGTGTCTCCAGCTGTATGTCTTTTTAATTGGCAGTAAGAGTTGGGGTAATCACCAGAGTTTCAGTTTATGCATTGAGTGCCACACTGATGTGCTGCTGAGTGTCAGAGTGGCTGGGGCTTCGCAGTACATCTTTAGCCCTCTCGCTGCTGGAAGCAAATAGAGAGGAGGAGGAGGCATGTTCCTGCAAGGCTTGGTGCAGTGCTCAGTGCCTCTCCATGCCAAAGTAGACAATCTCAGCTGGAAATCTTTCAAAAATGCATCTAGTTGTTAAAAACTAAGTTCACGCTTTTGTATTACCAGTAACATCCCTAGAAAGCTACCAAAAATAAAGGACTGGAGAAGCTAGTCTATTCATTCAAGTACAGCTACAGTGACCTTCATACTTGCATAGAGGTACAGATTTTTACATTAGGTTAAAAACATTTTACGATATGTGCATGAATCTTTGAACTGATGCTATTCTGGAGTGAGATGAAGTGAAACTAGAAGGTATCACCTCATCTTTACACATCAGTTAAGTTCCTGAGAGCATACTTCATTTCAGAATCTCCTGTGAGGGTTCAGAAACTTCCAGAATTTCTGTCGTGCAAAATTCTGAAAGGAAAATGTGATTTATTTCTGAATTGATACAAAACTATAGCCTGAAATGCTTCTGAAATTTTCTTATAAGAAAATATATTTCTTATCCATCTCTTGTTATGAAATGCTTCAGACAAAGCTAACTGTGGTTCTATTGACAAGTGTGGTCTTCTCAAGAATCTTTAAGACACAGATAAAGTTATTGCTTGGACTGTAGCATTTAGGACTACAATATCAATGTTTTAACTCTACATTCTACTTTCTCTTATCCACCTGCAATACTCATTTAGATAGAGACACAAGAAAAATGGAGAATGACCATATGCAATATACACTTGCATTACATTGTGTTAATTTTGAGGGGAGCGAATTAAAGTTCAGAGGCATTACCTAACTCTCAAGTACTATCTATGGCAGTGTTAGAAAAGCTGACTTGACATTGATTTTGCTGTACATTATTTTAACACTCCTCTTTTCCATATTTCTGGTACCGTAAAAGCACCTTCTGTGATGCAGGACACATTGCTATTGCAGGAGTTACTAAGAACTTTAACTGTATAAACACACATTAACTGAGCTTGCCTCATGCCTACTCCCTAAGCTAAAGATTTCAGGAGGATAGTTTGGAGATGGAAGTTGCTCGCTTGGGAACTTTTATGATGCAAAAGTCTAAGTGCAGTAAGGTCCTAGTTGCACTCTTCTTTACTCATCTTTTCATTTCAATGGTTTCAGCTGACCCAGCACACCAGTGTGTCTCTTGGTCCTGGCTGTACCAGTGTGAGACTGACCTGGAGCCTGGAGTCAACTGCTGTTCACCCAAGAGATGCAAACAAGAGAGGTCTAATGGAAATTTTTGTCACTGTGCATCCTAAATGGAATTTCATGGGACAAAGAGGACAATTCTGTAGCATGAGAGGATTTCCTGTAATGAATATCAAACACCCTCTACAAACAACAGAAATGTGAGAGATTCTGAAAATAAAAGGTCAGAGGGATTTTCTGTAATAGAAAGGTTTTAATGACCTGAATACAGCATGTTGTGACCAGCTGCCTCTGCAGTGAATCTGTGGAAATCCTGGTGAGGAGCATCCTCAGAACTCCTGTCTGCAATTTCAGTAGCCTTTAATTTGGGAATAGTCACTGGAATTGTCTAGCTTTGAGACAAGAAATACGGTGTGCATCTTGTAGCAGCCCTGAGAAAAGGAAAGGAAAATAAGAAGGGAATTCAAGCAGAAAGGCAGGCTTCTACTGTGCTGGAGGTGGCTGGGTGGCAGAGTCTAGGCCATTCTCCAGAGTTAGCACCCATGCATGGGGCATAGGAAATGGCACTGAGTTGCTGGAAGATCCAGTCATGAAAAGGGCAGGGAAGGAGCACGGCTGCTTAATGACTGATGTCTGCCTCAGGCAGTGAATGGCTTAGCAGCTGCAGAGAGAAAGTAACTCTTCCTTTAAATATTCCCCACTTGAAAAGTCAGCGTAAACATCTATTTGTGACCGAAGTTTGTCTTGGAACCTGATCAAAGATGAGTTAAGAGAGGAAGTCTGGAAAAGCTCAGCAGGTGCTGTGACCATGCTTGTATCTTATTATTCACTCCCAGTCATGGAAGCTTCTCCTTGTGGGTGGTAGAAAGGAGCAAACCTCAAAGTCAGATCAGACTATTTCTCTCTAAAAGTCTGTGTCTTTGGGAGGTTGCTTTTTGTGCGTAGCATCAAATCAAGACATTTCGGCATATGAAGAAAATATTGAGAAGTTGTTTTCTTTTGCTCTTTCTCTTGTCCTAATCTCTGTTCCCTCTAGCTCTTGCCATCTCCATCTGGGTGTTACCATGCTCTCTCACCACCCACTCTTTTGTCTGGGACTCACAAGCTCTAGTCAGGTACAATATTTCTGTAGCCTTTATTTCTTTTCTATTCTGAGCACAGGATGACATTGGAAGAGGGATAGCATCTGCACTACTTCCATTTTCAGAACAAAGAATTTGAGTTTCAGATCTGAAGGATCTGGAGGGGCTCATGTGGCACGTGTTCAGGACACACATCATGAATGCAGTGAGAAGTCTGTTGACTAGTTTCACTGCATGGAAAGATGATGATAATTAATAGGAATTTTGACCATGCAGGAGCATGAAAGTAACACTGCATTTGTAGGCATTCTTCTGTATATGAAAGAACCAATATAGTTGGGATATTCAAGCTTTCAAAACCTGACCATATTAAGCAAGAAACACCTCTTAACACATACTGTGGGACCAGATGAACATGCCTTTCAGACTTTGAGAAGTATTTAAAATACTGCAGTAGATGAAGGTAAGAAAACATTCATTTCAGCTGGTCTTTCACTTTGATACATTCCAATGAGTATGGAAATATGAAAATGAAACAACTTAAGAATTTGTAGTTCAAATTACATATGAAAATCATCCATTTAAGTGTGGATTTAATCATTTTTGTCTTAGCTCATTCTTTCAAACACCCGTTTCCCATTCCAGGTTATAATACTTATACTGTAGTGTAGGTTACTATAATTAACAGGTTAAACACAAGAAAACAGTTGTGGGTTTTTTTGTTTTTGTTTTTGTTTTTGTTTTTCCTATGATGTGCCTTTGGATCCTTTATTTTGCTAGCAGTTATACTGTAGAGTCACTTCCTACAAACAAGAAACAACTGCTGTGGGGTTTCTTAATGCTGCTAATGTTCTTTTCTTTCCCTCCAGTAGTAACAGTGAGAAATTATTGTCTGTAAATAAAATAACACAATGAAGGGTGCATGTCATGAACAGCAGATTTAAAGTCCTATATATAATGACCACAGGTACAGGCTGCTTACATTTCTACAGTAGCCTATCTTGCATCATCTTAAAAAGACACAATGAGAACCTTTTTTACCTCATTTTATAGAGAAGCTGTTTTCGGATCCAAAGAAACACCCTCAGTAATAATACAATTAAATTCCACAGAATAAAGAGAAATATGTCTTATAAATGTATTTTGTGCTGTTATATTTAAAGCAAAGATTAACAACGTTCTTACTTTGTTTTCTCCACCAACACATGCCATGTGGCATATCATAGATTTATTTATTTTTTAATCATATGTCCTGCTGGTTATAACATAACTTAATGTAGCAGCTGCAATTAACAGACTGTCAAAGGATCAACTAACAAGTGCTGATAAGCTTCATTTAACTAATTTGAGGAGTGGAAGTTTAATTTTTTTTTCCAGGAAGGTAGCTTGTTTCCTTATTTCCTGTCAAGTGAGCCAACTCCTGTGACCTGTAGTTAAAAGGGCCCTTTGTAATTAAAGCAGGGAGTCTCCAAGTGAACAGTTCTCACAGCAGGAGGAAGAAAAAAAAGAGAAGGGAAAAAAAAAAAAAAGAGGAGGATGCATGACACTGCTTAACTAACTAATCGGGGCTTAGCCAATCCATTTTCCTACAGGCCAGACAGCATACCATGAGCACGCAGCATCTTGCCTTCCATTGGCTTCGTGTCCATTTTATGGACCAGTGAGTCTATTAAGATCTTGGTGACTGGCCCTAACCGAGGGCAAGGCTCTCTCCTCGGCATCTGCCCATAGACTACCAGAAACTGATCAGCCATGTTATATCAATAACATTCTCACACTAGGTTGTGTAAATTGATCTTTTACAATTTCTCTCGGTGACAGTCTCTGTAACCAACAAGATAAATCATTCCTCCTGTGGCTTTTTTATTGATTGCTGAGACCTGTATAAAAATTACACTGCTCAAGATGTGAAGTGAACATCCTCATAAAAGAAGACTTTCTATTTACAATCAAAATACGTTTCAGTCCAGATCAAGCACGGTTTTACTATGCGTGTACCATAAGAGACAAGAATTTAACTGAGATTCAAAGCACTGAGAAAGTAACCCACATAAACTTTTAAAATATAAATAGTGCACTACAAAAACCATAAGAAACAAAGCAAACAAACAAAACAAAACAAAACAAAACAAAAGCTTCCAAGGTCGTAAAGTTTTGTTTAAGTACAGGCAGCAGTAATAACAAACCATCTGTTAAAAACAGTGGTGCAGAAGAAGCACAGCAACAATATCAGCTAAGTTTTGGGGGGAATTTTTTCTCTTTTTTTTTTTTTTTTTTTTTTTTTTTACAATTACTTATACTATCACTAATTTAGAATACTTTCTGATGTCATGCAAGTGTATATATTTTTTAATGGAACAGAGTGATTTGAGAGTTCCTTACCTCTCCAGAGAAGAAATATTCTGCACCATTGGAAAATCTGGCAGCAGTAATATTATACTAGAAAAAAATTATTCAAGCTATGTAGTGTGGGCTTTTTTAATAAAGCAAAAATTCTGACAGTGTTTGTTATAGGTAATCAAATTCATCCCTTGTTTTTAGGTAGGATCAAGGCTTCACAATTTTATTCCTTTCACTTTACACTATCATTTTAATTCTGTTAAATAGTCACTGTCATCTAGGGTTTTTTTATTTAATTAAATGTTTTGTTAATAACAGCTTAAAAGAGAGTTTTGTAGTTGGGGAATTTAATGAAACTGTTAAATGATAGATTATCAAAAGCAACTGAAGAGTTAAAAATTTAGAGGACGGAAGAATAAATACCAGATACCATTTAAATAGCTTGTACTGGCTCAGTCTGTGGGTTTGGAAAAGGCAATTGCTGGTCCGTGCCTCAGTTTACTAAAAAGAATATTACATGCATCAGGAGGAAAAATGTCGTTAGCATATTGTGCTTATTTATTAGACATACACTCAAGTCACTCTCTTCCTCGGAAACCACAGTATTTAAGTCAATATTTACAAAGTACTCAGAAACTCTTGGTGATAAGTTCTATAGTAGTGTACGTTGTTATTACTTCTCTTAGACACAAAAACTAAGGATGCATTTATTTCAGATTATCAGTAAAAAATGTGATGAGCATTACCTGGGACAACGCTGTGGCAAGTAGACTCTCAAAACAAAGTAGTTTCTTATAAGCTCAATGCAAGATCCCACAAGATCCAAAATATATTTTTTTTCTTTTTGTTGTTATAAAAAAATGTGGTAGAGCTAAATGCTGACGACATTACACAAATATAGAAAAATTATACAAAATATTATGTTTTAAAAAGTGCACGTGCAACTAGAACTTCCAGGTTTAGAACTATTCTAAGGCACACTAAATTATTTTTCATGTCAAAACAACAGGACAGCTTTCTTTGCTGTTCAGAAACTTGTAGTTTTGTCTTTGTTAAAGAGAGAAACCTCAGAAATAAGACACTGTTTATCAGTTTGAAAATTCAAAGTATGAAAGTTATGAACTTTTCACTAATGCTATAAATCTGTCCCTAAATGATGGAAGTACCTCTCTTTATTTGGTCAGCGAGCAAGATGATTTCTCAAATTAAATGGAGAAGGAAGTGAAGGAGAATTTTTTTTAATAAACCCCTGTCCTATAAAGAGGTAGCTTGCTTCAGGATAAAATCTTGTGATATCTGAAATTCACTTCTTTATTATTTGTCCTTCCTATTCCCAGTTTTAAACAGAATTTATAAGAAAAATTTGATTGTGAGAAGTCATTTCAAGGTCCAGGATACAAAGACCATTGCAAAAAATAAAACAGGTTGCCAGTGGACAGTAAGCATAGTGAAATACAAACATTATGATAAAGAATATGTTTTGTCTACATTTTTTGCATACTTAGGCAAGTTTGAATTACCCAAATCAAAAGTTGATATTTTTTTTGCTAGTCTTATTAATGTTTCCTCTTTGAGTCCTGATGGCAAATTGTTAAAGAAAACCATCTATGTCATTTTGAACTGAGGGTTTTTGTTCACCTCTTTTGATCAAGGACACAAAATACCTAGATCTAATTTTTAGCAGCGTCTTCTTGATTTCTCTTAATCCTGGATAGCGATGACTTTTCAAGCTGCTCATTGGAAGCAATTGTGGGAAAAATGCCATTCTCTTTTTAGCTGTTCTTCCAAACCCTAATGAGTTAACAATTGAAATACAGAAAGTTGCCTCAGAGGTCAGGAGAGTATATTCTACACAATGGTCACAGCATTTGGAACCATGACAGCACTATAAATTGACAAACTAAAGCAGAGCACTTGGTGGTCTGAAGTGGAGAAAAGAACATCAGCCAAGAGTGGTAAAAAGACGAGCCATGAAACCACACAGAAAAAAAATGAGTGATTTTTTTCAGATCACCTTGTTAGAATTTAGTGTATCGGAGGTCAGACAAGTAGAACAATAATAAGGTCCAAGGTTGAATACCAGTGGGGAAGCTTAACCCAGGAGCTCCAGGTCAACCATAAGTGAATGAGGTAGAAAAGTGAAACAGTAGTCACCCGGGAAGGGAAGGCACAAAAGTCAGCGGGTTAAGGGGAGGAGCCCACCGGTTATCAATTAGACTAAGAGAAAGCCCAGGCTCAAGCACCTGGGATAGAAAAATAATCCCAGTGTGATGAAAAGAGATTTTCTTCTGTGCACAGTTCTTGCTCTCTGATTTTCAGATTTTTAGTTATTTGAAATGTTGTGAAGCTAAAGATCTTAAATCTATAACAGATGAGAAAACGCAGGCCAGTTGGATGCATTTTCCCCATGTCTTATGTGCATATGACAATGTTTTCATCCCACGCTGGACAGTTTGCTGAGATAAAGGAGGCATAAAAATAAGTCCTTTTCAAGATACAAGCAAGCACACACATACACCCTTGTAAGGGGATGCTTTTTAACTTCTCTTTTTTCTTTAGAAAAGTACAATTCACACCAGTTTTATTTTTAACTTATGAGGAGGAATTTTTCCAGATTTGTGAAGAAAATTGCTTCAAGTGATGAAATAGAGAATATTTAAGTGACATTTTACAATGTAGAATGAGTGCAGAATGCTTATACAACTTCCTCTTCCTATGAACATGCATCATCTAATTTAGTCAGAATTTTGCCATTGATTTCAAAAGAGCTAGAATAGATCCAAAACAAAGTATGTCTTATATCCAGTAGTTCAGAGTCCATCAAAAATTTATAGCTGAAATATTATTCAGGTCTCATGAACAGTATGTAGTAAAAGCACAGACGTACAATGTCATCTGAAGTCAAGATCTAAACCCACTCCATTTATAACCCACCACTCTATTTTTCTATTTGTCTATTCATCTATTCTTAAGCACACGTTTCTCAGGAATTATATGGTCCTGGAATGCTGCTAAAACCAGCAAAATTCTTATAGGCAAGAGTAAGTCTCACCAGCTGTAGTAAAGCATACAGTATCCCTACTATCCTCTGGTGTGTACATGCTATTTTCAATTTACAAGAGACCCATTGTGAAGGTATTGTGATAACTTTTCGAACTTTTGCCTCACCAGAACAACAGCATTAGTGCAGTCTGGGGCTGACTGCTGAGCACACAGGTACACCCCACACAGTAGCCAGTCCCTTTCCACTATCATCAAAGAAGATGTAGGGATTACATAGCCAAGTGGTAGCTTTCTGCATTGAGCAGTGTGAGTTTTCTGGCCTCAAAACTCTTCATACAAAGACTGAAGCAGAGAAACCCAGAGGCAAACCCTTTTCACATGAGAAGAATGTAAGCAGAGGCCTGTGAAATCTAGCAGGATAAGAGAAAAAAATATGGCCCACTTAAAGAAGTTGGAATGGGGAAAATTTAGGAAAGGAATGTGTACTAAGAGAACTGCAGTATTCAGCCTCAGTTGGGTATCGTGTTTGTTTGGGAAAAATAAATAAATATGATTCTGAAATATTCATGCATATGATAAAAGAGAGAGGTTGTAACATTTTCACTGGTAGCTTTTAAGATCTGGTGTGTCCAAAGGAAAAGATACCTTGATGTATTTCTCTATAAATGTTTCTTCATTAGCCAGCTAGATTTCCATCTTGGAAATTATGGAAGGTCATGCCAGATATAAGCAAGGGAATCAATTAAAAAAAAAAGACTAAAATGCTCTTTGTTATAAGAGAGGAGTTATTTTATAAAATATTCTGCAGAGACGTGGGTGGCAATAGCATTTTTTATGTGTGTGCAACAGGGGAAGTTGGATTAACTAGCATTAGCGTTTACTATGTTTTTCTTAGAGAAAAGTTTGTTTCTTTTACTTCACACAAGAGGAGAAAGTGGTGCACCATTTAAAGACTTTTTTTTTCCTTCTAAAAGAAAAAAAATAACAAAAAAAAAAGAACAAAAAACAGTCTTTCAGTCTCCTGTTGGCAGCATTTGACTGGGACACTGTTTCCAGGAAGACAAGTCATTTTCAAATTGAGTTGAATTAACTCTCACAAGTCAATAAAGTAACATTGTTGTGTTCTGTGTACATCAAAGCTCATATTCTTTAGATTTTTATACTGCAAATAATTCCCAATTCATCAAGAAGAAATAAATGTAAGGTTTTATTAGTGGCTATTCCATTAACTGAACCAACATTACAATAAACTGAGGTGATGGTGGTGGCTTCATTTACCAACAATGTGAAAAAAGCTGTTGAGAATTTGTGTTGGTTTAGGATGGGGGTTCATTTTACCTAACTGTAGTCATCTATAAGTTCAGCATCTACTTTAAGTCAAGATAGAGATCCAGTTAGAAGAGGTTAGACAGTGATACATTTCATTCTGGCGCAGGCATCTGATCATTTGAATCGTTCTTCAGGCACCACTGACTCCACTAACTAGACCTCTGTTGTTATGAGAACCTAATTCACATGTAAACACTTACACTGTAGATGCCTAAATTTCAGTGTTTGAGACTATAGCAGATTTTTACTCTTGCTTAAATAACTATTTTAGTTAGAATAGCTGCAAAATGTACATCAGCACCTGAGCTGTTTTTCTGTATTCCATTTGTAGATAGTAATGAAGAATCTCACCTGTGAAGTGAGATTCATCTCATCCTGCAGTAAACACCTTAAATATGTCAGATGAGTTGCACTACAGAGTATGTATTATATTCCTCTGAAAGCAACAGAAGACTAGTTCAGACGATGACACTTATACAGTGTGCATATACAAGCACATCCCTCCTTTGGTCCCAAGCAGTCACTAGGAGATGGAAATATTTAAAGATTTAGAAGATAATAACGTTGCTTGTTGAAGAGTTTAGAATTGTTGGTGAGACTGATCTTCCAAAGGAGAATACCACTGATAATCTCATCCAAATGTTAACCAAAAGGTGGTAGGTATCTGCCAGCTACTCTGACTTTTCCATGAAGTATTAAGTCAAGGTGAGAAATACAATGTTAAGTGTGATGGTCACAGGGAACTAGAAGAGTGACTTGAGAAACTGAGCTCCTGAGCTTGGAAAATGCTTATTGTTGTTGTCTTTTGAACAGATAAATATAAACAAGTACCAACAGCAGTTGTCAATGCCTGCGAGAATGCTGTTCTTTAGGTAAACTTTAAGGCGAATTCTAAAGAAGTGGTGGAGACAGAAGAGATACATCTTAGACATGCACTGCAGATTGTCAGAAACAGGTGCGAGTCACAAATCACAGTAAGTATTTGTGTTTGTCATTGGTAACATGAAAAACAGAGAAACAAAGAGGAAAAAAAAGATATTGAGGGACCTTTTGTTTGGTTTGCTCCGAATGATGCACCTGAGCTCATGGATGGACACCTGCAGAGACAAGCAAGCCAGAAAACAGGAGGATTTTGTTGAAACAAAAGGCACATTTGGGGAAATGAGATATCCATTCATCCCAAAACAAGACTGATAGCCACATTTATGTTTAGGGGAAAAATATATATATATATGCAAAGGTAAGGTAAAAAGGGTGCATGAAGAGTGAAGGGAATGGAACATAGAGGATTAGAATGTTAAGGTTGCTCAATGCAGAAAGAAAATTAAATGTAAGAAAATGGGCATGTGAAATTAAATATGAATGAATTCCACGCTGGAAGCAGGAAAGAAACCTTATAGATTTTGTTGACAGGCATCTCAGTGTAGACTGTTGAATCAGAAAAAATTGAAAGAGGAATCCCAGACAGCTATTACACATAATTCAAAGGGAAATGACCAAGGAAATTGAGAAAGTTGAATATGCAAGATCTGTTGTGATCTGATATGTTTGCTTGCTTGTTTGTTTGTTCAGAATATGGGAGAGTCTAGAAGATGTTTGTCTTACAGGGGAAAAAAGCAAAACAGGAAAGACACCGATAGATAGATAGATAGATAGATAGATAGATAGATAGATAGATAGATTAGATAGATAGCTGAGTTGGTCAGAGGATATGTAGGGATGTAGTGGGAGCATCTGCAACAACGCTTGAAATACTGAGTGCTTCCTTTGAGTTCCCGAGGAAATTGTGTGCCTTCAGGAGAAAGCACTCAGTTATATAACAGATTCACCTCTACTGGTGGAATTCACTCTTAAAGTGGGAATTCACACTCATCTGATGTAACTGCCCCTGCAATTGTGAGAGAGGGATCGAGGGATTCCCAACAATAAGAAATGGAAGATGCAGTGCTTCCACCCCCACACCAGCAGATTTAGATTCTGCAGGTTTAAAATGAATCTTCAGCAGTTAAAATGTCAACAGGCTCTTATCAAAAGCATGCTATTAGCTGTGCCTCATTTTCTTGTGCAGTTAGAAATCTGTATAAGCTGGTTATGCAGACTTATCAGTTTGATAGACTTCAAGACAAACTCTGGCCATCCTATAGTAGTATCTCAGAATACATTTTCCTCATCAGAACAAGATCCAAATGACCAATCACATCTTTTTTAAAGAATCTAGAGGGGAGTAATGGAAGTAGGTGTTCATTAAAAAAAAAATCTTATGTACTCTGTTATGCAGAAAGGTAAAGAGGACAAGGAAATAATATGATTCAGATGTCCATTTTCATAAAACCAGCGAATCCATGACTATGGGCTCTAAAGAGATCTGATTGTCATAAAGGTGGCTAAAACACTATAGTTGAAGATTATGGTATTGTTGTCAGATAGCACAGTTATTCGATCTTCAGTGTGGCAAATATGCAAAGCTTCCACTAGGGATTAAATATAGATGTGAAAATGAGATAAATTATTTTCCCGGATGCCATAATTTCTTTTACGCACCCAGAACAGTAAATATTAGTACAGAAGAACGACTGTAATGTTTCCTAAAGCACTGAAAAAGTAGCGAAACTGGACAAATCAGCACCAACTGCTGTTTCAAATTGTTGGATTTTTTTTGTTTGTTTTTTTATTTTGTACAAAGAAGATATTTCTTTGTGGCAGCACTGGATCAAATCCAAATAGTAAGAATTTTCTGGGAAATAAAGTTAATAGCACCACCATTAACTTCTTTCCTAACTCAGTATAGAGTTGTCTACCAAATGGGCAGTTGGAAAAGAGGCCATTACATATCTCCTTTCAAAAAGGAACCAAAATACACCCTTAGAAAGTTCAGTTCACTCTGTTGAGGGGGTGGAATGATTATCACCCTTTCCCCATCAACTAGAATGCTTTTCACAGCCAACAAATCACAAGGTACTGTTAGATATAAGGCCACTTCTGTAGGAAAATATGTTCATGTTAAAAATGTATAGAAATTATAGCAACAGAAGAAAATGAAACTTGTAAGCCCAGAGAAATAAAACAACTTGTTATTTGTGATAAACAACAGGGGATTGTTGTAGGTCTGAAGCAATCAAAAGAATCTTGCATCACAAAGCAAATCTGAACAAAAATAATAATAATACTTAGAATTCAGACTTTTCATTTATTGAATTGTTTCTGTACAACAAGCTGTACAGAATAACACAATACATACTAATGCTCTGGATTTAGTAATGAAACAACCTAGTTGTAAAAGGATATAGAACTATACAGAACTGAGAACTGTTATTTTGTTGGTTTGCTTGCTTCTTTCTCAAATATCCATTGTGTATATTTTTCTTCTCTGTCCAAAAAGTGTTCCTCACGTTGTTTTTTAAAGGTGTAGGAGTGCATTTAAAGATTAACTGAGAGAAATAACCATTCAGTAACGCATTACCATGTGTGGACCTAAACTGGATCACAGTCTTTTATTCCATAGTTCTTTCAATTCCCTTTGTTGTTATTTTTATTGTACACAACCCAGTCCAAAATTTAACTTCTTCCATATCTTTTTGTTTGCATCTTTGCTCACACTCAATGTATCTGCTAAACGAAAAAGAGTGAATATAGCTCTTTTTCAAGACCCAGTCATAAGTCACACAAAAAAACAGTACCTGAAGGGGGCCTACTGGAAAGCTGGGGAGAGACATTTTATAAGGGCAGGTAGCAACAGGACAAGGGGAAATGGCTTTAGACTTGAAGAGGATAGATTTAGACTAGATATAAGGAAGAAATTCTTTCTTTTGAGGGTGGTGAGACACTGGAAGAGGTTCCCCAGCAAGGTTGTGGATGTCCCCACTCTGGAAGCATTCAAGGCTAGGCTGGATGGGGCTCTGAGCAACCTGATCTAGTGGGAGGTGTCCATGCCTAGAGCAGGGGCTTGGAACTAGGTGATCATAAGTGTCCCTTCCAACCCAAACTATTCTATGATTATATCAATTCAACATTGCAGTGGTGCACAAGTCAGAGCATGGGGAATTGGTCTTATCCTCGGGTCAGAAAAACAGTCTGAGTGTCTGACACTTCCATCAGCACAATAAAATTGAATACAAAAGTTGAAATTCATATGGATTTAATAATTAGACTTTCTTGCATTCTTTCAGTCAAACAAGAACTCTGCAGAAGGATGATCTGAAGGCTTTACCAGGAAAGTTTTATTTCTTTTTTATTCTCAGCTATGGAGTGAACACAGAAGAAAGGAACCTTTTTCCTCCAAAAAATTTAGTGGAGCTTGTGTGCCCAAAGTAGAACTTTCTTTCGCCTTGAAAAAGTCCAGTTCATCTTATTATCCTTTGAAAATCTGGAAAAAAAGAATGAATTTATTTTAAGACTGTCTAAATGCTTTCTGGTTCTCTCAGGTTACTTAAGATCCTTTCTTAGCAACTACCTTCTCTAACACTCTTCATCATCTTGTTCCATTATTAAGGAATAAACATATATATGCAACAGATATGTCTTAAAATCTGCCCATAAGCCAGAATTTTCCTGCTTAATAAGTACAGCAAGAAGTTGAATGAACATCTCTGTGGTGTGCAAAGTCCATCTAAAATGACCTTTGAAGTTTTTGCATTGCAAATAGGAAAGGGTACTAAATTCTTTGAACAGATGATTATAACTTGCTCACCTAAGTCTCTCAAAGGCTACTGGACAGACAAGAAGTTTTATCAGCTAAGATAGATGAATATCAATATTAATCATGCAGTATTGATAATAAAGGGAAAAAATCATTCAATAAGTTTACACTTTATCTCAATGTTATTGAAATGGAATGAAGAGTTTTTTGTCTGTGAAAACCAGGTACACAATGATAATTAAAAAAAAATGAAAGTAAAAATTCTTCAGCTACAGAGAATAAGCCACTCACTGGTTGTCTGGAATAAAAAAAGAAGAATCAAAAGCTGGGTATTTCCGTAAGTGTCTTGTTCATACTTCATTGCATCTTCCTTTGAAGTGTGTGGCTTTGATCACCCTTCACAGGACAGTGAACCAAATGGACTTCCAGTGTGATACAACTTAACATTCCTGTGATCCCAAATGCTGCAGGATTCATTCATGCTACAAGATGTTCAGCATGACGAAGAAACTTGTGAAGTGATACATATCCTAGGTCATTCTGCTCTTTCTCAAAAAAACCCAAACAACTGTTTTTCTCAGCTCTCAGTATTATTTTTGATGCGAGTATACCTTCATCTATTTTTACTGCCCAGGCAAGTAACATCACTGAAAAGTTTATGAAACTGGTTAAAACAGGAATTATAGAAAGTTGGTCAGAGAGAAATTATCAGCAAGAAGGATTGCCCCTGCATTTTTTCTCCAGATTTTTCCCAGAAGTATTGCATGAACAATATATTACAGACTAGTAATTTTAAGTTTTATTCAGAACACAAGTATACCAGGTTAAACATGATTCTTGTGGACTGAAGTGCTTAGAAACAAACTTTTTATTCCTTCTCTAAGTTTACATATGCTGAAAATCAAAAACTGTAGACCAAGTCTTCAAATTGTAGACCAGGCCTCCAAAGACCCTTGACTGACTAAAAAGGGCATGGATCAAAGTTATCTTCATGTAATCTATAATTTTTTTTGCAATCCTTTGTCCAGCATTATCACTTATAATTTTAGCTGTTCAAAGTTATTTTCTTTCTGGCACAAGCAAGTGTATAGGAAAAAAATTTGCAAGGAAGCAAAATCTTCTTCATTTTCTGAAATCCACTAGACAATGAAGAACATTCAGTTATATCCTCTCCAACTATGTATTAATTTCCCACATTTGCAAAACTATCTGATGATATTAGAATGTTTCTGCTTCTCACTCTCTATCTGTATATATACATGGGTCACTCTGAAAATAATGCCTTCTATTTATTTCCATGGAAACTGCAACAGATACAAAGGGCACAATAACACTAATTAATTGAGTAAATTCTCCGCTACAAAATACTATTATTCAACGTTGTTACAACTATAAGCCTATTTGTGCAGATGAGCTGATTGAGACGTATCATTTCATTTTGTGACAGCTACACATGGCCGTCTGGAACATGGCTTGTCTTTCACTTTGCCATCTCCACTGCTGAAAAACACCACATACGTCCTCACTGAGCTGACATCCTATGTTTGGTCTCCATTAACATTCAGCAAGTCTCAGTGAATATCAGTGATGTCTATTTTTCCCACATGGAGGAATTCAGTGATAAACTTCATCCCCACTTCTATGTCACATGCTTTTGTGTCAGATTGCCCTTTTGCTGCCATCTACCACACGACAACAAAATGGAGTACTAATGGGAAGTTCAACCTCTACTGCCATCCCACCATCTGTCTCTGATATCGTGGGCCAGTATAATAAAATAGGAGGCATTACTTTCAGATAAACCCTCATATATAGATATAAGTAGATTTATATGTATCTACATATATATTTTTTATCTTTTGCTCTGAATGTTTGTTTAATATTGGTAAATTACCTTCACAACTGGAATAACTACTATTTCAGGCAAATATTGGCTCCCCAGTAAAACTGAGTATTGAACCTAAGCCAAAGTTCTTCAGAGTTCAGCAGTGTTTGTTTAATTTTTTTCATTCATAGAATCACAGAATGGAGACATTGATAAAATCAATAGAAAGTACTTTTTAAAATAACCTTTTCCTCATTGAAGATGAATCTGCCTCTTTTCTTTTTGAAAAAGAAATAATTTTGCTGAAAATTACTATTAACCTCAAATCTTTAATTTCCAACCAAAATACTCACTTTGTCTTCCAAAAACCTCTGCCTTGCTCCACACTTTTCTCTTTCACCAACCCCCACCCTGGTTTTCTTTGCTTTTTAAGAATGCATTTCTTGTTTACCAAGGAGGGCAATATAATTACAACGTATAGATTAGTTTTCCACTTTTCATTTCCCATTAATTTATCAAGGTTATCCTATTTTGTAAAGTCATAGCATGTGAAAGTAAAGAAAGCTGATGGAAGACCTGTACAGTTGCCAAGATGGCCCAAGGCTATTCTCTCACTTCTTGGACATTGATCTTTGCAAAACACCATACCTTTTTGATGATCAAACAGAGGATTTTTCAACCCTGCTGTTCTTGGAGCCAGTCCTGAAACCTAGCCAGAAACCTCAACTGTTTCAGTAAGTGCTGCATTGCACTTTAAGTGATGTAGGACGGCCAGGTGTCAAGTAGTCCACAATCTACTCTAGCAAGCCATAGTACTCTGGATAAATTTCAGTATTCCAGTATTTTGTCACTAATATGTGAGCCTAGCTCTCTGAAAGACTAAACTGCCTCTCATGCTGCAAGAATTTTCTGCTGTTGAAACTGTATCCAGTGAAACACAACTGTCTGGGACCAGAGCCAGGTCACTCTCAGTTCAGTGGCCTTATCTTTGAATTTAGAACAGAGGGCTCATGCATGTCTCCTTTCATGAGAGGCAAACCTCATTCTTTCAGTGATCCATCTCCTCGAATATTGAACTGGTGCTACCAGTAGACTGCATCTTTGCATATATGATGAGATTTTGCTGGCAAAAATTGCTATAGAGTTTTATTCCTCCCTGACTGAATATCTGTCACATCCAAACTGATGTTAATTGATGCCTCCTTGCTATGGTGGTGGGAGTTTCAGAACAGATGTTAATACAGCAATGAGCATGTTAAGAAAATTTAAAATATAAAAAGACTAACTTCTGACTTCTGCTTACAGTCTATATATACTACTGCAGATTGATTGAAAAACAAACTAAAGAATATACTTAGCTCCTTGGAGGGGGGGGAGGGGTCTGGAATTAACGCATTCATTGCACTTCTCAAACCAAAGCTGCATTGATAGCCCTAACACCCATCCTCCGTAAGAAGAGTTTTAAATGTACCCTGTATCTTTTTTCTACACTAGATAAGCTGTTGGTATAGTAGCACTTCCTGGTAAACTGTTTATTAATCTATCACAAGCATCTAGCATGAGAGGTACAAGTCAGCTGAAGACAGAAAATATTGCTGTTAAATAATTATACAGTGTCTTTAAATTATGGCTTAGTGTTTCTGAAAATGACTGTATCATCCATCAAGCTATGCTGTGAGCTTTTTAAGTAAATGTATCGTGTAGATGTATTTTGTAAGATCACACACAAATGCATTTTTTCATTCGTATTCATATTTAATCATAAGTCCATTATTTGAGATTCAGGATGGGATAAATCTAAATATGAAGCTTTTATCTTGCCCTGTAAGTTCTACAGTATAGTTTAATATTAAGATTTTAGTAGACAGTTACACAGTGCTCAGTTTTAATATGGAATACTTCATCATGTTCATTATTGCCTATTTAAACTCATGTAAACTGACACTTCTGAAATAAGCAAGCTTTAAAATGTTAATACAAGTGTTATGCCTCTTTTAATTGTAATAGACATCTCATTAAGTAATTTAATGCCTGTGGGACCTCTTACCAATACACAAAAAACATACCTTTCCCAGCTTTTCTATATGGTACAATATGATGGAAATATTTCTTTCTGCAGTGACATTCATCAGCTTCCTCTCTGTTCTCCATATCCTGTACAAGGAAGCCCCACAAGTAGGCTGTCTCAGGGTGCTGTGTTAACAAGTTCAAGGCAGAGTACCTTTACTGACTCAGTATTCACCAACAGAACCTGTGGATACAGAACTAGACAAACAAGAGCTACCTAGATCATGACCGTGTTGCAATTAGTTCTTCATCTGGGTTGAGAGAAAAACATGCATGACATTTTCATTAGCCTAGAAGGCAGAAACATCTGGTTACTTGGTTCAGCTCATCAGCAGGAGAGCCTGTAGTTGATTAGCCCTTCTCTCAGTAGTAGGCGTTACTACAGTCAGTGGGAATTACTAAACATGGTTTCAGGGGACTGACGTTAATTTGGCTTGCCAAAATAATATGCAATTTTTTAAGGAGTTTGTGTTAATTAGTTGTATAATTTGATGTGATGTGATTGGGTTTGCACAAAGAAAAGCAGAACAGGGTTTGCTATTAGAAGCTGCAGTAGGAGAATCAAGAGGTGGCACTTAAATAGTGCACAGTGTGAATTTGCAGCAGTGAAAGCCCTTAGTTCATGGTCTAATTACAATGGGGTTCCCTTACTCAAAAGCTAAAAGCCTTTTAATTCATATTTCTTCTTTTAAGACATTTTATTTTGACTACTGTACTATTAATTCCTGTGCACCTAAAAATCCATCACAGATTAAGTCAATTTGGGTATCTCATTTTGGCCCATTTTATATAATATCCCACTTTCAGAGGAAAAGGAATATGTCAAATGATAAAATTAGGCAATTTATAGTTTGTGTATTTCCTTACTGTATCTCTCTGCCCGCCTCCTACTCTTCATTCACAAACTCTTTCACAATTATTATTGGCAATTTAGGCTTCTTTGCTATCTGTGAAATGGTAATCAGCAGTAACACTGACACCAGAATTACAAATTTTACCAGGCTAACTGATAGCTGAGAGCTTAGAAACCTAGATGAGCTAGTCAATATCCTCTCATAAAAAGGGCTTGCTGCCTGCCAGTTGCAGGAAAAAAATCTGAAAAGTTGCATAGAAGATATTTGCTGAGGGTTTGAGGCTGTTTTTCAGTTGTGGCTTTGTTTTTCTGTTGTTTTTGTGTTGTTTGCTTTTTTTCCCCCCCTTGGGATTCACTAAGTGAGTATGGGACTACATGATTGAAGCAAATATGAGAAATAGCATACCATTCTTCATTTCTTTGTTCTTCTCACTTTTCTTTCTATTTGCACTGCAGATTCTTTGGACAGGCTCCAGTTTATTCCCATGTTTGTTAGGTGTTCTGCACACCAAGTTACCAGGCCCAATGATGACCTCCAGGCACAGCTCTCATGGACATGCTACTTAATGAACTTTGAGCTCTTTCCCACTCTCTGCTGCCCATCACCTAGTAATTTATCATTTCATGTCACTTCCGTGAGGAACAGAGAGTAGCAGTTTGTTTATCACCGTTTCCATCAACAGAAAGTCTGAAATGTGCATGAAATATGGAGCATTAAAACTTTCCAAATTTAGCCACACACTTATTCAGGAGATTGGTCTCCTTTCATGCTGTTGATAGCTACTTCTTCAGAACACTCCTGAAGAGAGTCAATCTCCCTACATATCTATCTCCAATGACAGAAGTTAGGAAGCATAAGTGCCCCATCCCTGGAGGTATTCAAGGCAAGGCTGGATGCGACTCTGGGCAGCCTGGTTTAGAGGCTGGCAACCCTGCCCACAGCAGGAAGGTTGAATCTAGGTGGTCTTTGAGGTCCTCCCCCTCCCAGGCCATTCTATGATTCTATGAAATAATATCAAGATTTCCATTTCTATCCTTCTGCAATAAATCATTGTGGTAGCTATGTTTGAAACCTTCTTTTGCCAGACAGAAACAAGAAGAACAACTTGCATTGTTGCTTGAGTGAGGTCCATTGGGGACTGAAGTTTTCTACGGCTTGCTGGGCAAAGTGGAACCTTCTTACACAGTGCTGAAATTTTGCCCAAACCTCGCATATTGATGTACAAACTTCTCAGAGATGTTCACAAATCACAGGGTTGCCTGAAATCTCATACAATGCAGGTTTTCTATGATACAAGGTTTCCTTATAAATGTTTCACAGAGCTCTTCTCTTCAAGTTTCCAAAAAGAGATACTGCATAATTTATGGGATGCTCTGTTCAACATCCAATCCCTGTGAAAAAGCCCTGTAGTTTAGGTATGACATTATAAAGAATAGCGAGTCAAATAAGTACAGAAGAGAGAAGAGTCATAATAGACTCTTTTTCTGAACCATCAAGGCTTGGGAGATATGAACTTATTGTTGGGAAGTTTTTAGGAGCCTGAGGCACAAAAAGATCAGTGTCAAAAGAAGCATGTGTAGTAGGTAGTGGAGTGGAGTTGATGTTACATGTAAATCAGAGGAAAGTGTACAAATACTAAAGGCTTTATTTCCATTGAGCAGTTCTAGTAATACAAAACAACAACAACAAAAACACTCACACCATGGAGGATGCCTGGAAAAATTCCAGGTAATTTCCATTAGGTTCAGTAAGGGTGCCTATGTCCATCAGGGTAGCTATCTGTGCAATGCTGAGCTCTCAGTTATAGGATCACCCAAACTCTTAATGGAATTAGAGCCTTATAATGTTCAGTGGCTTGCTATTTATTTTCCATTTGAATATCAATTAATTACTGAAACCGTATTTGTTTACTTTGAACAGTCACTTAGTACATTTAATGCAGTTTATGATTACTCTTTAGTCCCTTATCCACACTGACTACCATACTGACCTGTATTACCTGATTCTGATATGCCCTTAATTATCCATCTCTTCAAATGTTGCTCCTAAATTATGGTCTCATGCTTATGGGAAGACAATTTCTGTGTTTCTTTCTTTCAAGCTTTTGGAGAGTGAGATTTTATATTTTGCTCTGTGTTTTCCACTCCATCTGTCACAGCAGTGTCCATGAATGGGAATACTAGGAACTACAACAATGCTGACAGTAAGCAAGAATGAAAGCTTAGAATTAAGGTATCTGAGAATCACTAAAAATAAATATGTTATTTTGTTCACTGAGGATACTTCATGCAAAAGGATGTTGTGAGGCCAAAGGATTAATTACTTGTTGTAAGCCACTCAGAAACATTATAAACAGACATGAAAAGTTCCTTATGAATATCAAACTGTGTACTGCATATTAGTAAATATTTAATACAACAGAAAGATATGTTACTCAACCCACTATTATTGGGTTGAAGAATGGGAGAGAGAGAGGAGAGGAGAGGAGAGGAGAGGAGAGGAGAGGAGAGGAGAGGAGAGGAGGGGAGGGGAGGGGAGGGGAGGGGAGGGGAGGGGAGGGGAGGGGAGGGGAGGGGAGGGGAGGGGAGGGGAGGGGAGGGGAGGGGAGGGGAGGGGAGGGGAGGGGAGGGGAGGGGAGGGGAGGGGAGGGGAGGGGAGGGGAGGGGAGGGGAGGGGAGGGGAGGGGAGGGGAGGGGAGGGGAGAGGAGGGAGAGGAGAGGAGAGGAGAGGAGAGGAGAGGAGAGGAGAGGAGAGGAGAGGAGAGGAGAGGAGAGGAGAGGAGAGGAGAGGAGAGGAGAGGAGAGGAGAGGAGAGGAGAGGAGAGGAGAGGAGAGGAGAGGAGAGGAGAGGAGAGGAGAGGAGAGGAGAGGAGAGGAGAGGAGAGGAGAGGAGAGGAGAGGAGAGGAGAGGAGAGGAGAGGAGAGGAGAGGAGAGGAGAGGAGAGGAGAGGAGAGGAGAGGAGAGGAGAGGAGAGGAGAGGAGAGGAGAGGAGAGGAGAGGAGAGGAGAGGAGAGGAGAGGAGAGGAGAGGAGAGGAGAGGAGAGGAGAGGAGAGGAGAGGAGAGAAAGAAAAGAAAAGAAAAAAAAGGAAGGAAGGAAGGAAGGAAGGAAGGAAGGAAGGAAGGAAGGAAGGAAGGAAGGAAGGAAGGAAGGAAGGAAGGAAGGAAGGAAGGAAGGAAGGAAGGAAGGAAGGAAGGAAGGAAGGAAGGAAGGAAGGAAGGAAGGAAGGAAGGAAGGAAGGAAGGAAGGAAGGAAGGAAGGAAGGAAGGAAGGAAGGAAGGAAGGAAGGAAGGAAGGAAGGAAGGAAGGAAGGAAGGAAGGAAGGAAGGAAGGAAGGAAGGAAGGAAGGAAGGAAGGAAGGAAGGAAGGAAGGAAGGAAGGAAGGAAGGGAGGGAGGGAGGGAGGGAGGGAGGGAGGGAGGGAGGGAGGGAGGGAGGGAGGGAGGGAGGGAGGGAGGGAGGAAGGGTGGGAGGAAGGGTGGGAGGAAGGGAGGGAGGAAGGGAGGGAGGAAGGGTGGGAGGAAGGGTGGGAGGGAGGGAAACATTTATATTTACTGAGAAGCAGAAGAAGAAATGGTTATAGAGATATATAGCAGGTTTTCCTTTTTAGAAAAACTGCATTCCCTTTGTTTCCCCTTCTTTCTTGTCCTTTTTACTCACTAAGTACTTTGGGACTTAAGCCCAGCAATTTTCCTTCTTTGCATTGAGATATCCTGAGAACAAATGCTAAATGAATGTATTTTAAAGCTAGTAATGGTGTCTATCTGTAGTGAAAGAGATATAGAATATACATCTGAGCCTTACCTGGTACAGGAAGAGTGTTATTTCTCAAATACCTGCATACACTGCAGTTTTCCCATGAGAACTTCTAGGCTCACAAAACACAACAAATGAGATCTGCATGTCAGTGGCACTAAGATTTCACCTGATGTGTTAACTGAGAATTATCTTCCCTGTTGTTCTATTAGTTTTGTTCCTGTTACCCGTAGATATTTTCACCACATAGCATGTTACAGCTTGGGAGTATCCAGTCAAAATCTTCAGAACTGAATTCAGGAGGAAATCAATTACAATAAAAACTCATGGATTTTTTTATTTTATTTCTGAAGCCTAATATAAAAAGTTGAACACTTTAATAATATTGTCTGCTTATGCTTAACTTTAAAACTAACAATTGTTAAATAAGCCATTTATTACCATTTGAAAATGAGTTTCCATTCCTGCTGAGTTGAGAATTCCCATTTTTAGCCATCTAGCTGCACACTTCTTCCTGACCGTATAAGATTTTACCTTAAGAATTTCCTAAGTTTTATTCCAGTATCATCTGATATTTGAATCTCAAAGAACTGAAAATTACAGAAAAGGATCCATTTGACCTTAATTTTCTTATTCCCAACTTTTGACTACGATGCTGTCTCATCCAGGAGAGGACAAACATATATCTAGTGCAGAACTGTGCAATAAGATCCCCAAATTAAACAATTAAGTAATACAATTAAAAAGCTTTTTTTAATAAAGGTTTAAGAGTAATGAGGCAACAAAGATTCACCGTATGGCAACATTTCATTATGAAACTCAGTAACACAGCAAAACTATCAGTTTTCCCTTGTTGCCTTCCAAGAAAATGCTGTTACTTTCCAAAAGACATTATGCTCAATTAATCCCTAGTGGCATCAAGGGATGCTAGCTGCATGTTCCTCCACCAGGAGCATCCTGTGTACAGCGAAGATGGCAAGCTAATTTGCACAGCTCCCATCCAGCAGGGATTTTGCCATTAGACAGGGTATAACTGCAAAATCTATATTTACTTCTAACCTTCCCTTCCCTCTACCCCTTGTGTGCTCCTGAGCCATTTGTTTACATGCAAAATCTGATAACAGTGCCAGCTTTTCCTGCTCTTTAGTCTTTTTTCTTTCCCTCCAGATTCACTTTTTACTTTTTTTTCGGGTCGCCTTTGCAAAATCTGCCAAGAAGGAAGAGTAATTAGCCCTCGCCAAGCCCCTGCTCCTGAGGCTAGGTTACCAAGCTGCCTAACTTAAAACTGACTCCAGCATCTCCATGCTGCATGCAGTCACTTCTGTCTTCTGACTGCAATATAGTCATAAATTTAGCTCAAGAATGCTTCAGAGGGGGAGGCTGTCTTTTCATTACATGCTCAATATCCATTATAATGGAACCTGGCTTCTAGTTCAGGGCCTGAAGGCATATCACAATGCAAATAATAGACAATAATGATAATAAAAAGGAAATTTTCATCACAAGAAACTCGATTAGTCTCCTGCATCCTAGGTAAAAGTGTCTATATTTATATAAAGTTTTATAATTTTTGTTTTGTGTTTTTAAATACAATGCCAGTAATTCCCTATTTACCCTGATTTTCATGCAGGTATATTTATGTCTCAGAATTCCAGTGAGTTCCCTTAGCTGATGTTCAAAATACATCTCTCAAATTACTATATTATCCCAAATGTAAGCTTTTGGAATCTCCACAGTAACAATTGTATTTGGGTAGCAAATTATTTGTCAAATGGAAATGGAAATACACTACATGGATTATTTCTTGTGATATTCTGGCAGTACAATACTTTCATTCACATAGCATTAAAGACAATGCAGCAATGTTTTCATGATATCTTACAGTTCCCAAAGGGGAAATGGTTTCAAACTAAAAGAGGGGAGATTTAGATTGGATATATGGAAGAAGTCTTTGAGGCACTGGAACAGGTTCCCCAGAGAAATGGTGGATATCCTTCGAGACATACAAGGTCAGGCTGGACAGGGCTCTGAGCACCTGCTCTAGCCATAGGTGTTCTTGTTATTGCAGGAAAGTTGGACTAGATGACCTCTAAGCGACCCTTTCAGATCAATGATTCTAGGATTCTATTCTACGATTCTATGGAAGATATCATCCTGAAAATTAGAGGTCACAGAGGTTTCTTGATGGGATGGAATTTAAATTTATATTTTTATATTAGTTTCTTGTTTGAACATTACCCTTAATTGATCTTTTTTTCCTCTTCTTATTCATACAGATACTGGGAGAGCCCACAAGATAAGCAATTGGCTTGTATTAGACTTGCAGTTTTGAAGGACAGATGATTCAGTCACTGGGAGTCTGCTCTGCATCAGTCGTATCTGCTCTACAGCAACTGCAGATGGGCAGAAACTGTAGGTTTTTTTAGTTGATCTGCAGAAAGTTTTCTACATGCCACAGTGACTAAAATTAATTATATAGATTTTTATTTCAGTATTTTCTTTATAAATTTCATTCAAGTCTCTCTTTCGGTCCTATTATGTGGTAAAGATAACAGATTATAGTAAAAGGAAAAAAAAAAGTAAGAAAAATCTACAATAGAGACTATGTTCCAAAAAATATATATATCCATACTCAGAGATTCAACAACATAGCAAGAATATGGATATGTACCAATTTAATCATTTTCACAGAAGTGATGAATTAAACTTAAAGAATAATTTGACGAGATTTGTGATGTAGTGATTTTTTTGGTAAATCATTCTGTGGGAATTGACTTTTCATTCAATAATATTCAGAGATGCTGTTGTCACTATTTTATGTAGACTGTTCACTTGAAGTTTCCTAAACTTCATTCACATGTAGCTCATTCTTCCTGAGTCTACTGCATCTAGACCATTCCCTATTTGCTGTCAACTAAGTGCTTTTTGGTTTCTTGAGGATGTGGCAGAATGTGGCTGAGTCTGGCAAGAACACAGTGAAAAATGCCATCAAAACACTGAGATAAGATATGCGCATCCCACTCATACATACATTAATGTATCTACTATCAACTCTGTGGAAAGCTAAGCATCTCTGTTTTGTTCTGTTTTGTTTTGTTTTCCTACCTCATTCCAAGTAAGTTCTACAAAGGGTTTATTGCAGTGTTATGGACAAGACTTTCATCTCAAGTAGGAGGGTGCTTCACCTTCTCTGAACCTCCCAGCCTTCATTCCCACCATCCTCCAAAAGAAAGCCTTTTTTTTCTTCTTCCACCTTTTCTGTGAACTTGCCCATCTGTTTCTATTTACTACCAGATCCTCCCCTCCCACACTTCCCATACAAGCAGCAAACCGCATAGTGCTGTTCTTCTGCCTCTTCCTCCCCCAGGATTTTGCCTGGGGCAGCTCTCTCCCTCTTCTTCCTGAGGACTTCATTCCCCAAGTAAGGGAGTAGCTTGCCCCAGGCTTGCTGCCCCTGGGGTTTAAGTGGCATTCTGCCTCTAGGCTATGAGAGATTCCCAGTCCACTGTGGTGGCCAACCTTGAAGCTCTGCTGACTCCCTGTCAGCTCCCTGCCACCCACAGGCTCCTCAGCTCAAACAACAGGATGAGGCATGCTACAACACACTCCAGGCATCTGTGCAGTGGGATTTCATGAGCAGTGCCACAAAATTGATGTTGTTTCTCTGGGAGGACATCCCACTCTGGGACACATATCCACACACGTGCATGCCACGTTTCCAGTCAACAGCTCCTCAGTTGTTGATTCTTGCTCCTTCACTTGCCCATGTGCTAGCTTTAAGCTGCTCAGAGCAAAGTGTTGTTCCCTTAAATGTTTATACAATGGTTAGCACAAAGCCAAGGCCACTTAGAAATAAAAATGCTAGGAACAGATAGTGAATGGGAGGATTTGAAAACAGAGGAAGGAGACAAAATAGGTGATACAATGTATATTCATTTCTTTTTCGAATAAATAGCAGAAGTGGATCAGGAACTTGCATCTTTCCTGTCATATCATTACATGAGAGTTAGGAAATGCTGCCTGAAAGTAAAAGCTGAGCTTTGGAAACTCATGAAAAGAAAATACTTCCCCTCCCCAGCCTTAGTGTGTAATTAGCCTGTGGCAATAATTGCCCTTGTGTGACACCGAGGCCAAGGTCTCTGTAGTTATATAGATAGTACAAAATGCTTGCTGTTAGTTGTATTGTAAGAAGGATACCAACCCAATGCTTCAGGCTTCAGGTCAGTCTCTGTTAAAAAGCAGAAGGAGACCTGATACACTGGTACTTTCAAAAAGACTGAATATTAGACATGAGAGACCTATCATCTGATCCTGTGCCACATTATTTAAGGTAAAGAAGAGAAAGATCATACGACAGAGCAACACAACAGGAAATAAAACCAGGCATTTTTCTGACTGTACAATGAATGGTACTGGCTGCCACCAGCGCTTCTGAGGTCCTTATGTTTCTGAAGGCAGAAGGTCAAAAGGAAAAGAGTGGTAGGGAAAAAAGATTGAGCAGAATATAAAGAGCGTAAAAGAATGAGAATGAAAAAGCATAGACCTGGTGTTCAACTCTTTTATTTATTCTAGTTTAGTGTTTCAGCAATACTCTCCTGGTTGTTGTTGTTTTTTATTATTATTATTAATAATTTGTTTTGTTTTGTTTTGTTTTACTTATTTACAGACTATATATTTACATTTGTTTCATAGAAATAGGTTTTTGAGGATCATATTCTTTGCCCTGGAAGCTACTTTTACAGTTTGTCTAGGTGATCATCTATATACCACTACATCTGATTTTGTTCCCAGTTCCATTTACAGACATATTGATTTATTGCTACAATTAATTAATCCTAGAAAGGCATACCCAATAATTAGTAACTTCTGAAGATCAGATATTGTGTCCTGTTTCAGTTAGAGAACATATATATTACAAAGACCACTGTTTTTGTGCCGGTTGTAAAAACAAAATATGTTCTTAATTAAAAGGTTATTAAATAAATTGTAATTGAATGGTATCTAATTCATAAAGTGTTAACAGTAGCAAGACATGGATGAACCATTGTGAACAGCCTAGCAAGCCAAAGTTTAATTTGGTTTGGTTTTGCTTTGTTTTTTTCTCCTCATGTCATTCAAGGTTACCACGCATCCATTCTGCTCCTGCCCCCCTCATCCCCCCCCCAAAAAAAAAAGAAAAAACAAACCTGATTTAATAAAAAATACTAAGACAAATGTTACATTTAATATGTTACTGACACATCTGAGATTGTAATTGAGCATAGTCTTGCTTAAAAACTTGAACAACTTGTTACAAACTTGACCACTGTCATTGCTTAGTGCCCATGTGCTGAGGAACAGTTCTGAACCATGTGTTGGAGACACTTTGTTCCGATAGTTCTGGACTCTCTTCAGTTCAAGAGAACTTGATGTCTTTCAAAAACTGCACTTTTGAAACAATGGAGCCTGGAACCAGATTCCATCCCCAGAAATCAAAAGAATAGACTAAATGAACAGTATTCTTCATAATTTTCATCCTGTGTTTTCAGTTGAACTAATGGCTCACAATTATTCCAAGAAACATAGTAGGGAGAGCTACTGAAACCTTAAAACACTGAAAATTAAGTCTGGGACAGAGATACCACATGCACACATTAATCTCAAGGAGTTATTTGAGTGTTTCTGAATCTTGTCTAGATGGTTATTGTGCAAGGCCTGGTGCTCATGCAAGACAGTAATTGCAGCATAAACAAGTAATGAGTAAATGTATCTTTATAGGGGTTATTCAGCTTTCTATCCTACTGTTTTCTCCTTTATATTAGCCCCTATTCCATGCCCCAGGGCTCCTTACCAGCTCCTCATTAAGGCATGCACCTTCTTGTGGCTCCCTATCAGCCTCCTGCACTGCAGCAATTAACCCATTATAGTACCAAGTACATGATTGTTGCAGCATTTATTCAGATTCATAATACTGTCTCATTGCACGCCAGGTTTTAAAATGAATTTTGAAAGAAATGAGAGATGCAGTGAAATACGTCAGGTTTGTTCCAAAAATAGATCATGCCACACTGCCCTGATAACTTTCTTTCATAAATAATGGTGTGTTTTTTAAAGAAGGGAAATACAATAGATCTCATCTCTGTGGGCATCCATAAATCATGTTACAGTGAGTTGCAGGGAGGAGGAGTATTATTTAAACCCAAGAAAGCAGATATCAGTTGGAAGAACTGTAAGGAACTTACTGAAGAAGGGGTGTCAATGGGTTGTGCTGATAAAAAGTGTGATGAGGGAGAATTATCTGGGAATATTATTAGCTGGTGGGTTTTTTATTTTTGTTTTGTTTTGTTTTGTTTGTTTCATTGAAAGCTGTTTTTCTAGGCAAAGCACAGGCACGCAATGTACAATCTCAGCCAATCATGTGCAAAAAAATTAATTCAATCCAGGACATGCACAAAGAAAGTGTATTGGGATGAGGAGAAGAGGCTAATAAGGGAGAAAGAAGTGTTTCACTTGTTCACACAAACACAACGAAGGCTGTGAGAGAACTGTTGTCTACAAATATACAAGGAGGGAGAAGAGCTATTTAAAGAACAATGTTGACATATGAGCAAATGGTTATGAGATGGTCATGAATAAACCTAAACAGGAAATTAGGAGGAAGCAGTGGAATGAAACCCCAGAGCAGCTCTCCAACAGAAGCATGTTGGGAAGAAACTTAACTGGTCCCAGTGTGAAACTTGAGCACTTCATCAAACCAATTATGTGATGTGTGGATGACAGCAAAAGCTGGGGATTGAAACTGATGCAGGAGGTCCTTTTAAATCCTATTTCCTACATTTCCAGGGGAAGTTTATTTAAATCTTCAGCAAAAGATGTCTTAGATGCTGATAACAATAATTAATACCTTATACTCTTGTAATATCCTTCCATCAAAAGGCCACAAAGCACATTGAACACATGTGGGAATTAAATATCTAAATATCCACCTGCGTTGTTACTGTTATTTTGCAGCTTGGAAACTGGGATGCCCTCAGCAACTTGTTATGGATCACTCGGAAAAATCTGTAAAAATGAAGAATAGACCTCACAACTCTCTTAGTTTTCAGAATAAACCTATAGTTCTGAAAATTGTTGTTGTGTTTTCAAGCTTTTTAATTCCAGAAAATGTATGAGTTGTATACAATTGCTTGTGAAAAGCTATAAGCCATATGCTGTTCAGCTTAAAATGTCAATGAACAAGTCAGCAACAACAAGAAAATGAAGGTGTTTGTAAATGTTGCATTTAAAAACCATTTAGAAAAATGAGAGCGGTCCTCCAAAGATGTATGCATCTTCAAAATCAGAACAATGCAGTATTTCACAGTCATTAAATAACGTGTCACGTAGCTACAAACAAAAATCATATAGCTTGAAAAAAAATTGTTTTCATCTTGAGGATCTGGAACTACATCAGTTCTGTGTGTGTTCATTCCCACTTTGACTTCCACTGGGAAAGGTGTCAGGGGTGGAAAGGAATGGAAAGCAGTTGTTCACTGGTTCTGCTCCCTGCCCTGAAATCATTTCCTCCTAAACCTGTAGAACCCCAGCCATACTTTGTCTCCTCTGCATGCTAGATAGCTGTCTACCACCAGCAAACATGATTTTTTGGCTCTTTTCTGTGGACCTAAGGTCCTCTGCCTCAGCTCCTCTCTTCTGTCCCATCCAGGAGATCAAATAAATCTTTAAGCTCTTCTGATTTCATACTTGCTATAGGGCTGCTTGCACTATACCATTTCCTGATAGTCTGAGTTGAAAGAGACCTTCAAAGACCATCTACTACATCCTTCCTGCCATGGTCATTAGAGCATGCAAATCAAGCCACATCCAATTTGGTGGCTGATACAGAGATTCACTTGAAGGAAGAGCTGATTTGTGCACTTCCCACATACCTAAACCCTCCTGCTGTTTTCAGCGCCGTGCCGGATATCTGACGTATTTCCTCAGCAGAGCAGTAATGCCACTGGACTCTGTTCCTTCAAGTTCCTCCTCAGTTCCTCCATCTGCCAAGGTACTTAAAAGCACTGAGCAAAGTGAGCCAGCTCCCATGCCTGCGTAGAGCCATATCCCAAAAGGTCAAGTGCTGCCCAGAAAAATATATACTTAAAGTCAAACAAAACTGCACATGTGTAGAAATTGGCTCCAGTGGTGTGTAGACCCTGTTAAAAGCAGGTACTTGAAACAAAAACAAGTGCCTGCCCAGAGTAAAATAGCTTTAAGGCTGAAGTCTGTACCATTTGGTGAATTTAGGGTGGCAAGCAGTGTCAGGCTAGGGGCAAGGAGTAATGGGAAAGGAATACAGAGGATTTGTCAGTCATCTGAGTCCTCTTCTGAGTCTGAGTCAGAGCCCATGGGGGATGTGCAGGTGATGGATAAAGGGCACATCAAATTAACTATTTCAGAAGTTGCTGAAACTTACGTATGCTTTCTTAAGATTGTGGAATAGAGGACTGTGTGCAGATCTGAAGGTTAGACTGCCGATACCTCTGACATGCTGCTGACACTCCTGCGCCATAATCTCTGCGGTGGACAGAACACGGAGTGTTGTTTCCCCCTGCCTGGAGCTCTGCTCCTTGTAATACCATGCAAATAATAAATGAATCACATCAATTTTCATACACAAAAAGGACAAATTCTGCCCATAAAAATATACGCGCTGTTCAAGTCAGAGGAAATTGCACGTGTGTGGCTGAGCACAGAAGCTGGCTCAAAGCCCACTTGTGACTAAGTCGTGCATGTGAGGACAGAATGCAGCCCATTGTCTCCTGAGAGCTTTTTAATTTTTCTTTCTTTTTCTCTAGGATATGAATTGCATAAACTGAAAATCAGTTTTTTCTCCTAGGTTATATGTCTCGTGGACAATTTTTTTTATTATTTTTATTTTTAAATCTTTTTATCTCCATTGAAGAAGCTGGTGAAAGAAAGTATGTCAACGGTGTCTTGCTATAAACATGCTCTATGAAAGAAGCATCCAATGCAGATGGCTGGAGTAGATTCTGATCAAGTTTTCCTCAAATCATTTCAGTGAGTGAGACACTGAATTAATTGTTTCTGACTCCATTAACTTTACACCTGCTTTTCCGCAGAGTTTTAACGCTGTGGTGTCCATCCTTCCCTATTCC
Organism: Cyrtonyx montezumae; assembly: GCF_038088225.1. Lineage (NCBI taxonomy): Eukaryota > Metazoa > Chordata > Aves > Galliformes > Odontophoridae > Cyrtonyx > Cyrtonyx montezumae. The sequence continues at coordinate 31,917,182 of NW_027072034.1, read as the reverse complement.
TTGACTTCTCTCCCTGTATCCTCAGGAGAGCCTTGCAGAAACCCAGACAGCAGAAAAGCACTTTGAAAGCTCATCTCCCTGCTTTTCTGGAGAAAGTTGATAGTGGGAGAAACATATTTAATCCCAGATCTTCTAGCTACTGCTTCTGCACTGAGGCATACTGGCATACCATCTCAGATGAACAGTTTTAAAAGGTCTGTATTTGTTTTCATTTGGAGAATCTAGTTTGGTACTCGATAGGGCTCCTAAAATCTAAATCTAAATCTAAATCAAATCTAAAACAAGAGTCATCTGGAATGCTTGAGGTCTGTACAGCTGGTGTGGGACCACGCAAAGTCAGCAGCCAGTTTTCTTTCTAGTTGGTGGCTTTATTTGCTTCTCTCACAGCATCACTAACCATCATGGTGGGGATGGGCTAACAGTTGGACTAGATGATCTTACTGGTCTTTTCCAACTCTAATGATTCTATGATTTTAACTGAAAGGACTCTGTTAAACATGCAGAGCTAAGACACTAAAATTAATCTACAACCTCTGTTAACAGTTTCATCTGCTCATTCTCTCACGTCCAAAGCCCAAATATCAAAAATAAAGGTGCACTCACTTTGCTTTCATGTCAGCTCAGGGAGTTCAGAAGACAATTCTAAAACAGATATTAAAAAGAGGCTGATGATGAACTAATAATACAGGACTTGCAGGTATTTTGCCACCGTGGAGCGAAGGGAATGTTGATAGAGCAGTTATTTGCTTACTATTTTCAACTTCAGCATTCATCTGATACCTATTATAAGGTTGAAATGTGGCTACATTAGTGGCTAGGAGGTGCACTTCACTGTGAGCTTGTGGGAGGTCTTGTGCTTGAAGACACTGAAGTATTTTGCTTTTAAATGCTCTGTGCTTAAAAAAAAAAGAAAAAGAAAAAAAGGAAAAAAAAAAGAGTCACAGGATTTAATTAAATTGGTGATCTGCTGGCTGTTTTCAGTCAGAAGTTATACATAGACTCCTCTCTCCCTCTTTCTTCCTCCCGGTCCTTTTTCCCCACAGAAGATTCTGCTGGGCATGTGCATCCATTTCAGAATCTCATCATAGACAACTTAAATCTTTCCAACGTTACCCACATTAGTAATTGCAAAATAATAAACATGACAAAATTTAGATTAATAGGGCATCCTGCACAACTCCTATCACAGGGAGAGCCCTCTGGAATTCTAAGCATAATAGGTCTGTGTTTATTTCTCAACTGACGGCATAATGTGACTGATTTACAAGAGTTTAACTCAAGTGTTAATCTGACAGTGACGAAGAGCTTCTCAGTGGCAGAATCACTTACACTATCATATTAGTTGCCTCCTCTATTAAAGCAGTGTGGTCGATAATTGGAATGCTTTTATGTCTAGTGGTTCTGACAAGGCTCTCTTTAGGTCACATACGGGCGGTCTAGCTCGCTGCACAGCTGAACAGTGGCAAATGATTTAAACTGAGAAAGTATTGTTCTCCTCGTATTATGGAGCAAGGGCAGTTCAAGGAAAGTAAGGCTCTGTGCTGGCTACCTGCTGGTGTGTAGTAAAATAAGATGGACATGATACTGGGTCGGGAGTACAATTAAATCTATTTTGCACCAATGTGTTGGTGGACAGATGAGTTTCCACATGGCAGAGCTTTATGATCTTTAAGGTAGACTGAACTAATAGATTGGTGTGGAGCGCACTGAAGTTACTAAGGATGAGAAAGCAAGCAGCAGTACATTTGAACTACAGGTTTCTCATATGCTCCGCGTCATGCTGAGTTTTTATAGCTCCTGGCTTTCAAAAAGCCTGTTTCAAAGAGGTTTGCGCTAGACTGGGCATGCAGTTTTGCTCTGCAGATATTGTCGCTACCGATTTAGTGGAATGCAATTAGGAAGCCTAAATTAAGTGGTAATGGAGAACCAGCTCTTGAAACTGGGGTTTCCACGGCAACCACTGCTTACAATACAGCCTTCAGTTAGTTTTCCCACTTTATCTGCAAAATGCACAATTGAGCTTTAAAACAGCTTTGTGCTGAAAAGCGCACTGTAAACAACTGTTTGCAATGAGAGTTTTACACTGTCTTTAAATACAACAAGCGATCAAATAAAATTTACTTGTCCACACTAATAAAAAAAATCCATGCAGTACAAAACACTGAAGGGTCCAGAAACTTATTATTCATTCTCAAAATGTATATGTAATAGAAAAATTCAAGATCTTGTGGGTCCTCAATTCGTCTTTTAAGTCTTATCATTATTCCTCAATTTTAAGTCACATAATCCCATATCTCTCAGTAGTGAGAAGAACTGAGCATTTTGGTACAAATACTGTATTTATCGCAATAGTAGTGCTATATAGTTATAAAGTGCTTTTTGTCTAATATGAGCTATTAAATGTGCATTTTCATCTGACTTTCTTTTACATCTAGCAATCTTTTATGTTTTTTTTAAATCCCTGTATAATGTATTATTATATCCTTCATAAATGTTCATATTTTTTCAGTGAAGTAACACTGTTCCATGCCTTAACTGCTTAACATTCTTGATGGCTTTGGGATCACAGCCCAAATTTTGCATCTTCTCAGATGTAACTCAAGTGATTAAATATGTATAAAACAGGGGACAGTGAAAAGAATGATGTTAAGGTCACTTGTGCAATTTGTATTGGCCACCTTTTCAATGATAACCCCATCCAACTGAATCTCTAGGCTGAAATTACCTCCTTACATCTAGTTGTTTCCCTTCTGTTCTTCAAACGCTGGACTTGGAATAATAGTGTCAGGTGACTTGTAAGAGTTGAGATCTCAGTGAATGTCAGCTGCTTTTTTTTTCCGTTTTGTATTTATTTGTTTTGATCAAGATAAAATCTCAGAGAAAATACTGAGCAAATTTCATCAAGATAATTTTGGATGACACATTACACAATTCTGGTTTTTGGCCTATCAGCAATCAGTGTTCTTTGGAAGAGCAGGAAAAATAAAAGCACACAGGCAAATAATCGTGTAAGTTGTCAAAACATACCTAATATGCCTCTCTGTTGAAGTGCAGCAACCCAAGCACTTCGTAGTGCTCCAAGGCTGATGTGCTTGTGACCATATACACATTTTATGGCAAACACATTTGGCTGATTCAGAATGAGAGAAGGAGAGAAGAAAGAGGTGGGAAAACAGGATGGTGGCAGGGATGGGGTAGCCATAGGTGCCTTCTCTGAGGAGCCTACCAGTGAGAGGAGTGCACCTTGCCACATAGTTGTGTATAAATCTGGATTTGCTATAGCCTCTTCAGACTTTGAACACGCCAGGAAAGCTTGCTCTTTCATACTGAGGGCTCTTTCAGCCACAGCAAACGGACTGCACGTATTCTCCTCTGCTCAAAACAGCATTTTGAGAACCAACCAAACCAGACTGAGGATGGGAGGGCTTATTGCAAAGTTCACATCTCATCTGCCATGTGCCAGTGCTGATGGGAGCTTCTCCCATGATGGGAAAGGTCATAAAGCACGCAGCTGTAGAGACCACGTAGGGTGAGCAAATCAAAGAACTCAGCAATAAAAATGATGTGTGTGCCAATATTTAATATTCTCTTGTGAAAATTGTTAAAGAAACACATCTTCATCATATATCAGAATTGGCTCTAATGCTGAATCAACAAATTAATAAAGTTATTTGTAATGATATCGTCCTCATAAAAGCTTTATTATTTAGGAATCGGAGTTTGAAATTGTAATTTCTTCAATGATTTTTCATCACACAGATTAGCCTGCCTTAACTCCTCCGTCTAGAAGGCACGAGGAGAGGTTGAGCTGGTCCCCTTCTTCATTCTTACACAAAATCTGCTCATTTGGACCGATCCCAATTTTTGAAGAAACGAGTTCCTGGAAGAAGCACAGAATGCCAGCGTGCACAAGACTTTCACAGGGCATCTCGTTTCAACACTGACTGCCTGCATTTTATCAGAGTACGAAAGGACACATTGAAATTATTTTGTTCTGGCATGGGCGCACATTGTGATGTGTATGCCTTCGATTGCACTTGACAAATCTTTGGGGCAAACAAAGTGGTCTAATGTAAGGGAATATCGCAGTGTATCCCAAAATGACATTTTTAGACCAAATGTGTTCAATTGATCTGCCTTCCCCAGAGATCACTTTTGAATCCCAGCCAGCGATAAGTCTGGGAGCCGCCTCTCGCTGAAGGCCAGGCAGGTCAGCGGTGCTTCCGCTGGTATTTCCTGCACCGCCGTGTCCTGCACCTCACTGTACAAATAGCTCCACATGGCATCCTGAGAGCGTGCCAGGGAATTTTGTGATCACATGCCAAGCTGAGTTGTCAGGTTCCACTCCACTGCTGCGTGTGTATGTGTGCGCTCATATGTGCGTGTGGCTGGAGCTAACTTCAGACTCAGTAATTACCATAATCCAAACAGGGCCTTTACCATCTTATTTGCATTCAGCCAGCAGTGCTGTTTTTATCAGCACCACTACTGAATTGTTGCAAAGTTCTAATTATTTTAACAACCCTCCTTTTTCCTTCATCCCTTTTTTATTTGTTCGTTTGCTTTGGGGTTTTTTTGCCTTCTCCCTTGGATGTGTTGGGGTTTCTATGATTGCCGCCTTACAGCAACAATCAGATTTCTGCAATACAAAGTTTTCTCACTTTTTCATGTTCTAGCAGTAATTTAAGGTATCTTACCTCAAAGGCTGCTTAGACTGGGGACGGAGGCAGAGGAAAGTTTTTTATTATTTAATGCCTAATATTTCTCTCAGTAAAAGTCACTCTGAATACTTCTATTTAAATTCCATTTAAAACCCTGGTATAACTTTACACATGTGTAGGCTTGCTCAACTGAAAGAAACTATTTCCTATGCAGAAAGCTACACCCTTGCATAAATGTTTGCCAGACTAGAGCTTTAGTTGTCATGTTTTCTATATTTCCATAATCTTTTGATTTAGGATTAGTATAAAATGTATCATGTCACTTAAATTTGCTCTCTCTCAAACACTGTGCCTTTTCAGTGTTGGATGCTAAGTTAGACAAATTCAACCCTGAAATAAGACACCATTTCCTAGCAGTAAGGGTAATTAAATGCTGGAAGAGCTTACCCAGGGAGGAGGTGGACTCACTATAGCTTGGAGTCTTTAAAATGAGATTAGACACCTCCCTGAAAGACAAGATTTAATCCAGCTTCTGGGAAAAGATTCTGGTGTATGTGCATGGGAGGTCAAACAAGACAATCTGAATTCCCCTTCAGTGTAGATCTAGAAATCTGAGTCTGCGTGTATTTCAATTCAGATTGAAAGATCGGTTACAACATCTACAATATTGCAGTAATTTATTATTGTTTTCAAAATTTTGTGTTGCCAGTTGCAGGCAATAATGTTTTGTTTGGTATATTTTGCATTGCATTTTTATAAGTAGTTCAAAATCACAAAGCAAATATTCATCAAAATACCTTACTATGATGTTATTATAGGGAGGAAAAATGGCTTTTTACATGGGCAGATAGGACAAAAGGGATTGGCTTTAAACTAAAAGATGGCAGATTTAGGTTGGGTGTTTGGAGGAAATTCTGTACCTAGAGGACAATGAGGCACAGGCACAGCTGCCCAGAGAAGCTGTGGTGCCCCATCCCTGGAGGTGCTCAAGGCCAGGTTGGATGGGGCCCTGGGCAGCCTGAGCTGCTGGGGCACAGCCCTGCCCACAGCTGGGGCTTGGAGGTGAATGATCTTTCAGGTCTTTTCCAACCTAAGCCATTCTATGATTCCATAATTATTATGAGGGAATAGAAGGCTTTAAAGTCCAAAGATATGCACCCCGAACAAATGTAAAAATGATTTGTAGTCTCTTGATTTTTTTCAATGCAATAGATATATTATAAATGAGCACAAATAGTGTTTCTCTAACTCTATGATAATATAATTGTATTTAGCTCTTCCATTTCTGGGAGGTTTCTGCATCTGATTGCATATAATTTGCTGTCCAACAGTATGTAGAATGGTAACTGTCCGTTCAACTGAAAAGTAAACAAATTCATTTCAACAGTCATTAGACATTTGTTTCTCTCTAGTTTGCCCTTATGAGCACTTTATCTTTGTTTTCTCTTTAAAAGAAAAAAATATCTAAAGGTAAGAACCATTAGGGATTTCTCTTTAAATCCAGCAATCTGTGCATACTACTACGAATCAATGCTCTGTAAGCTGTCTGGTGTTCTGCAATAAATTCTAGCTTTTATAGACTTTTACTAGGCCAGGTAGCTGCTAATGCCATAGAAATTGATTATTTGTGGTGTTCTTATCACTGCTTAATATATCTAATTGCTTTTTCTCCACAGATTTGGATTTGGCTTGCTTGATGCTGGACGATTAATGAAGGAAGCCCTAACTGGACAAATGTTGGTCTCCTGAGACAATGTGTTGTTGATAACAGGTCTGATTTGAGCAAGTCTAGTCAAATTCAATTTTAATACTATTTAAAGGCACACATGAGGCACTTATCACTGACTTTGGGCTAGGTTGTTTTTTAAGTCTCTTGTGCTACCAAAGTTTATTCCCACTAAGTATTAAGCTTTGCAAAGTACCAAAGTCACATATCATTCAGCTGCAAAAACATATTTTGCTTCAATTTGGTAAATTTTGCTCAACACTTGTCTTTATTTCATACCAGTTCAGACTTGGGTATGTAGCTCATCACTGTATGACTGCTCCTGTGGAGAAATTATTGTGTTCTGATTTGTCTGAACCTTAAAAATTATTGATTGAGTTAAAGAAGAGACAAGAAGGCATTGCAATCAGTTCTCAATTTAGTGAAGGTAGTCTTCTTTAAATAAACCTTACATAATCCTTAGACTAAAAGTTGTAGGTTACCACTCCTGTAGGATTTTTTTCAATTAGCTATGACTAGGTCATTAATTTACATGAAGTTAAGTATGAATCACTTTTCATTGCACTACAACTCAAGATAAGCATCAAACATCAAGTCACTGTCTCAGTGGATCAGTGCTTTGAGTATGAAATTCAGCTCACAGCTCAATCCCAGCTCTATTTGAGGAGGAAAAAAGATCTCCCATCCCACTAGAAAAGTGGATTCCAGCATGCTTCCCTTCTGCATCAAGATGAAGTAGTGGCATCTAGAAGTTTTCAAATAAAATAGGTAATTATGTGAGGATTGAGGTGCTGCCCTTAGTTATGCTGGAACTCTCATTTCATGCCATCAGCTTTGTATGCCACAGGTGGTATGGCTCAGCCATAAGGGTTAGAGTACTTTCCTTCTTTGGAAACTTCTAATTTTTCAAAAATAGGTAAAACAGCAGAAAGTGACTTGCATCCATGTGTCTTACAACCTTTGTAACAGTTGAGCCTGTCTTTCTTCCTTTGTTTCAAAAAGGGGCTATTGAAAGAGAGGCTAACACCTGGAATTCTCTTCTCAGCATGGAGCTTACAATATTTGATCAAAAGAAATTAATAATCCAGTTCTTACTGTTTGCAGCATTATCTCAGTCATAGAAGTCACACTGTAAACTAAGAATCTCAGATATGAGGATGCTATGAGGACATACCAGGTCAATTCTCTCTCCCACCCCAGGACAGCACTGGGGTAGTTTAACAGCACTGCCACCTTGCAGAGATGCCCCTTAACCATACTGTCTGAATCAAGACATTCCCTCTCTGGTGGAGACATGCTACACTTCAAGAAACAATTTAGACATTTAAGATCTGGAGAAAACAAAAAGGGAATTTGAACTTTTTTCTTTTCCTTTGTGTGTGTGTGCGCTGCATAAATAGAAAACAGTCATCCGGCAAACCAAGAGATATTATTGTTAATATAATTTAATCAGATTAAAATTAGTATAGACAGTGCAAACTGTCCTAATCTTTATGGCTTTGTGCACCTCTGGATCAGTGACTTTTGCATGTTTTCCAAACATTTCTATAGAAGTCAGAACTACAGTAGAAACACACAGTTCTGTGGGATGGTTGCTTCCCAAAGATGTGTCCTACATGCACCCCTACAGTGATTCTCCAGCAAAGCAATGGCTGGGGAGTTAGACTCTGAGTGAAACAAGCACTATCCTTTCTCTCTGGATTATAGTAACTATGTAAAGGACGCAGTCAGGAAATCTGTTTCTCAATACTGTACCTACTTAAGGCTCCTGAAGGTGTGATTAATTATATGTGATTAATTAAATCATGTGTCACGACCTCCTTTTTTTCCTGCCACACTGCTTATAAGCAGGACAATCAGTGAAGTTAAGTGATACAGAACAGTAAATTTAGAGGCATTAAAAAGAAACGGGTTGTGTTGCATATGGTCAGCCCACAGAATTTGCTGGTAGAGATGACCATCTGACACATAGAGCCACTTGGAGCAGTATTTGTTAATGCTGTTACCATAACTGATGGGACCAGTCCTGTATTCCAGGGATTTCTGGGTGCAATGGGAATGCAGAAGTGAGTCTTGCTTGGCTAATAAATTAAGAACAAGCGCTCCACATGCTAGCAAGTCAGACATGAATGTTCTCCACGGACAACATCACTGTACTATTAGTTTGATCTATGACTTGCCATTTCATGGTTTGGTTATTTGTTTATTTCTCTGCCTTTTTAATTCCTCTGGAAAATGCAGTATTGGCTCTCACTGTTGACTGAATGACCAGACTCGAGCAGAAGATATAGCACTCTTCTCCTCTGACCTTTATATCAAAATTGATTAACAATAACTCTTTTGCAGAAAAGGATTGAAAATAAGAGGTGGATTTTCATCTTCAATGAACTCTAGTTACCAAAGTGAAAACCAGCTAATTTTGATGGTGCTACTGAATACCTTCTCAGCAATATCTGAGTATACATTCCCTGTTGAAATGGCAAAGTACTGCTGCATTCACAGATAAGGTGAAGAACCACCTGTGGGTATAGCTGTCTTTTTTTTCTCTCACATCATCGATTTCTCAGGACTTTTCTCATTACTGGCAGTAGCAGGATGTGCTCATTGGTATTTATGCAGTCAGAAATGGCATAGCATAGAATTAGAGCCTGTATAATCCTTTCAAGTACTCCCAATCATGATGTTTATGTATTTTAATCTTCATAAAGTACAGAGTCCACTCATAATCTAATTGTTTTGTTTATTATCATGTTTGCTGTTTTACAGAATATTTCACTGGAAGGTGCCTACTTTATACTGTTCTCACTTCCTAACAAAAGATCGTATTTAAAAGAATCTTTGTTTCCAATTATGAAAATACTTTCTTGATCTCATTAAGCCCCAAAAAGATTTTTTTCTCTTTATTTGTGACAATATAAATTAAACACACTTATGGTGAACTAATTACTATGTTTCTGTTCTTTATCCGGAGTGAACTTCTTAACTGTGAATGTGAAGAGATGAAGCAAGCAAAACTGAAGTGTGCTGTTATTATTGTCTATGACACTGCATTGGGTCCCAGTTTAGGATCAGTGAGTGAACAGGTATGTAAGACAGAAATGACTTTATTCAACAAAGAACAAATATTTAAAAGAAATAATTACTTTTTTTTTTAAGCATGAAAAATACATACTCAAACATTGTACAATGACAGTGCTAGAGAATGAGCTTTATTTCATCTTCTTCTAATTTCAGACCTTTACACTAGAACAGTACTATGGACAGATCCAAATAATGATGTTCTTGATCTTATCAAGTGTTGCTTCAGTGTTAATATAGCCATTTTCCTGTTAAAGCTACTCATGTGAGAGAAATCGTTGAGTTATAAAAGTTAAAGGTTCTCCTTCTGTCCCTCCCTTTTGTACTTAAACCAGATTTGGGTATTTTAACGCTCATGCAAATTGCAGCATCTTTTGGAGTTGCGCACTTTACATTAAAAGCCATTTTGCTAATTGTAGAGGTAAAATATATCATCACCTTTGTTTAACCATGAAAGTGCTGATTTTCAAATTACTTGAAGTTTTAATTATTGTGATTATAATTCAGTACTGCCCCCATGACATTTCACATGCAGAAGTTACTTCAGTGTAAACTGCTTGGGATAACAAGCAGAAATAAATAGCTTTGTTTCTGTATATTCATAGTATCTGGATAATATATTGGAAATTGAGAGGCCAGGAGCATCATTTGCTGTGGTTCCCCTCCATGGATGCCCATGCTACACTTTCTTTCTCCCTACATCGCAAAGTACAAGAACTAGTTCCTGCACTAGATGGGATACAGTAGCCCTCTTTAAAATGCATAAATTTCTGCCTCATTTGTGGTGTACTTCGTAGAAAATGCGAGGGAATGTCTGGAATAGCTGCTTTGTCTTCTAGTCCTTTGTTTACCCAGGGCAAGAAAATGTGCTTGATCTAGAAACCAGCAACACAACGTACCTTTCTTCAGGCCCAGCCCTAATGGATGAATATAGACATGATCTGGATCATTTTATGCTGATGTCTGATTGAATTACTTTTCCTCAGCATTAAGTTCTGATATTAAGCCCCAGATATGGGGGAGGTTTGAAAAGTGCTTGGGAAACAAAAATACTAAATGAATTGGCACTTCACAGAAGTTTCTATTTCTTTTCGAAAAAGAGGAGAGGGGAAATGGACTAGAAGAGGCAGAAGAGGAAGTGAATACAGTGGCAAAAATAGTGGCAAAAATCAAACATTAAATATTTCCTTTAAATGGAGTCAGAAGTGGACATTATATTCAACCAAACATCCAAGTCTTTCACCACAGGTCAGGACTATGGCCCAGATGACTTCATTTTTTCATTTCATTTCCATCCATAGAAATGAACCAGCCCATTATTCCCTATTAAACAGTGTATTAACATCATTAATAGACCAGGCAAATGGCTTTCATTTATCTGAACACTAGTATTTTCCTGTAAACATATATATAGGGTATTCATTTAGCCTGTTCTTGTTCCCAGTGTACTTTATAATAAACTAAGAAGTCTTACAGAAAGACTTTGACCTAACCTAACACAATTCAGACAACAAGCTCAATACTCAATACAAAAATAACCATTCATTAAAAGAGTTAGTAACATGACATTTTCTTTTAAAATTTGAAGAAAAGTGACAGAAATTCAAGAGATGAGCAATAAGGACCATGTGGCTTCATCCAGAGCCTATTAAGTTAATGCACGTATTTCCTTTTATTGTAATAGGCTTTGCATAACTCAGAAACTATTGAAAATGAGCAGCAGAAGAAAAGAATCATTCTTTTTATGTATGTTGAATTATATCCATAATAAATTTGTAAGAAACACAAACAGTTGAAAACATTAAAACAGATTTAAATACTATTTTTATGTTAGAATTCAAGATGACCTCATTTCCAGATCCAATGTAAGTACATGATGCCATGAACATCCAAAGAATGTTTTCAAAACTTTTACTGAAAACATTCCCTTTTCTTTTACATACTTCATATTTCCTCCTTCTTGCAGGTGTTCCTCTTAAAGGCATCTATCGTCAGGCAAGCAGTTAAGGATAATGTATGGAACACACTTTCCACCTGGAACATCAAAGAAAGATTACAGATTGTTCTCATAGGAACTGCTAGGCGGGAAGTGGTGGCAGGTCAGGAAAATGCCCAGTCACAGCAGAGCAGTAAGAAATGCTCCAGAGGCCAAACATCACTCTTGTAAACAATCATTTCTACACTAACCTAGATTTTCCATCTCTACTTGGAGCAGATATATTTTATTCCCACCATAGAATAGGGTTCTTCATAGATAAAATCAAATGTGCAATAAGTCTATAAGATTAGATCCTAGCTCCACTCATGTAAGTTCCAGAAGTTGTCAGAGATGAAGAGATGGTATCAAGTGATAACACCACTGTTAGAGCAGATAATCTCACAGATTCCTTGATTTCCCTAAAATCTTACATTACAAATGCCCACTAAAAAATGTGCATTGAAATTGTGAGGAACCAGTTTAAAGGAATGAATGATGAGGATTAATACATGGCAGTCCATCCATATGGTCAAACAACCACTTACGTTAGGGTAGCCAGCTTTCCCATCAGAGTAGTGGATTTATTTTCCAGATGCCACAAGATTTCCACTTCACCAAAAAAGAACTGAGGAAAGAAAGATGAAGTGATTTGCTTGGGCTAACAGAGGCCTAGAAGGAACCAGATCTCCTTAGCTCTTATGTAGAGGCTGCCCTTTGCCTGCCTGTGACGTGGAAGAAACATAAACATTATCAAGCACCTGGAAGAGCCTTTCACCTGTTTTTGCTCTGAGTGACAGAGCCCAGAGGATGATGTGTGAGATTCCCACTGGTCTGCAGGGATGTAGCTGATGCAATTCCTGGCACCAGCGCACCTGCAAGGTCTCATTGATCAGCTGTTCAGCCCTCTGACAACTCAGAAATCTATAATCAGTGTGAGCATGTGCTTATTGATCAGATTACCTGCTCCTACTCCTCGTGTGTACTCAATTGTACTGATATTCACACATACACACACATAAACATGCACACATATGTAAATATACTGCCATGCCATATGTATTAGCATACATGCACAGGGGTAGGTGTGCTGAAGGCATTACGTATTTTTTCTGTTTTACAAAACTGCACGCAAATAAAAAGAACGGACCTTCTCCATGAAACGTGAGCACAGAAACACTTGCAAGTGGCCAAGAGCTGCTAAATAATTAATCAATAGAGCAGTGTGGCAGTTTGAAATGTAAATGTGATGGATGAAGGTGTGATGCTTGTCATCAAGCAGAAAATGATGTGACTGGAATGGATAACCCGCGGTACCTGCTGACTGGCAAAAGCTTGGACACAAAGATAAAGTAAAGCCATCAGAAAGCAGCCCTGGCAACCCCTAATTCTTGACTTTGACCCACAATTCACTTTCATGTCCCTGTCCCAGAAGGGATGTTTAAAAAAATGATGAAGAGAGATCTTGGGGTGGGAAAGGGGAGAAAAAAACCTCTGAAGAAATGCTACCTGACAAGGCTGCGGGCTACATTCCTGAGAACACCTTTCTTTTCTTTATGTTCTCCTTTTTCTGTTAAATAAAAATGCAGCTCCTTTTTTCCCTCTCCTTTCTTCCAAAACTCTCCCGAGCCGTTCCTGCAAGTGGTTCTGTGACTCGGAAGCTGACAACAGCCGCATGCAAAGGAACAAAGCACAATAGTGACAATTCAGAGTGCAAGCAGGTGAGAAAGATACCTTTTACTTATCAAACTAGGCTGTAAAAAATGCTCTTTTTACTCAGTGAGCTAGAAATAGAGGTGATCTAACAAGGCACTGATCCAAATTCTTTATTTGTGCGGAGATGTAATGCTAACAGGATTTGTAGGTTGACTAGTAGTCTGTGGCCCCTCCAGTCAAGTAAGGAAGCGTTCCTCTGATTTGAAAAGAGGAGAATCCATATAATTACCCTATATTATACTACAAGAAAATGTATGCCGTGATGACAAAAGGTGACAGAAAATGTCCGTCAACAACCGTGTTTTCAGGGGCTTCCTAGACTGTGCATTACATTTTCCCTATGGGGAGGCTCAACATGATAAGTTTCAGCTCAGTTCCGTGAATTTGAAGGAAACGAACTTTTGTGGAAAAATTAAGGGGTGGTTTGTTGTTGTTTGTTTTTGTTTTTGTTTTAGAAATGGAAGCCTGCAAGTAGGATTTAAAAGTTTGATGGCTCTTTTTCCCTGCAACAGAGAATCCTATTTCCCAGTAAGTACCATTTAGCAGGTTGTCTTTTTTACTTCTTTTGTTATCAAAAGCCAGTTCTTTTCAGAAAGTGAAAAATACCACAATTTAACATTAGATTTAGATTAGTAGATAACACCCACTAAAAAAGAAAGCTGAATATGGATATGTAACAGTGCACTGGCATGCAAAATAGATGGGTTTTTTTTCATTTCTTAGGCATAAAATATACAGATAAATATTCTCTTATAATCTTCTATTATTTTTTATGACCTCTGTAAACACTTTTACCTCTGAAGTGCTGTAAGGAAGCAGCATATCTCCAGAAAGTGAACTGGCCACTGTTCCTGTATTTCTCTGACTGATTATTTTTGTTCGACTGGTTTATTTTTTTTGTGCTCATGGTTTTTGTTTGTTGTGTTTTGTTTCCCATTTGTTTCTTTTTAAAACCATTACATTGCCACTACATAAAAGGCAAAGGGAAAACGCAAAAATACTTATACAAAAGTAAATGTGCACAACAAGAAAAGTCAGGAATTAGAGCTTATACTAAAATAGCATATTTGGAGCCTTAGTTGGCACAGCTCCACAGCATATACCTTGCCATGGGACAGAATACCCTTCCCATCACCTGCCTACCTGGTATAAGATTTAAGCAGGGGGCAACCTCTGTATGTATGTAGGGAAATACCACATTCCATAGAAATATTTCCCAGTTAGAATGACAAATCTGTAGGCTGGTAAGTAATTCACATTCTACTTATTTTCTGGAGCATTTCTGAATTGTGACTTCAGATTTATATTTGGGGAGCTTTATTCTAGCTTATGGAAAAGGCTTTCAGTTCTATATCTTTACTGATATAGAAGGTACATACACAGTAATTTCCAATCCTTTTGCATAGTTTCAGGAATGCAGTTTCATCGTGAGTAGGAATCAGACCCTAGAATCTGAAGCCATCTGAGTAAACTACCGCAGTAAACAATTTTTGTATGGCATTAACGTACCATTATTTATCCCTGCTTGGACTTCTACACCCCCATAAACTACTGCAGGAGTGGAAAAGCATCATCCCATGTTGCCCCTAAGCTCATAGCAGTCCATTAAGGTAACTTCAGCCCATGTCCCAGCTATACAAGGACCTGCAATACAGAAATGTTACATCAGTCTCTGAGTGGACAGCAGTCATCTCTGACCACTGGGAAGGAAACGTACCTACCTTCTCAGGACAGAAAAAGATGTGCTGGACCCTCTTTTGTGCCTCATTTGGATAACTGCTTTGCTAGGTCTGAGATATACCACCACACGAGCCATGACTGGGGCTGTATAGCTGCCCATAGAGAAGGCAGAGGTGACTTATGTAGAGTGACACTATAGGAGTAGTGGTTCACTGTACTAGGGATTGTATAGATGCACTAGCAACTCACCACCAAGTTTTGATAGAAATACAGAGGCGCCAACATGACCATATGCTTTCTTGCCCCTTTAAATTTGCTGGATATACAGAGCAAAGAAACACAAAAAAATGCCCAGAAGAAGGCAATATGAGAATCTGTGTCTGAACCCCAAATATGATCAACCACAGCTGGCTACAAAAGAGGAGAAGAAGGAAACCTTATAGCAGGTCACTCTCCAAGCCCCAGCATTTTTCAGCTCAGGGACTTCCTCAGCTAGTAAAGTGTGCCTGCTTTGCTGTAGTCACAATGGGTAAAATATGCAGCAATGACTCTCCCATACCACCAGGCTTTGTTTCACCCCTGGTGTTATGCCAAACTAGTTGTATATCATCATGAAGAATAACTGCATTTCCCCAGAGTTGATTTCCTATGGCACATTTTACTTAGATACTTTCTCAACACCCTCGCAAATAAGCCATAGATCTAAAGCACAATCTCCTTTTCAAAATGAATGGGTCTGATTACAGGCGTATTCATTTTGTGAAAGGTACAAAAGGATACAAATGTGCCTTTCCATCTCATATAATGTCAAAGTAAGACCCTCTTGCCCTTTTATTTCAATCCCAGCAATTTGAAAATAAAAAAAATGACTTGATGATATGTTTTTTACCATTAAGTGTATAATTGCTTTTGTGTTTTGACATTTAATTCCTCTTACCAAAATACATGGTAGGAATTAAAAGTCAAATCTTTTATGTTTTTGATGTGCAGATCCTTCCACGTATTTCAATGGGAGTAATAAAACTGCGGAAACTTAAAGCAGGTATAGCAATGCCATTGAAAATGAAGTCACTTTTTGAACTGGAAATCCGACTGTAGACCCAGTTCTGCCCTCTCTTATCTAGGTCGAAGGCTTTTTGAAATCTTTCGAAGGTCTGAATGAGTCAATACTGACTAAAACTTTCAGGACTTGACCTTTGAGATGGAGCTGGGATTATACCGTGCCCTGAGGGCTGATTTCAAGATATTGGTCCAGTTTGAAAATTACTTTTGAAAGCCAGAAGGTGGGAGCTGGCCAGAAACTCAAGTGCACTGGCATGGTGTGGAATGGTAGTAGTGGGGAAGACAGATTCCAGTGGGAGGGCTGGGAGCAACTGAGACAAAGGTGTCCCCATGAGCTCTGGTGTTGAGAGAACTAGTTCTACAAGCCAGTGAAAGAATGTGAACATGTGCCAAGGGCAGCTGGATATTGCTTGTGGATGTTTCCTACTTTTTGTATCCCCTTCATTTCAAGTTTTCCCATAAAGTTTTTCCCACTTCATAAGGGTTGTCAGATAAAGAAACTCATAGCCCTGACTTTCTCTTCTACCGCTCTACCACACTATTCCTTCTTCCTCTTGAATTTTTCCTTTCCCTCCTGACACGAGAACTTCTTCCACCAGCCACCTTCTTCCCTCTTCCATATTCTCAGAACTTCCTTTCTTCCTGTTCTTTTGTCTCCCCTTCGCTGTCTGTGCCCTTTATCTGAATTCACTCTGACTTTTTTCTTTATGGCATGTCGTGTTCTTCATTTTTACCTTTATTCATATTTACACCCATGTATAACCTGCATGTCGAGATGTGCTGAAATTTCTTCTGGCTGTTTTCACTTCACTGTGATTTCTCCCCACCCATTTACATCCTTCAGGATTTGATCCTATGTCCATAGCTGGGATTTCACAGTATCTCACAATTCAGATTTATCTTAAGGAGGCTCATGCTGTCTGCAAAAGTTTTCTGAAAGCCAGAAAACAGATGCTGTCCGAGAACTTGTATTGAGCTCGATACAGTCTGATAACTAGAAAATCTCCAGAGGTCCCTGCCAACCCCTACAATTCTGTGGCTCTATGATCCCACTGCTGATAGGTCTGTGAGCATGAAGCACTTTCCAGATGTCTTCCAGAGTGTATTTATATTCACATACATGCATACACGTACAGAATTGCACAGCTTTTTCTGCCATTGCTTGCACATATAAAAACTGCAAGTAAAAAAGTAAGAGGGAATGGAAAGTGCATTGTAAGTTAAGATATATAACTGTTCCCAGCCCATACACTCAAACAAGGTCTAAAGTAGGACTTACAATGACTAATTGTTCAAATGCAATTTATGCCAAAGGAATAGCTGCAAGTAATGAATGCATTAGCCAGTCTTCGAAGAAGTCTCTTAATATAAGCTTAAGATCAGATCTTCAGGATATCTTGAGTTTATTCTTGCAGGTAACTACCTTACGTACAAGGTAGGTGTCATTTGAAAATCTCTTTGCTCAAGAGCTCTGTTTCCCATTTTCAGGATAGTAATCCTGAAAATTGTCAAGTAATCCTGAAATGAGACCATGCAAATCATTGCTTTCTTGCAGGTCAGGGTGGCCAAAGTCTTCAATGGGTCACTCTGGCTCTTAAAATCCTTCAGAATACACTTGCATATACATAAAAGTTTTATGACAGTAACGTCAAGCAACTGCAGAATTTACTTAAACTGGCCTGGAAGAAAACTGTCTTTCAGAATGTGAAACTTGGGGGAGAGATTTTCACTCAGATGGAAACTTTATGGGGCAGATTTCATTCATGGTGCAGAAGTATATGTCAGCTCCCTTGAGAACTTGATTTGTGTTCAGCCCCAGGAGTCAGGTGATGAACCAGAACTTCAAACTCAGAAACCAAACACCTTGTGCATCTGAGAGGTTGGATTTGTTTTTATTTATCTTTCTTTTTTTTCCCCCTTTTTTCTTTAATTTTGATGGATGATGTTTTGTTCTGCAGTGAGTTTTAATGCATGTCGCTGTGAAACAATTTCAATTGTTGAAAACAACAACAACAAAAAGCAATATTTCAGTATTTCTCAAGAAAAGGCTTCAAAGGTTTCAGATCTTTTTAAAATGTTTCTGCTTTATTTTGACGTGGCATAAAAGTTTTGTATGCATTCTCGCATCTGCTATTGTGACAGCTGTATTTAATGAGTGCAAAATGATCAGAAAAACATCCTTTACTGTGGGTTGCCACTGCCAGCAGATGACAGGAAAGAGGCAGTGCTGTAATAAGAGAAGCAATGAAGTAGTTCATACTGCTACTGATGAGGTATTTCTAACTCAAATGCCTAGGTATGCCTTTTGAAAACAATGCATTGGTCATATTACCTGATAGTTTCATCAGATTATGTTTCTGAGAGCATTTTGAAATAAAATTGTGCATCCACAGCCTCAGGTCATGAAGTGGTTGGTAGTCACATATTATTTGTGGATAACATAGTCAGTTTCCCTAAGATGAAGAAGAAAAGGTCCCGATCTTGTCTATAAATATGGGCCTTTCCATCAAACTGATGCTGAATAGATTCACAGATATGTTAGAAAGGAAACATTACACAATATGCCTGCTGTCTATTGCATATGCATATTCAATATCAGAGTATTTTAGTCCAAATTGGAGAGAGTATAAAAATAAATCTAAATGGATTTGAAAGGCAGGGTATTTCTTTTTTCAAAGCTTTGTCGTTCCTGACTTCCTCTAGTGACTGTTAGCTTATCATGCCTTTGTACAGGAGATCTAAGTATTTCTTTCTCTCTTGTGTCTCCATATGGTACCATTTCCCAGATAGTCTTTCTTTGGTCACAAGATGACAGTGAGAAATGATTGTCAAACTGGACCACTATGACAATTTACTCTGAGGGAGAAAATCCTGTGGGTGTTCAGAAGCTTTACTGTACATTATATTTGATTAACTTATCCTTCTACTGACAAATAATTAGGTCAGCAATTAATTTCAAAATGCAAATGTGTTACAGGCCTTCACATTTTAAGAAATTCCCTTTGTCTTTAGTTTTTCTTTGTGTTAAAGTCTTAATGGATTTAGCTGAGTGAAGGAACAAAATTATGTTTTCTAATGCTTTATTTACTAGGTTGAGTTGGACTTTTTTTTGCAAATATTGACGGCAAATGTTTGTTCAGATATGATCATGTGTGATGGATTTTAATGGAATGAGAAAACATCAGAGTAATGATGAACCACCCATTTAAAAATAAAAAAACTTTCACATTTCTACTGCAAAAAAAAATACCTACTTTTGTGGAGTAAGACCAGAAAGACAAACAAGAGGGCCAGGAGCAGACCATAGTAGTAAAGTCATTAGAACTTGCTTACATAGACTACGAAACTAGGGTATATAGGAAAGAAAACATGCTTAATATTGCCACAAGCGTGGCTCCAAAGCTATCTACCAGCCTATCTCAGGGACTTTATTATTAAACAAACACTTAGATTAAAGGCTCAACTCTTCCTAAGGGAAGTTCAAGGGAGTTTTCTGTTGTCTTTAAGGGTATCTTTAAGTCTTAAGTTTTCTTTGATTAAAATCAAGCAATTTTTAGAAAATATTCCAAATATGCAATTGTAAACAAATGCAACCAACTAGCCTGATATAAAATCTTTTATGTAGGTGGCAGACTTGTATTAGAATTTGTTAATGATTTGTTTAGAATCATAGAATCATAGGATCACCAAGGTCGGAAAAGACCTAAAAGATCATCCAGGCCAACTGTTCACCTATCACCAATTGCTCCCACTAAAACATGTCGCTCAACACAACATCCAAAGGTTCCGTGAACACCCCCAAGCCAAGATTCATTCAAGTCAAGAAGGAGATCATTCACTGTGGAAATGGGTGAGGTTTTTCTTAAAAGATTTTTACTGACTTTAAAATAAAGTCTTAAAATGATCATGACATTTCACTTTTTTTTTCTGCTTAAATATTTAAGCAGTTCTGAACAAAATAATTTTTAAAAAGTGGAAATTCATGGTATCTAGTTTTTGCCGTTCCATTTTTTTTCATGCAGAATGGCATTTTTACATCACTTTCGCTTGAATTACTAACACTGGTAGTGACATAAAAATATAAGAATAAAAAATCTGAACATTATATTTTTAGAAGATTTTCACGTTGGAAGAAAGACAAAAGGAAAACTGTATGCGATCAAAATTATCTGTCTCATTCATGCAGACAAAGCTTAGTTTCCAGTCTCAAAAAAGCTTGGTCTCCAGCTCTTTCAGAGCTCTCAAGTGAGAGGTGACCATATTGGCAGAAGTTTCATCCTGAATGAGGAACAATCTCTTTCTTCCCAGAGCTCTGGTAGACAAAATAATAAATGTAACTGGATTGGAGAGAGAAGTCTGTTGGTATCTCTGCAGATCAACGTTTCCTTGTAAGATCCAGGCAGTGTTCATTCTGCTCAGTTGAGCACTGCTACAAGCCCAGTTAAAGCAATGCATTTCAAGAAAGATGCATGTGGCAGACAACATCTGAAGGAGTGGAGCGGGTGCAGATGATCAGAACCCTGGGAAGTGTGACTTGCAAGAAAATATGGACTGGGATGATTTGATCTTGAGAAGAAGAGAAAGAGAGTGGGCATAAGCAAAGACTTGAAAACTGAAAATCAATCTGCAGAGAAGTAGGAAGGAGTTTCAGAGAAGTAGGAAGCATTTCAAGTCTTCAGTGGAACAGAAGGTAACAGATCTACACTGAAACCAGAGAGATTTGGGTCAGACATTAGTAAAATCTTCCTAATAGTGAAGACATTGAAGCTGTGGAAGTGGTTGTCTGTGCAGAGTCTGGAGTCCTCCCCCTAGAAGACCTTAGAGAACAGGTTAAACAAACTACTATTCAAAACAATACAAATACATTTTCTGAAATCAAGACTGCTGAATGCAATCCCTTACCAGTCACTATCCTGATGTTTTTAATTGACCTGAAGATGATGATGGAACCCTTACTTGTGTTAAAGAATAAAATAAAATTCTGAATTAATCTAGGGCAAGGAACATACTATGAATGCCCAGCAGAGCTGCCAGTAACTGCAGGGCAGCTCAACAATTCAATTGTGAGTTAGAATGGTCTTTATGCCCAGAAGTTAGTTCAATAAAATTAAAAAAAAAAAAAAAAACCCTGCTAGGAATGATTAATAAACACTTTAAATGATTATCAAGTAGGCATTAAATTATAGAAAAGAAAGAAAATTAGTATGCCAGAACTTCTACCTGGAGGTTTATTCAGCAGCTTTTAGGATCAGAGTCACAGCAACTGTGACCAATTAGAGATGTAGAAGACAAAGCAGACTCAGACTCTGGCCCAACATTGATGTAATGGTGATTCAATAATGCAACTGGAAAAATGCAAGCTTGAATGTGAAAGATTATTTCTTCAAGGTAGTAATTGTTAAATTACATGAAAAACAAATAAAATACACATTAATAGAGCAATTCTCTTTAAAATAAATAAATAAATAAACAAAACTAGTAAATTTATCATGGGTCATATTGTTTAAAATCTTTCAAATCTGAATGATCTCCAGGGGTATTTACGAAAGTATTAAAATACATAGCAAGCTATATGGGATTTTAAAATATTGTCACACTCTACAATTAGGACATTACATTAAAGCATTTGTATTTGTTTACATTGAAGTAAAACCACTAGAAATTCTAGCTGCTTTACAAAAGCCTCCTGCTAGTTTCTCTCCCCTTGGCTGCTTGTGTGCTGTAGTTCTCTCTTTGTCTAAAACATAGAGTGACACATCCTGCCTCATGCAGGCTGTCTTTTTCTCTTTCTCAATTTCTGTCACCCTCGGGAACCAAGGGATTTTCCTTATCCTGCAAAATGGTGACAGAGGATTGCCTGGTGGGGATCAGAAGGGCATTTCCCTTAGGACTGCCAGGCAATGGCACAGGCTTGGAGAGTGTTTGTTCTTCCCGTCATCCATTTTGAAGGGCATAATCCCAAGGAAATCAGTGGGGAGTTTGAATATGGACTTTGAAGGCCAGATATGCCTAAGAATAAAAAGGTGACTAAAAAATTATTCTACTGAAACTCTCCTGGCAATTTGGGACTTTTCTTTGAACAGGAAACCAAAATAAAAAGCCCTTGCTTGTTTTTTCAGAAATGTCAAATGATAAATCTTAGCTTTTTCTTATGGCCCAAACTACATTTAAGACAGAACTGAAAATGGTTGTTTCTAACTTCAAGTAACATTCTTATGCTAAATCTTTTCACTGGTGTCATTTGGTTCCCTAGTGTTGCTTTGAAGTTGGTCCAGTTCTTTTCGTGTGTGGCTTCAACTCCAGTAACACTTGAATCTGAGTACATAACAGTAGTAGGACAACAACTGTTAAAAAAACATATGTAATCTACAAACTTTGAATAAAAGTCTGACAACAAATTTAAGGGAGTTAAAGAAAAAAAGCTTTTATCTAACACTCTGCTTTGATAAAGTTTTCTCTTCAGCAATGTAAAAGGTCTTTGTTTTTTATCATACAACAGAGGCTGACTCTACAGATTGTCCAATGTAGCCACGAAGCATGTGTTTTGTCCGTACCATGCAGCAGCCTCACAAGCTTTCTCTGGGTGTCCTTTAACAGCCAGGTGCTTGGATTTTCTTTGTATCAGGCTCTAAATCTCCAAAACATGGAAAGAGACACAGACTCACAAAGACCCTTATCCTTCAGAACATGCTTTTATCAGAATGAGGAGCAAAAGGGTAGAGGATGAATCTTAAAAAGTCCTTTCAGCTGTCCAAAATCCCCACAGCTTGCTGGCATCAGTATCACTTTCATATGCGCCACTGAATATGTTGACAGGTAGCAGGGAGAAGAAAGATGCTTAAAATCAAATGGGATGCTTTGCTTTGTTGAGGATCCATGCAACCACAAAGAAGAGCCAAGCAAGAACAGGAAAACAGAGGAAAATTTATATGGAGGAGAATTCACTATTTGGGAACGACGTTTACTCCTTTGGGAAAGAAGGTGAGGTAAGTTGCTCTCTTTCTCCCCCTTCCCTCCCCCACAAAAAATAAAAATAAAAAGATACTGTAGTACTTTCATCCTCATAGCAAACAGATATGAAAACATAAGAGCTGCTCTCTCCTTTATTGCCCAAGCCAGACACCCATGGCAGCTGAGCCAATGAGGATTCCAAATGACGGATGGGATGGGGTGGGGTGGGGTGGGATGAAGAAGGAAAGGAAGGAAGGGAAGGAAGATGGGAAAGAAGAGAAAGAAGAGATGAGAAAGAAAGGGAAGACAAAAGAGAAAAAAAAACCACGTTCCCCAGCTGCAGGCACTGTGGAAAAGTGCCTCAGGCCCCACACATATGACTTCACAGCAAAACCTAGAGCCAGCCCTGCGGGGTCTAGCACAGAGAGCAAAGTAATGCGACTGTGATTACAACATGTGGAAATTAGAAGCCCGCTTGTTTTATGAAGGTAGGTTATCTACTGAGCCTGTTCTACACTTCTTTCAACTATAATGTTGTGAACAAAGGCTGCCTGTAGAAGATACTTTATTTTTCTACCAAGTTGATGTCACTTAGAGCTTTTTATGCTAGACTAGTTTCAAAAACTTCAATTTAAACCAACATGAAAGGTCCTTAAACAGTAAATAGCATATTATATCAAAAACAAATAGATTAAAAAGTGAACATCCATAGCCAGTATATTTCTTTCCAGAGAGTTTCGCTTTCCACACTAACTAAAACTGTAAGACTGGCAGATCTGGGCCAGAGGTTTGTAATGGGCCTTTTGCTTTTTTTTTTCCTTCCCTCTCCAGTGATAAATAATCAGTTTTAGAGAATTGATAAAAAGAGACAAGAATGAAAAGTGAGTGTGACACATTTATGAGACGGATTTTTCATCTGTTTCTTAAATACAGCACCTTTATTTCAGATCATATTAAAAAAGAGATGGGAGAGCCACCCAATTTATGTTGTGCTGCAGCAGCGAATACATATGAATATATGGAGCACAGCCTAGGAGAGCAAGAAAATTCACCAAAAAAATCCTGACACATTGAAAAAGTTATGTTATCGTTCAAGAGCCGTTTATTTAAAAAAGAAAAATAAAAAACAGGCCACATGACTAGAGGCTGCATGGGATAAAAACACATTGTTTCCAGACAAACCCCCATCAAAGACATATGACTGAGGATTCTGAAGTCAGAATATCTTCATATTTTAACTTTCCACAAGCACTTTCAAGAAAAGCTGCAGTTTTGCTATATGATTTGCTTCACGCTTTGGTTGATTGATTACAAGAAGTAGCATTAGCAGTATTTTTCCCCCACCATTCCTCTGAAGCTAATGGAGTCGAGGATTTGTTACTTGATCTAATGGCAATAGCTTTCCAATAGACATGCACAGAATCATTGATTAGTTTGTCCTCTCCTTGTTTGCGTTGGAACAGTGTTCAATTTACACCAATTAAAGAATGCTTGGTTTGTGTATTGAAGAATAATTAAGGGATGGAATTCCCTATAGCCTACTAAAAATGACATCTGACTGGAATGGTGATTACAGCATGAAGGCAGCATTAGTATTTAAATAGTTTGATTGCTATATAAAATCATTACAGCATCTCACCATGAAAAGGAGCATTAGTTAATTTTGCCTATAACAAAATTAGTTGTATGTATTTGCCTGGTCACTTTAAGCAAATTTGACAAGGCTAATCTTAAAGCAAGCGTTACAGGTTTGTTAGGAGGAACGGAGAGATCACTGTTTGAAGTAACCATTCTGATAGATATTTATATAATCTTCAACCAAAATACAAATACACAACAAATGAAGAGCAGAGATCTGTCATAGACAGTCAAATCAAATTTAGACACATTGGTTGCATCAACTGAAAATCAAAGAGTAACAGGCATGTTAAGTATAAAATATTTAAGACTTTACAATATGCAAACACAGAAGAAATTCTTATTTGTCCAGCACTGTGGTTCTCCAACACTTAACAACCTTTTCAGCACAGCATGGAATGATGTGTTGTGGGAAGCAAATAGACATGGTGAAAGGAGTCATCCTTGCAAGTAGGTCTCCCCTATGAAATAGACCAAAGAATTAAAAAAAATGGATGTAGCCCAGCTCATCCATGCAATGCTTTCTCAGACAAGCTTTTTTTTTTTTCCTTGAGATTGTAAGGTGAAGGAGGGATTCATTCCTGAATATACAGTTAAGGAAAGAAGTCTCCTTAACCTCAATTTAATTTTCTCCTGTGTATATCAAATTTTATCTCCTAACCTTAGATTATCGCATCTACAGTAATGATCTATCCAAAATGTGACAGTAGCATCACTGTAACATAAATTGCTCGGGGCCATTCCTGGAGCATATTTACCTTTCCATAGCCTATTTAAATATTGTGTATTTGTTTTACTAAACTTAGATACTATAGTATATTTTATAAGCTTATCCACCCGCTTCAAGAACTCACATTGCAGCTACTATCCTTCCTATGAGAATTTATGTAGTTCCTATTGAAAGGTGTCAACACCCTCTTTAATTCATTAAAGGCTTCTTTGTGAAACAAACATGAGACTATTCCACTTAAGACTCTGAAGGTAACGAGACTTATTAGCATGTCTACATTGTGTAATGCGCAAGTACGTTAAAGGTGCCCAAGATCATATTCCAAAAGAGGTTATTCATCTGTATATTCCCATTTGTGTGACCAGCAACCTGGTCAATCTATAGCACAGATCAAATTAGCCTGGGCATCAAGCTGTCTTCCTGACCATGCCAAGGTTCTACGAGTAGTATGCAGATATCTTCACCACACTATGTTCCACTAAATGGATCTGCCCTAAAGCTAGCTTTGGGACAGCACATTTCATCAAAGAGTATAGTCAGTGACTTTCCTCATGTTTTGTTTCAACATTTAAGAAGTCTTCTGACTTTTGTTTTAATTTTGCACAAGCAGTTCTCTCCTTTCTGCTAGACCTTCTGATCGGATCTCCCACTATAATCTGCCTGAGTAGGCCTTAGGTATCCAGGAGTTAGATTAACGCTTCCTTTCAGTGAATAATCTTCTCTTACAGCAAGGCTGATATAAGGGTGTATTCTTCCCTCCACCCACAAGAAGAATGTCCATTAATTTCAATAGAAACTCTCCAAGCAGAAAAGGGAGAACTGTGCCCTGGGGAACATTCATGGAAGATTAATGGTGAGGAGAGAAAAGTGATACAGTACAGGCAGAACAAAATCAGAACCACCACACAAATAAAACCGGACAAGGGTTCATTTTTTAAAAGTCAGTCAAAACGGCAGGAAGGCTTTGAAAAAAAAACGGGGCTGTTTCGGTGCACTTTTGCATACATTGGCTTTCAAGGAGACATGAATAGAAACCTAACAGCAACTCTTTTTTCATACCTCCTTTCACAAGTCTCACTGGCAAAGAAGGATTTAGCACTTAATTCCTGTATTTTTTATGTGGCAAATTAGGAATTTGCACCTTAAAAGGAAATTGCTTTTCAAACTCCCATAAATTCTGGATTTTATTTTTTTTTAATGGTGGAAAACATTCCCTACCTTCATCCCAACACATAATAAATAGCACTCCTCACTACTTCTCCTTAGAAAGATGTAGGAAAGTAGACCTGGCTGAAGAGAGGTGTTTATCATTCCTTCTGAGGAGAGGTTAAGGGTCTACAGCATGTCCTCAACCATTTCATCTCAGCCCTTTCCAGTTTAAACTCACACATTGCTTTATTATTCAAAACCCAGTGTTTGTTGGGGAAAATGTTTACCTTAAGGCCTAGACATGATGAAGTAAGACCCACTGGCGTTGAATAGCCTAGACCAAAACTAGAATATGAATACAATTGGAATATATTTTATTTTTCAGCTTAACATGAACTAATAGTAAAATCCCTACTTTATCTCCACCATTTCAGATAATGACTGGCTGATATGTGATGGCATGAGACAGCAAAAATGGAGGACCGAGATAGCATAAAAGCATGAAGCATGGTCATTGTTTGGAAGGAAGCACTGAAGGTATGGCTGGTTCTGCTGACAGCAGTACAAAATTCATTTTCAAGGGTGAGGTGGTGCCTATTGGAGTGGGACAAATGAAATGATTAGAGCATCCCTGAAGGGCTTCTCTTCATGAAGACAAGACTGCGAGACAAGAAGGTGCAATAATATCCAGTGAAGAAGTATACTCATAACATGGTAGTGCTCTGGTAACCACGGCTGCCAGCAAAACGCCCCCTCTTCAGACTGTCAACACCCAAGCAAAGATAAGCTTACAAAGAGGTTAGCACACATCCTGACTTGATTTATTTTTGGCCCCTTTTCTTCCTTTCTGCACTTCTAAGTACAACAAAAGCCCAGAGGCAGGTGTCTAGATGGCACTTGGTTTTCTTGCTCAAAATGTGAGGCACCATCAAAAAACAATCAGCAACTATGGAGCATGCTCTGGATTTGTCTAAGCATAAGTGACTCAAATACTAACATGTGAATTTAGTAAAGTTAGAGTGTGTGGAGTGGAGATAAATTACAGCAGCAATTGAAGTTGAATGTGATACAGAAATCCAACCAACAGAATACAATCTGGAAACAATTATTCAGAAAGCTGCTGACCCTCTACTTCTTTAAAGAGTTAAACATTTGGATTGGTTAACTGGCAGCCGCAATAACAGGCATATGCTCTAATCTTTGATCCATAGCTGAATTTGCAACTCTTTGAATGAGAAGCAGATCACATAGATTCACATATATTTAAGGATCTATAGGGAGAAAAAGAACAAAAATTGCTCTTCCAAGATTACATCTTGACATCACACAGAGTGTCATGGGTCCCTCAAAGTACACTAATGTTCAGAGCCAGTTGCAAGACTCCTATTTTATAAGTGGCCCTGTACTGTGACATTCTCATCTGAAGTTCAATCAAAATTCCTCCTAGAACAAAGAATTGCAAGCCAACAGTTTGCTTCATAACTCTTTACAGAGGTATGTGTGTCTGTCATTAAGATCTCATTTCCTCATCCAAATTTGTGTCAGAGCATTCCTAAAACCCGAATGGGCCCAGGGTTAATAGATAAACAAGAAGATTTTTTGTGACTAATTGAGAAACTGTTGTCTACACTGAAATGTATACGTAAATAAGAGATTTCTGGCAAGGTCTTGACATATCATAGTTTTGGCAATTTTTTTTTTTTTTTACTGTTGATAAAAATTCTGAGACACAAGAAAACCCACTGGTAGCATTAATGCTAACCAAAACTAATTTTATTTGTTTTCAAGTTTTGTTTCTTGTACATTCTGTTTTCACTGCTCTCTCTACCAACTGAAAGATATTTACTTATCACTCATTTTGTGTCAACAGCATGCATCAACAGTAGTGTCTATGTCACAGGAGATTACTCTCACTTGGTAGTATTCCCCCAGAAAGTAGCTTCCACTGACAGAAGTGAGCAGCATATTGAGTATTGTGAAGTGATGAGGTAATCATCCCTGCAAATGTTACCAATTATGAGATGTTTCATCAGAGTCCTTACTCTGTTTGAAAGAATCTCCATCACTTTACATATGCTTTCTGTATGTACCTGCAAAACACTGTCTGATATCTGCAAAGAAGATGGCGATTTTTGTTATTTGTTATTCACCTATGGATGCTTCCTATAAATCCCCAACAAAAATATGGATTACTACATGGGACTCCAGGATGTGTGCAACGAAGCCACATTCCAAAAACTATTCTGTCTAGCTTCCTTATAGTTCCATGCAATGAGCCATATGGAGGGACCAGGAATGGTAGAGAATGGTACAAGCTTGACTAATGCAGTGCTTCAGGGCACAGTTTGCCTTGTCCAATGGTCTGGCAAAACACTGTAAAGTTCTAGCAAAAATCTCATAAAGTAGGTGGTGCACACATTAAGTGGTAAGTGCAGAAAGAGGGTGACGTGACAAAGTGGTACCATTTTGGAGGTGAACAGACCATCAGTAGGTGAACCAGAACCCAGGCCAACAACTATGCGCTCATCTCTTAAAGGGGAGGGACAACAGAGAAAGAGTGTAGGTTTTAATGAGAAAAATTACTGACCTGAGTCTTGATAGTGTGCCCACGAAGAAAATCTGAAAAGAGATTTTGGTGAAAAGAGATTAGGAATGGAACACTTGGGGGATATTGTTAATATTGTGGACTACAGTAGAAGTCAAAACATAGATACTTAACAAATCAGAATAGCACAAAATTGATTAAAGTTGGTGTTAAACTGCAACACTGATAATGGGTAATGTCATCTTGGTACTTTAGTCCAAGGCAATCACCTATGATCTTTCTGTAGCTCAGAGATTCCACCAGTAACAGAGAACTATTTTACTAGGGAGATATGAGATGCTACAGTAAAGTGGCCACACAAACTAGTTGAACTGAGGAAGATCTGGAGCTGCCATTTGCAAAGGACAGAGAAAGAAAAAAGTCCCCTAGACTAGATGCCAAATTCTAGGACAGATAAAAGATTTTACAGGGCCTGCTGTGTAGGTAAATTCACAAACTTTAGGAAATTAAGAACCCAAATTAATTTCAAAGGCTTTTTGCTTTATTTGAACAGATATATTAGGGATAAACATGCTCATTGGTATATTGATATGAATCTTTCAGATAGGAATTTGAGTGACAGTTCTAGAGCTGTGTATCTTGAAAGATATTTAACATCAACATAAAAAGGTTAGGAAGTTCAGAGTCTTACCTACTCACAAAAGACAATGAAAAAGTAGAGCTCTTTTGTTTCAGATTTTTCCTCTCCTTCACTTGAAATACAAAGTGAGTGAAATAAGGATAACCCCAATCACAGCAGAAATACATTTGTCATTTGACAGATGGAGTCAAGGAATTGTTTTCAGACAGTTTCCGTGCTTGTGCCTTAGGCCATTACAGCTGATGTCCATTCTATATCCATCTCATACCAAAGGGCAACATTGTTTGTCATATATATCTCAAATCAAATATATATATATGGAGTTTAAGCCAGCCTACAGTGACCAGAGGACATGGAGAATATTTTTACACCATATCTAATGTTCTAGTTCTGTCCTCCATAATCACTGAAGATTGGCTAGGCTGTATGGCAGCTTCTATCTTCCTTAAAACAGAAAAAGAGTGGGAAGAAAAGAGAGTGGCTGCAGTAATGTGCAGAAATATCCTTTGGTGGAGCAGCAAGAGAATGTCAGGTGAGAGCTGGGCTCACCTGTAAATGAATATAAATCTTACATTGGGTTATGTGCCAAAGCACCCCAGAGATCCCCACAAATCCATATAAAGTGGGTCAGGAGATGAGTGCAACAAGCTAACAGAGAAGTTAAATAAATCCCTCGCATCATGTCTGCTGCTGAGAGTTGCGCAAAAATTCCTGTGCCAAAGGCACTTTGCAAAGAAAATCAGAGTGTGGCCTTTATACAGATTGAAGTCTCTGAGGAGGAAGTTGTAGTGTAACTTGAGAAACTCAAATGCAGTAAATCACCACAACCGGATGGTGTTCATCTGGGAGTTGTGAGGGGAAATAAAGTGAGAAAAAGCCAAGATACTGACAAGGGGATGCCTTCTTCCCTTGAAAAATGCAGCAGCACTAGAAGGCTGGGAAGCCCTATTATGTTGCTTGTCTTCAAAAGGAGATGAGGAAAATCTTGGGAATTGCAGAGCTTTGAAGTTTACCACAGTTTTAGGGAGCCCAAGAAACCAGCTCTGAACAGTAGCTAAAGAGAATATGTTGGACAGAAGAAACCCATGAGGATGTCCCTCAGTTTGTCAGATGACTGAGGTTGGTACTGGAGGACAAGTCCCCCTCTGTTCTACTGGAGTGCCTTGAGGAGTCAGCAGAGCAGCCTTCAGAGGGAGAGTGGGGTAACAGGGATTTGTGAGAGCAGGGTGACCATGTGCAGGTGATCCAATTGGTAATAAGCAATTGCTATAGAAGATTGTTAACAAACTAAACTGAGAAAAAATATCCTGAAGACAGCATGATTCTGCATTGAATTATAAATCAGACCAGATGAAGTAAATATGTGAACATTTCTCTTCATAGTGAGGGGAATGTTTAGCACCCAGCAGCAGTTATTAGAACTAATTTCATTACAAATAAACAAGTTTGGATCTGAAATCCTAGTGCATTTAAATTAACATATCCAGAGTCCACTGTAGATCTGGATCCAAGTTGCACATGTGGTTCCTATCTTTAAAAACAGGACAAATCAGTTCCTGGAATCGAACTTGTAGAGCTCTGAGGATTAAATACACCCTATCCAAGAACTACAGCTCCAGTCTCCTTCATATATATGTATGAAATATGGGATGCAGGCATCTTTGTGCATAAAACACAAAGGAAGCAATTAGATGCAATACTCAAAACAATTTAAATAGAGAGTCATGGCAGAAAGTGCCCTAATACAGAGATTGCATGCACGAGTATTTGCTCTCAACATTAATTTCCTACAGCTAGTTGAAAAGGTAGAAGTCACAAGCTGAAGGACAGTGGGAATTTTGCTAGGTTTTTTGGGTTTGCTTACCATCAAATATTTTAAATTATTTGGATTTACGTAGCTTCATACCCATTAAATTTCTTTCCTGTTTTTTTCTTTTTTTTTTCCAGTTCCTATAGGCCTGATGCACTGAAGGCAAAGCTACTTCACTTTTAATTCAACCTGTCTCTTTTGAATTCATTAGATTTCAAAGAAAGTCAAGGATAGGAATTAAACAAAATACAGAAAGTGGGACATTTCTGACTGGGTTGTATGTGTTCAGTGCCTATAAAGAAAGCTTTCTTTTAAAGCAAACTGTAGGAGGGCTTGTAAAAATAGATATTTACATTTACATACTGGGACAGATCCTTAGCTTCCATGAAACAGTATTGCTCCATCATCTTTAACAGAGAAAAACCTAACCCCTACAGCTGAGAAGCTGGCTCTCACACAGTACATGTGTGTTTGAAGCATGTTTAAGACTCCATATTTTTCTAAACGTATGTAGGACACTGCTTCTTCCAGGTGCTTTTGCTTTTATACTAAGATGCGGAAGTTAAAGCTCTGCTGTATTTGCCTGAGGGTAAGGGAGTTACGGAGGCAGGGTGGGAAGGAAGGGTGAAGGGCAAAAAGGAGAAAGACGTATGCAACAAGGGACTGGCACGATCAGACACTCCTGAGAAAGACAGCTGGGGAGAGAAAAAGGAAATGAAGTGATGCCCAACAAAGCTATGCTGAGGTCTAAGGGCATCACTTCTCGACAGCAGCTGAGCACCAAGCAATATCTACCTTCAAAGCATCAGGGAGTTAAGCTGATGCAGAGCAGCAACCACCACCTTGTGTGTTTCCCATTCGATAGCACGAATTGCAGGAGACCTGCTATTGATAGCACGGTGGAGAAAAGCAGTTCTGCACTCAGCTGTGCTGTCGTCAGAGTCAGGTAACACAGGACACAGAGTACGTGTCACATCAGATAGTGCTAATAGGTGCCAACAGCCACCTTCACTCCCTCCCCCTCAGTCTATCCCTGCATGACAGCCGGGTGAGTATACGTGTGGAACAATGGCATATTGCTGTGTGCTTCTGCATACACAGTGGGACACTGGTATTGACTCAGACTGTACTGGACTCTGGACACATAATGTACACTGAATATCCATCATAAATAATAATTACCACAGTAGGGGGCAGCAGCCAGCTGTGGAGGAGAAGTAGGGCCAGCTGCTGGAAGAGAAGTAGGCACTGGCTGAGCATGCTGGCTGGGCACTGGGGAGGGCGAGTGGGCCGTGGCTGGCAGCCAGTGGCAGCTCACTGCCAAGAGGAGGGAGATAAAAGCACAAAAGAGGTTCACCAGAGGGAGCTGCTCCTGGCCACCCCTCAGCAATCAGCAGCGGCCCCGATCCAGGAGGGAAGGCTGATGTCAAACAGGAGCATCGCCAGCCACAGTGCGTACCCACACTGCTTGTGTACCACTGGAGCTGGCAGGCTGAGCATCAGTAAGCCCAGCAGGCCTGCTGCAGGGATGTGGCCCTGCACATGCCTCTGGCCTGTAGGAGAGCCGTACCTCCTCCAGAAATGAGCACGGCCTCATCCCACTCACCTCAGCACCTCCCCAGTGGCACCTCCAGCTGAAGCAGGGTCAATACTCCGGGAACACAGTAGAGCTGCCCGAGAGACTGATCAATGCTTTTCTGAAGAGCCCTGATACCTGGATCTCCTTGATTGCATTAGGAGGGATGTGTATGGGCAGCACTGAAGATCCCCAGGCAGCAGTACGTTTAGCTGTCTGAACTCCTCTAAAGATCTGACACTCAGGGTTCAGGGTCCCCCGGTGATATGGTAAAAGGTAAACTGCACACACTTGGTATTCCTGTGCTGCGGCTATAATTCATAATAGTTATTAAATATTATTCTACCCACTCTGAAGTCACTTCTGAGACCAAGCCGGTTTACCAGCCTCATTTTCACAAGGTTGTTGATGGCATGCACCCCACACACTGTCTGCTCAACAAAGTCAACAGCATCCCTGTGTAAGCTCCCCTACCTACCCCATATATAATGCGTACCTATTTCACCAGCACAGTGCAACAACAAATTAGCTCATGTTTCGTGTAGCAATTATAACAGTGTGGCAGAATTCAGCTTGCTGAAATTTAGCTTTACTTATACCTTCAAGCTTGCTTTTTGTGCCTGGTTATTTTTCACTGAGTTCAAATGCAAATAGATAAACCCTGTTTGCATTTCCTTCCAAAGGAGGAGAGTGTTTATTTCCAGATTCTATATGTATCTACTGGGAAAAGTCACACAGGACAAACTAAGTATTTTTTATGCTCTGTACCTAATTGACTGAGCAGTGCATGTGATGTGGGTGATGTTAAAGAGAACCCGTTTTGCTTCTATTTCTCAACAGAGGGGCTGTGCTTTCTTTTTTCTTTTTTTTTCAGTGAAAACAAGAAGCCTGTGAATGGCTCTCATTTTATGTAACCCACAAAAGAAAGGAGAATTCGATAGAGGACAATCTCAGGCAAATACAGCACGGTATCGGGGAGAAACATCCACCATTTTTTCAGGAACAGCCAAGCACTACTCACATGTGGACTCAAAGAAAAATTCATGAACAGCCTAGATGCTACACTGAACATGTATATACAGTTCAAACACAGAGAAGTAGATTCATTTCAAACAACTTGTATCTGAACATCTGACCTTAAGAGCCAGCCTCAGCTAAGTGCTGCTGGCAAACACCAGGATCTGGAAGGAAGTGAGGGGTGTTGCACTATTTTGAAAGCTCTGTTTTGAACCAGCTGTCATGGCGAATGTCTGCTGGTTCCCCGTCTTAACATACAGCCTGTCACTGTTGAGCATAATGGTAACGAGCCAATGGAGTGTACTGAGCTTTACTTTCATGTGTGCCTTTGTGACTCAGATTTCCCCCTTTACACAGCCATAACAGGTAAGCTTTGAATCCATGTACACCACATTCTAATTGATTGTATTTAATTTATGTATTTATCTCCCTTTGAGTGCTTGAATATACATATATGCTTATTTATGCACACATATGTACATTTGGACATCACTATTAAATGTAACTATGCATATTGTCACAGCTTATTGCTGTGTTCATCACAGATTCTTAGAGTAGTTGGCTTTATTATACAATAAAACAACCATAGAAAGTTAATGCCTTCTTTAGAATAAATAAGGAACACAGGACTCATTATACCATATACATTTAATGGCTTGAACATCTCGGTGCCCACATGAAAACAAGAAAGCATATACTGCAACAGGCCGCATAATTCCAGAAAGAAAAATCCATCCTTTACTCCTAGAAATATGAGATTCAGCATCATGAGATCCCAGCATTATGTCATCAGCTGCATGAGTTTCACAGCTTATCTGCCTGATTTTAGGTTACAGAAGTAAACTCCAACAAAAACGTATAACACTGCCAACTTAACAGCACATTTATGCTAATACTAGCTGAAATGTTTTCAAGAAGGTGAATAGGATCAGTGTTTCTCTATGTATGTGTGCACTTACGCATATATATGCATACATACACATGCACATATGTGTGTGCGCTATGTATGCAAACTGTCTGTAGAGACATCACTATCTTAAAAGGTTGATTCCAAGTACATTAAACTTGAAAATAATGTTCTGTATAGTTGACCAATTTAAAGAAGCCCCTGCTGGTGCACGGAAGAATGAGCTAGCTGATATCATTAAACATCAT
Source organism: Cyrtonyx montezumae (assembly GCF_038088225.1). Taxonomy (NCBI): domain Eukaryota; kingdom Metazoa; phylum Chordata; class Aves; order Galliformes; family Odontophoridae; genus Cyrtonyx; species Cyrtonyx montezumae. The sequence continues at coordinate 31,882,073 of NW_027072034.1, read as the reverse complement.
CAGATGAGGCTGCAGGTAGCTGAAACGTTCCTTAATGAAAATTTAAAGAGAGCAGATTAAAATGATATTCCTTCAATCCAACAGAACACAAAGGTAAAGACATTCAATTACAGGCAAGATTTCATTTAGCACTAAAGGAGTGTTGTTTGTTGATCAGAATTTATTGCCTGACGTGAACAGCCAGGCTTGTGACTACATATATAATTACTTTCTACAGTGTACTCCAGTGGCACCTAAATATAGTTACTAGACAAGACAACGTCTTCCATAATTTTAGATTGTGATGTCTGTGACCAAGAGTTCAAAAATACCAAAAACAACAAATATATTTTCCTCTCTGCCATTATATTTCTTAGCATTATGAAAAAATATAATTAATCCATAGTAATACATACTTGTTTTTTGATTTTAAATGTTAGTGTTAAATATTTAAATGCTTTTTGTAAAACAGGTGGTACAGAGGAAATGGTTTGAACAGGATGCTCTGACTGCTTGTCTGCTCAGAATGCCAGTGGCTTTCCCTTGAGCGCATGAGGAGTTGTTTTCAGAGAGAAGACACTGAGGGTGCTCAAGTCTGTGCCAAACCTGCTGATAGTTCAGATAAATGCACCACATCTGTAAAATCTTATAGCTAAGAAGTACTGACAGACGAAAGTGGGACAACAAGGGCTGGAAAAAATAACCAGGAGACTGAAAGGACTGATTTATCAGAGAGGATTAAATGATCTAAATAGGTATGAACTGACTTAATGTTGACTAAATGGAACATCACACTAGTCTAAAGACATTGGAGAAAAATAGCATTGTAGAAGGAAAATAAGGAGGTTTGCAAAGGAACATAACTGGGAGAAATATGATGTTGTTAAGAAAGGAAAAAGTAAACTTCTAACAGGATATACTAGGCAGCATAATCTCTCCTTAGGTACACAGAATCACTTAGAACATTTAATCTAGGCATCCAAATCAACCAAAAATATACCACAGGAGACAAGATTGTCAGCAAGCTATACTGGATGACCTTAAAGGAACATTACTAATTTGTGTGTATCTGTTATCTGTGATTTTCCTTGCTTGTATGGCCAACTCATTGCAACTGTTGTGTATTTGGTTTCTCTGGGCTCAGTCCAACTCTTGTTGTTGTCAGTAGAAGTTTCCAACAGGAGCAATAAGACCTCAGTTTCTTTTCCATGTCTTTGCTGCTTATAAAAAAAAAAAAAAAAACACTCCACAGTAACCATGAATTTATTTTTTGTATGAATGCACAAACAACTAAACCAGCTTGATCCTCTAGTTTATCCATTTAACCTTAGAAATACTCAGAAAAATATGTGTTTTCTTTCATGAGTGTTTGCTAGGGAAGAAACTTATAGTTTCTCTGAAAACAACTTCTGATTAAAAACTGCTTTGGTCACAGAAGAATTAGGACAATTTTCTATACTAAGCCAAGAAAAGATATTACACAAAATGGGCAGAGCTTTTCTATTGTTAAAGCAGTAATGCAGCTAATGAAAGAAGCTGACATGAATTCTGCAATCAAGGCTGTAGTTTTGAAATGCTTTTACCCAGTATCTGAATGCATACAATCCTGTGATGCTTCAATTCCAGCTCACTTGCAGGTAGGGAATAACTATTTTGCAACCACTCAGTGCTGGCCCCTCGAGAGGCACAAATTTCTGTGTAAGTGGGGCTGAATGTTCAGGGGTCAGGGTTGTGTTTCGGTGTTGTCCATGTATCCAGCAGCTTGTATTGTAAATCTTAAGAGCAGCTTTTTTGAAAATACTAAACAGACATTTTGGTAGCCAGTATTGAGCCTGTGGCTATACTGCTTCAGGCTGTGATCTTGTCAGCTTTTAAAAGATAAGTAGGGTCAGGCAGGGTCAGCATTTGGATTGGTAACTCGAAGGCGAGTCAGTAGCTGCAGGAAGTGTCTTAGGCAATAGAATGGATGTAACTGTTTTCCCAGAGCCTTTTCTAATACCCTGATGAAGGCATCGTGCCCAGCTGTGACATGAGAGCAAGATACTCACCCTCCACAGCCATCAAGAGAATCATTTTCAGAGGGGTCTTTCCCTGACCTACTGTGGAAGTACGCAGGAAGGTAAACAGGAGATGGCAACGTTCAGGCTCCAGTCACACACGCACTGTCTGGACGTGCAGCACGTCAGTGCTTGGCCCTGGCACACTGCACCAGGAAGGGTGTACAGAACAAGGATCTCTCTGACATTTTTTGGGACACTACTGGCTCCAAACTAAGTCTTTGGATATGTTTATAATACATAAGTGATATCTTTTGAGCCAAGACTTTGTCCACCAACTTTCAGGTTTGCGCATTTCTACAGAAAGTATAGAGGGGCTGATAATGAAATCCTTGTCCAATGGTCTACATTGCCAAGAATTTTAAATTGTAAGTTAACCAATTTCCCCTCTAAAGTTCAAACAATAAATAAAATTCTATGTGAAAAATGGAGCCTTTTATTCCTTTGTCAAAATCTGATCAGAGTAAACTACAGATGTTAAAAGGCACTATAGTTCAAAGAATTAAAAAGAATCTTAAGGGGTTTGTATGAAGAAAAGAGTTTTAGAGAATAATATGGAAAATATTATAATGCCATTATATAAATCAGTGGCACATCCTCACTTTGAATACTGTCTTCAAATTTGGTCACCTCATCCCTGTAAAAAAGAAAGTAGAAATAGAACAAGTCCAGAGAATGGCAATAAAAAATGATAAAAGTCAAAAGGATGGGGAATTTCTTGAGAAGAGAGAAAAGAACACAAACCCCAGCCAATCTCTCAAGGCCGACTGACCCTCATGGGACTGCAAATCTCAAGTGAACCCTTTCCATAAACTTGGACAACCATTATTGCCCGAGTTAACATAGTTGTCCTTGGCCCCTAGGCAAAAGCTTTGGGGACCACGCATGAAGAAGATGTAGTACTTTCCTCAGTGTATCCTGCTCTTTTAAAGGGAGGACTTTAAGATCATGAGCTTCTGGAAGCCAAAGTGACCTATGGACAGTGGACAAAGAGCTCCATATTAGCAACACATTTTTATTTTCGATGACCATATACCAAACATTTTTTAGTCTTGGCTACAGGAACTTTGTTTTTCCATACCTTTCTTTCCTTCAAACTTTTCAGAAACTGATTTTTCAGAAATGTATAGGTGATTCAGAAGTATGAATGCATTGCCTCGTCTGACATTCTTTTTGGTGAAATCATTCAGCTCTTTTGAAAATGTGCCATTCGTCTGTTCAAATAGTCTCAGCCCTAAAGGAATTGCAGTTTCCCTCACTTTGTGCTGTGGGATCTCCAGGCTTCGTCAGAGCCCTACTTAAGCATGACTATAATATAAATAACATTTTGTCCTCACGATCTTCCGGCCTAATTAGTAGCAAAGGAATAAAAACCCTTTCCTACCCTGCAAGGTGAAACGAAGAGGTATAGAATTTCAAACGGATAAGAGGTATTGCTTTTCCAAACAATGTACAGTTAATTAATGGAACTTGCTGCTGCACAGATAGTACTCGGTGAAACAGTATCATATTTGTAAATGAGGAGGCATTTTTAGACATAAAAGCAAATCTACGTACCAAGTTCAGATTGGGTTAAGTTCAGTAGCATATATTATGCAGAAGATCAGACTGGATGATAATAATGGTTGTTCCTGGCCTTGAAAAAACAATCTGTGAGAGTTTTACTAACAGGTATTATGTAATAGTGTCAGTAGTTCTTCGTAAAAGCTAGTCAATAGATGGAGTCAGAAAGGGATCATCTTCCATGGTAAGCTGTTATACATTTAAATACACAGGAAGGAAGGGGGAGTCACCTTTCATATTGTCTGGTATTGGCTTCTGGCAAAGACAAGGTGTGTTATGGTTGACCAGTGCCAGTGACTGCTCGAAAGCAGCCAGGAGGATGCTTCTTTACTCTTGAAGCTATTGCAGAGCACCACTGAACGTCTGTGTCTAGGAAATGAGATGCTGTCTGATCTACTTATGGATAATCAGTATGGGTGAAGAATCCTACGCTGGGCCTTCAGAGATCCAGGGAAGGTTAGGAGGCTTTTCAAACCAGTTGCTGTTCACCTCTTTTACTAGAGCTGTGCAAAACTTTCTCCCACAACCCTGCATGGAGTGAGTAGCTACGTTCATTGTAGTATGGTATGCCTTATAGCACTGCCTGTAGATAAGGAAAAAGCATCCTGAGACAAACAAATTCTTGGGAAAACAGGTTAGGAGTAAGGCAAGAAAACTGAAGGCTCAATGGCTGCAACTAGACTTGTCTTTTAATCAGCAATAGGATGCCATGGAGTCTTAGCCTCCCATCACCCAGATCAGCATCCCTTCATGCCGTTCCCAGCCTCATGCACTTCACACACACACAAGAACCTATGGGAATGTAAGATCCATCCCCATCTGGCCATGGTCATATTGTAGAGCTGAACCTTGCAGCAGCTACCCCAGGGGTAGCTGTATCTGTGGCGCCCCTGCTTCTCTGCTCTATTCCAGATATATCTTGAAACGGAGACAGAGGGCAGGAGATATCTCACTGGTCCTTCTGAGAAATGATACTTTATTCTGGTACCTGGCTTACCCCTGAACTTTAAAAAAGGTGATAGAGAATTCATTCTGAGAGAGCACCATAAGAACAGAGGCCCTCTTCTGCATGTTTGCACTTACCTGCTGCAAGTTCAGTAATCTTACAGGCACTGCAAGAAATCAGGGAGGATGTCTTCTAGGGAATAGCTGTACTAGAGCCATTTCAGTCACAGAAAGTGTTTCATATTTGTGGGCTGAAAAAGTTATCTGCCAGGGAAAAAATAATAAAGAATCACATCAAAAGGGAGCAAAATAGATCCTTCAACTAGATTTACACTGTACATTCATATAAAGACACAGAAAGTAAGCACAAAATCCCAGTGCCGTTGTGATTCCAGTCTGTTTGCAATGACAAGTTAGATCTTACATTTCTTCTTTTGGGGGCAGAAAGTGCTATGGAAAAAAAAATGTATGTTATTCACAAAAAGGATTGTCCTGTATACTCGTAAACCTCTGCAATTTATTCTGTAGCAGCTTTTTACTTCAAAGAAATCACTAGCTAATGACATCTGAAACTTAAAAAAATCCACTTATTCACAACCCTGTCCCTGAGGGAATTCCCGTGTGTTATCAGAAATTTTTCCAAAGATCATTAACAGATATTACAAACCAATTGAAACTGAGTATTTTCTTTGCAAATTACTTTTAACTTCAGAGCTATTGAAAAAAGACGTTGAGTGATTTAATTTACTTAATCTGTCTACAGATTGCAGCTATGTGCATATTGTGTGATTGCATTTCCAACAAAAAGCATATATAACTATCCCTAATAGAGATATTTTTCTAAATTATCGTACAAGATCAGCAAGATTGCTGAAGATATTAATGTTTACTTTTTCATTTAGAAAATTGCACTCGAGAAAGAAATGGGCACCTTTATTCTGTTGTTATCTTTGAAATAATAACATACCATAATACTTATTTTACCTGCTATTTTAATTAAAACTCCAATAATCACTACATCTGTGTATCCTTAGAGGATATGTTCTACTGATTTTTCTGAAAAATCACTGCATTTTCATTAGGCTGCAAAGCCAGTGTTTTTGAAACACCTTACACAGCAATGAGTATACTGAGCAAAATTCTCTATCTTGTGCCAATCTGAAACAGCTAAGCATAGAGCAAGCTAAATCAGCACAGGGGGGCTGGAAAATGTATCCTATTCTCCACCTTATTGCTTTAAACTCCTCCCAGAGAACCACATCCACGTCAGCACACTACAGCAGCAAGTATAGAAAATACCTTCCCCCATGAATACTTGTAGCTTCCTGAACAGAGTTCCTTCTCTCTTTGCAGATAGAGATAAGGGCTTGAAATCCCTGAAGCTGAGGTGGACAGTGAAGATATTTACTTTGAAGCAAAGTGAAGACAGCTGCTGTGCGTTCTGTGCTGCTCAGTACTTGCTGTGTGTTACACATGCTTTGCCAGCATGCTTTTTGAAGAGGTTTTGCTGAAGTTCAGCCCAGTTAAGCTGGTGACTGTCTGGCCAACAAGCACAAGCAGGAGAAGGATTTCAGATGTATTGGGATCTTTATTAGCAAAAAATACAGGTGATGAACTTTACAGATGTGTGGACTGGAATTCCAAGCCTTGATATCTATATCCCACACAAGCCTCAGTCATCTCATTTTGTAGCTTTGGGCCCAGAGGTGTCTATTCAGAGAAGGACCCAGATGTGTCTTGGAAAAGAATGTTAAGAGGAAGGTGAGAAAAAGCAAAAGCTTGGTGCCTGCAACTAGATTTATCTTTTATTATCTTGTTGAGAATGGTGGAAAGAGTTTGCAGAAGTGCTGATGGACATTTTGCAGATAACAGTTATTACTGCACACTGCTAAACTATTCTGCATCTTCCCATCATCTAGATTAGCCTAATGACTTCTGTGTTCCTGCTACTACCTAACTGCCACTCTCCTGTTCTTTCTCTTTCCTGGGTTACAACAAAAATGTCGTAGAGTGAGAAGATGTTTTCAAGTATACTGAAAAGCATGGAGACTTTGAAGTGGAGCAAGTTTGTAGAGTATGAGTGGCTGGTGAAGGCTTGAAGATATTACTCCCTGAGCAATGAGAGGTCCAGGTTTGTTTTGTGGCTTTTGGGTAGCTGTGTTTTCAGCAGATTCCTGCTCACCCTTCTGTCATGCATCTTCAGCCAGCACTGGTATTAGCTCAGATGGTACACACTTACCCCCATAAAATCAGGGTCGGTGGTTTCACTTAGAACTAGCAGAGCAGTTTTAGGCACATCCAGCTCCAGGGTGAGTCATTCCAGCATTACACCTCCTTCCTTTCCCCCCTCCCTGATTTTAGTAGCAGCCTTGCATTGCTTGGGCTCTGACTGTCCATGCTCAGCTGTGGGGGTAATTTTTACAACGGCTGGTGGCACAGCAATGTCGTGCAGCAGAAAAGCTACCAAGGCGCCTATAGTGGGGACCTAGAGCTCCCACCTGCCTGCACCAAGCATGGTGTTGGCCTGCCGTCACTCAACCCAGGGCACCTCCGCGGAGTCTGATAACACATCTGCTAATTAATGCCAGTTGTGATCCTTGGTCAGATCCTCAACTGGGATAAATTGACACGGCTCCATTTAAGCCTGAGACAATTAGCAGCAGCTTAGAGCTGACCCGGTGGTTTTCTTTATAATGTGCATATACATCTTGTTGGAAGTGAATAAAACCCACCGACTAATTGCACATAAACCACCAAACAATCAGAAAATGAAATGATTGTCAGTAACTCCCAGCCTGAGCCAAATTACAGTGGTGACAAAGAAGTGATAGCCTCAGATCTGTTAACAACCCTCTGAGCTATCCAATCCCCTTGTAATAATAACAATTAATAATAATAGACGTGCTGCTGGATACGTTCACCTTTCTGTAAGGAAAGCCTAATGAGTATCTCTTAAAAAAAAAAAAGAAAAAAAAGATTCAGGAAATTCTAAAGTGACTCTATTAACTTGTAAGCACAGTGTTTTACCTTTGAACAATCGAACCGATCAAATTCATTCTGAAATTATCTTTTTGAATGAAAAGGAGCAATCCAGAAACTTTCTCAAGATTCTGTTTCAGCCATTTGTCAAAGTTTCATTTTGATCAATACTTCCACCCTGTTAGGCTGTATCACCCATCCTCTCAGCTGTAGTAAGCAGAGCGATGGTAGGTATAAAACTTAACTAGAGGAAAGGAAGGCACATCCTGAAATAAAGCAAAAGTTTGATAGGCTGTGTCAAAAGGAACTGTTGTTAATATTATAATTTATTATTTGTTAAGCACTGACAATGTGCTCAGTTCTGCTGATTAAGTTCTTCTGAGCAAGTTCTACTGATTAGCTTCTGAGGACAACACACTGTACTACAAAGAAGATATTTGACAGCTATCGAGACTTTTGCTTTCAAGGCTCACTTAGCAAAACAATTACATGCCAGTTATGCAAGTTTCATGAAAAGAAAAGAGAGAAAATGCATAAACTGAGTAAATATCATGACTTTTGTGTTCACTAATATTCCTACTCTAGATCTCTCACTTCAGTACCATCTGACAACCTCAAAGTTACACTGAGATTTGAGTAAGATCTAAAGCCTCATCCCTGCTTATATTCAGTTATCAGCATCACGCTACATTAAAGGCAAGCACATAAGCTCTATCTTTGCATTTGGCACTTGCTCCCCTTAGGGAGGCAGAGATGGGCTGAACGGGGCCAGTCCAAGCTAGACAGAACTTGAGCAGCTTCAGACTGATGCACACATTTTCCTTCTCGTCACGAAGAAGGTTGAAGTCAGATGGTTCTATGCTCGTGGGTGGTGGTCTGACCCAATAAATACTTTTTTGGGTGCAGGTGCTAAAAGGGAACATCTTTCCTAACCCAGTTGGTCATTCCTCCAGCGGACCCATCTTTAAGTCTATCAGCTCTGAGATGTAAGACATGTTCTTGCAGGGTACCTAGGAGTTGGGATGATGGCTTTGGGCTGGTGTAGAGCCACTGCAGCAGTGTTATTCCTGAGAGCCCAGGTGAGCTTGGTCTCTCTTTAGCAGGTAAAGGAGTCACAAAGAGTTTCTTCCTCCACCTTTACACTCCTCATCGGAGCACAGCATACTGGCGGGGTAGAAGATTCCCAAAAAGCGGGCACTGAATGGAAAAACTTTGTGCATGCGTATGTGGGTGCAGGCAGGGAACAGCACTCTGAAAACTGCTGGCCAAATCTGTGTGTCAGGAGGATGCCAAGCAGACACTGTGCCTTGCCCCGACCAGGTAACACCTCAGCATTCTGACAGCAGCGCTGCCAGGGCTCCAGCTGTGCGGATGTTCTTAGAAGAAAAACTCTCTTTTGTCTGCAGCTATCCTCTAGCTTGCACACTTCCCTAAATCCCGCCAGCATGCTTTTTTTCATAACCGACAGAAGGAAGTGAGTTCTTATATAAATCCTTTGTGTGAAGATCAAACTGCGTGCATGTAGAACTATGGGTTTTTTTAGGGGAAAATCTGCCCTAAAATAATCATTCCATGTTATCCCTGTGGAGTGCCTGTGCCGCCTGTTAAAACGCATCTGAGGCCACCCTCAAGACCTGAATCAACACTCACAGGCAGCAGCCGGCTCGGCTGAAGTCCCCGTGCTTGCAGGGAGGGCAGAGTGTGGGCAGCCAGGGGCAGGAGCAAGGTCAGGGGCAGCACAGCTGGAGGGGGCCGTAATCTGAGTTGCTCCTCGCAGACAATGTCAGCCATTGTATGGAGTGAGAGAAACTCGGGGAGCAAAGAAGGAGCCCGGCTGGGGTACACGGAAAAGGTGCCTTTGCCTGCCTGGCTGGAACCCCTCCTTGCATCCAGTGGACTACACAGGTATGGAAAGAGCCAGTATTTTCAGACAAACCTCCTATGTTAATATTCGCTTATTAACAGACCAAGGAATGGAAGATTTGGTTGAGAAAACAGAGCCTCTCCCTCACAAACTCAGACACGCTTGTAATGGAGAGAGGAGAATCGGCAAAAAATGAGTGACTGATTACAATACTATTGAGAAATTCTTCAGAAAAGGACAAGTAAAGAAGAAAGCCCCCAAATGGCAATAGCACAGCAGTTTTAGGATCGAGTTCAATACAGCTTGGTGTTTGGCTATTAAGCAATTCAATTACCATCCAGAAAATGCCCAAGCATTAGGCATAGCAAAACCTGTGATACCAAAGCATAACACTTCTCATATACTTGGAAAATCTCTGCTTCCTTCTATCGCCGTCTCTGTTTCTCCCCTCCTGTGCTCCTGGTCTGCTTGAATACAATACAATCAGGGCTTTTATAGTCAGCCCTACCTTCCCCAGAAGGTGCATCTCTTAAAAAGGAGCACAGATTCTCTCTGAGGACCATAAAAATGGACTCACACTTCAGTGGCATCATCTAAAAGATGGATGAACCAATTACATTCAAATAAAAACATTCTACCTGTGCCCATCCTGCAGCAAAATTTCAGCCAAAGGTGGAACTAAACCCAAATCTACCCATTATTAAAGCGGAGAAAAAATCAACTTTCTTTTATTCCCCTATTCATTTTCTGCCATAGTGATTTTCTGAATTTCTGACAAGACCATGACCGAGAGCTAAAGGATCGAATGGTGCTGGATGTGCTGTATCACTGGCCCAAGTGAAAGCAGGAAACACTAAACATCTTGCATGGGAGCCTGCTCTCATCAGGTTTATAGCCCAGCTTTTCCCATCAAAAGCAGTAAGGATGGTATAGACAGGGTGCAGAAATGCATCCAAGCATATGGGAGTAGATTTACACTAATCCTCCTTTTGAGCTTCATCCAGCACTAAATCAGAGCCACACCATAAAGAGGAACAATACAATAACTTGCAGGGAAAAAAAAAAAAAAAAAAACCATGGCTCCTCTCTATGAGAATGGGGAAAACTAAGCAACGTGACTCACTTTTCTCCTTAGAAACTGTTGAAGGAATGTAATAATGTGCAGCACTGCAGAGACTAGAAAAGAACAGAAGTCAGGTATCACCTTAGCTTGGCTGCCCAGTGCCTGCCTGCCCAGTGCAGGGCAGCAGAATGGAGGGGCCAGCCTTGGAAGAAAGCAGGGTAGCAGCCAGCTGTGTGCCACAGACATGTGAGCAACAAAACTCACATGGGAAGCTGTGAAAATATCTCTTTGCAGGGCTAGGCTGGGCTGTGGCTGTCCAGCTACCCATGCCATCCTGCCCCAAGGCACCCCCTTAAAAGCACTGCTGTTGAACTTAGGTTGAAGGGTGTTGCGGCCTTGTTCCCCCAGCAAAAACATAAGGCACTGTGCAGAGCAGGAAAATGGCTCTCCTTAGCTTGTGGTAGTAAAAGGAGGTCCTATGGCTGCAGCAAGGATGCACAGGTGTGCTGTATGTGAGTGAGAAGAGCAGGCTCACATGAGGAGCACCAAAGGCCTCCCAGGCTCATCCCCATCACATTAATCTCCCAACCATGATCCCTGGCTTCACTTACTGAAAGCAAAAGGGAAAGAGCTGTTGCTGTAAGATATGCACCGAGCGCTCTAACAGCAGTAACACATGCTGGCTGGGACTCTAGCCCTTGATCACTTCTTCCCTATGTCTGAAGCAAAAAAAAAAACAAAAACAGTAAGCTCCACAGCATCAAAACAATGCTATATGGATCTCTAACCAGGGACATAAAGAAATAATTTCAACAGAGCTTGCTGCAAGAGAGCTAACGGGTTCAGGAGATTAAAAAGAGATGTCAAAATGAGGTGGGTTGTTAAGAGTAAAAACTGGGGAGGGCTTGGCTAACTAAACAGGGATAGGAAGTAATGCACGCAGCTCCACACACATACATGCTCATACACAAGCAGCAACAGCCAACAACTCAGGTAAAGCAGCATATTCTTCAAATAGGAATTTTCTTAATCAGGTATACTTTCCTTCCTGATTAGAACTGGAAGAAATTGTACTCAGTACATGTCTCCACAGAAAACTCCCTAAAACATCCAGTTCTTAAAAATTACTGACCAGTTTTGGCTGGTGTCAATCATCAGAGCTCAGGTGACTTCCACAGAGAAGACTGTCTTTACCCCAGCCTAAGATCTGCCCCCATACACTGTTCCCTTAGAACAACTTGTCTTCTCTTTTTATCAAAATACTCATCTGGTTTAAGGTGACTTTTCATCTCCCAGCATATGGAGCTGAATGATTATGACAATTTGCACTTATTTTAAATCACAGCCTATTAAAGGGAAAAATAAATGCTAATATGTTGATATGGTTTACTTCTGAATGAATTATTGATATGAATGAGTAGTTGCAGCTATCATAATTACTGTTTATTAAATAAATATATTTTGAATTAGAGACCCTTGATTAAGAAATCATTTTTTTGTCTGAAAATTGTTTCCCTGCTGTTATTATAAGCAATACCTCACATTACTCTAAATAAAAAAAATGGTGAAATGATTCTATTTTTTATCTTATCCTTTGCTCTGTGAACTTGGCAGCGCTTTGTGCATATTCCCTTTTACTGCTTCTCTCCTCTAATCAGTTAAGTGAGGCTCTTTCCCCTCTGTTGTTTGTGTGAATCTGTCACATAGCACCTAGAGACACAAAAAAACATTTTAAACAGGAAAATGTGAAACAGAAAAACTAAAGGTTTGAGGATCAGACACCTGAAACTCCTCTCAACATTCTCTTTTAAGCTGAGCACGTTTCATATTAATGGTGTCTCTTTAACATAAATAATGATCTAATGAAATAAATATGAAATTGAAAGAATCATAAAAAGAATTTTACATTTAAGAATGCCATCTGTGTAACACTTAGCCTAACAATGAAATCATTTCAGCGCCAGAACAGCTCACTCTGCTTCCAGCACAAGTTATAGAGCGATGCAACGGTTCTGATGAACAGCACAAAATCAAAGTTCAGCTGAAGAACAGCACCTGGGTTGGTATCCACTTTGGTCCATGGATATCACACGGGACTTTTGAAGTAGGCTCTGCTAATGTTCCCACCTCGAGTCATCAGTAATTTTTTATGCAGTTGCCAGTGTTCATCAAAAGAAGATTTTGATATCAAAGTAGATTTTGCAGGTCAGCACAAGGGTATATTGCTACAATTTCTGCACTAATTCTCTGCGTTTTTACAGCAGCAAACCATTCTCGAGGCCAGTTGAGTTTGGCTAAGGAGCCCAGGCCTTAGAAGTGGGACCTTGAGCATTGGTAGCATGGAAAGGTCTGCCTATAAAACACAACAGCACCCAACTTCAGCATGTCTTTTAGGGCCAGCAGCCTAATTCACAGGACTGTGGACAGTGACGCAGAGTCGGAGGCTGCATTCCCAATTCCTGGGAAGCAAAGCTCTGGTCTCACACACGGCAGCACAGCAGAGGCCCGATGAACACAATGGAGATTGTTTGTTTACACCAGCTGAAGAGAAGGGAACATATTTGTTTTGAGCGAGCTGTGTTAGAATACATATTGTTTTATATGCCCGGGCCTCATTACGCAGTGCTAGTCTTCAACATGGATCAGATCCTAAAGCTGCTCCACATACTGAAATAAATGTGAGCTCTACCCACAGAACATCTCCAGACTTAGGCCTCACGTCTATCAATGTCATCTTGAAAAAACAAATGCTTAAAAAGAAAAACAACAAAAGCATCTTAGAGACTGTGGAGGATGCTCACGTGCAGTAGATGCCATTCAAGGGGATGCTGAGGAGAGACAGATACCCATGTAACGAGGCTGGAGAACAGAGTGGGCCTGAAAGAAAATGAGAGATAATTAAGGTTTGCTGAAAGTAATAGGACTTGCACCAGTCAGTTTCATATTTTAGAAGTTTTCCTAATGCTGAGAGGAAATTCTCCCCTCACATCAGCAGCACGGCTGCACAAGCACTCCCCCCAAGCAGAGGTGGCCACAGTCTCTGTTTTACTCAAAAGCACAAGAGCATTCACGGGGGAAGAGTTAAAAATGCTGCTTAGTAAACAACCCGAAGAGCTGCACGCTGTATTCATGTATGAGGAGGTAGGAGCCCACGGAGAGAGACGTTCAGAGGCAATCAAAGAGGATCTGAGCCTCCCTGAGCACTCACATGACAGTTGGGATCATTTCGGATCCCTTCCAATGAAGATAAAATGGCATCAAAAGCAGTGAGGCTTTTTTTCTTTCTTTTAAGGATGAAAACACAACATCATTAGTCAAATTTACTCTGAACTTCCGCCTCCTCATGTTGATTTGTACTCAGGTTGAGTAAACATATCTTTCCATCAAGGTAAATAAACGTAAAAGCCTATCAGTAACTTAATTGCTTAACGAATGATGCAGTGTGGGGTGTAACACTGTTTTTGACTACACTGCTGAAGTTAACGACCTCTCAAAAACACCTATTACATATCTTGGCAGTAAAAAAATCTGCACATACTTGAAAATTTGCTCATAAAATTTCAACAATTTTCCAGTTATTTTTCCCTGTTCTGGGGAGGGGTTGGGCACCTCACAGGGGAACTAGTGTCAAACTGAGTACATTGGTGCAAGATGCTGTCTTCTGCAGGTCTGGATGTCATAGAGAAATTAAATTTGAGAAAAGCAGAGGTTCCAGAGCAAAGGCAGAGGTTACCAGGTGGGTGGGAAATGTTGTATCTCCAAGTAGAAATGGCCACGTTTTACTGAGGTGGGGAGGCTCAGACCACAGGAGCCTGATCTTGGGTGTGTGGCACACACCTGGGGACATCTGCAAACACACAGTCCTATGTACTTCTGGACTTGGTACCCTGGGCTGAGAGAACCCCAGAGAGAAAGCAGTTGTGGCGGATACAGGAAATAGAGGTGCAGACAAAATGAGCCCTCCAGTGAGGGGACAGCCAGGAAAGAGGGCCAGCCACGTGTCAGAGGCTGAATTCTGGCTGGCGGTGGGCAGCAGGCAGATTGTGGAGGCACAGCTGCCAGGCTGACATGATGGATCAGAAAAGCTACTGAGGAACTGTGAGAGTCCAGGCAGCTGAAGTAAAGGGAAACATGAAAAGGTAATAGGTCAACCCATCTTTACAATCTATCAATTAAACAATCATCTGCTTCCAAAAGCGTGTTATGTCCTGAGCAGTGGATATCTCAGCACGTGATCACTTCCATGAGGGAGTGACAGGCTGACAAACAGGAATTAATAATACTAATTACTAGGAATGCTAATAATTTTGGATAGGCCATTCTACAGTGAGCCCCTCCAAGGAAATAACATGGTTGGGTATTTTGGCTTAATTATACTGTCGCGTATCAGCTTTACTCAGCCCACCGCAAAACAAAGGTGTGTTCAAAATTGTCCATTATGTGGGAGGGCTCCGCCAAAATCTCACCCTGCTTCGGCCAGTTAGCGGGGGTGAGAGTGGCATGCAGTTAGCTTCAGCTGCTTTCTCCAAAGCCCTGAAGCTTTCAGAAACATTCATTTCTGTTGGCATCACTCAACAGCTCATTGTTAGGATTTGTTCTCATTGGCATGCATGAACTAAGACTGATGTATCGGGCGATCCAGAGTGACAGCCTTCAGCCCAAAAAGCGAATACCTGCTTCCCTTAGAGTCCAGGGACTCACACTTGACACAGAGGATATATGCAAAAATTATCTTTCCTCTTTCATTTGCCTGTGTTAAGCCTAAGAGCATTCATCCAAATTAGCAATCAGGCAAACTGCATGCAAAAATCTGCGCTTGTACAAACTGTGCATTTTTTTTTGTAACACTGTAGGATTAAATATCTTGACAAAAGATGAAAACCCTTTAACAAATCTTCCCCTAGAGAAAAGTAACATTTTTTTTATTCCATTTACTGTCAAATGACATAAAGAAAGTATAGCTGAACACAATCCTATAGGTTGATTTGTTGCTTTAAATAATGTCACTAACATCAGATATCAATGTGATAGTGCAAAAAAAAAAAAAAAGAAAAAGAAAAGAAAAAAAGTTCACATTGAGCTAGATTCAATTACAGGCCTAGAAACTGAAATTAAGTCTGATGCTACATGCCTAATTCATGTTTGTGTGACTGAAAGAGTATCTGGTTTACCTTGAATTTCCTGCCTTAGTGTGGTGAAAACATGACCCATCGCATTAATTAAAAATAATTTTCAAATGCAGCTCAAGTCATATTGCTCCGGCAGGAGGAGATGAACTCTTTTTTTTTTTTTTTGTCCTCAAAACATCATATGCTATAAAGGAAACTTCAGTGCCTTTTTCCTTGATTCTTAGGTATATCTTACAATTCTCACTGAATTAAGTATAAATAAATAAACATATATATTATCTCTATCAATTAGAAATCGATAGCTAATAAAAAATAAAAACTAAAGCATTTGTCCTTAAAAACCCTCCCTTAATCAACTTCTGACCACACTGGTTGAAGCAGGTGCATATTGGCAATTGTCACACATATTATTGAGGTCTATACTTTGCTCTGTATTACTCCATTCACACATTACACCCAGCATGGTATGTTCATGTTTAATACCCCAAAATACCATACCATATCAGTGGAATTTAAACCAGCACACATTTGACTACTGATTTCACATATGGGTCTGGGACTAACTTTTCTCCTAATATGGTGATGGCACAGGCACTATTTAAATGATTCCTGAGCCTTGTAAATATACACCAGATGTATCTTTTGTAAATGTTACATTTTTCAACATCTCAGCATTTGTGAATAGTTGAAAGCTATGCCAGCCATGCTTTAATGGGGCACAGAAGCGTACTGCACTCAAAGAAATGGCACACCATTGCGATAGTCAAAATTACAAGTGCTGTCAAAAGCTACATTTTCACTTTATTGATTAGCACCAGGTAATACAGTGCTCTGCATCGCATGCTTATACGGGCCATTCTCAGCTGATGCTTGTGTGGGGGTGCACACAGAGGGACGTGGAACTGGATCCACAAAGGAAGAGAGCAGAATCCTGGGGAGATCAGAACCCCTGGGACACAGCCATGCTCCCGTGGCCACAACAGACAGCCCAAGGTGAGGTGGGAAGGGCAGCAGGGTTGCAGAGCCCAGCATTGCCAGCACATCTTTCCCACTAGCACTGATGTGGTATAAGGCTGCAAGACATATGTATTCCTGCTGCTTGGGCTCCCTCATTGGAGAGTTACCTCAATACATGGAGAGTCATCGTGCACTGGACAAGGAGCATGGGTAGCAGTCATCTGGCTGCGAGAAGCAGACACCCTGTGGGCTTTCCTGTGCTACTGCAAAAAATCCAGTTGGAGATGCAGGAGCAGGCGTGCATGCGGCAGGTCAAGGGAAATGTCCCTTCCTCTCTTTCTACCTCCCAGCACTTGCCCTACCCACTGCCAATATTAGCGATGACCTCTCTGATAGTACCAAGTAAAAGGAGCCATTAGAAAAGAAACCAGCACGTTTGCCCAAAAACACACTTCTCTCCTTTGCAAGATCTGCACCCCAGCTGTGCCACAAAGAGGGAAGGCATTTATAACGCTGCATGGCTAATATAATTCAAAAGGCAGAGTGCTTTTTCCCAGGGAATTTTAGGCTGGAGTTGCACTACGCGGCTCAGACCAGCAAATCCGCTAAAAATCAGAGCTAGGTGATACATGACAATAAACTTAGAGGGAACGGACTAGCTGTAACGCCCCACTACAAGTATTATTTCCAAGTTCACAGGCTTGCAAATTAAAATGTCCCTGGATCACTGCCATAAAAAAGAACATTAAAAATCAGGGGAAGAGGTCTGGGCATCTGTTAGAAGCATCTAATATATACCAAATGTGTATGCTGAGCTTCTTAGATATATGCATTGCTGAAATGTAGCCTACAACTAATGCAAAAGCAGAAATATTTTAATTGTATTTTTCCATTTGATATTCAAATGAAAAAAAATATATCTTATTAAACACAACACTTGGCTTCGCTATTTTAATAAAAAATAAGTTGTTGAGGAAAAGAAAAGCAAAACTACTGATTCCTTTCCTTATGATGATCAAATGAGCCTTTCATGTTTGTATCTTATACTTCACTTTTTAGCATTTTGAGGCAAATAGCAGATATCAAAACTTAGTAAATAATCAAAGACTTACTCAGTTTTTCCAAACTGTCATGCTGCTTATCTTGTAATAGCTGATCTCTTAGGTAGCATAAGCTATTTAATTGCTACTGAAGATTATTTGAATGAAAAAAAAGAAACGGCATTCTCCCTTACCCCTCAAAAAGACAAAACTACATTCTTCAAAAAGACACATGCCAGCAGATAGATTCTGATCTCTCATACACACGCACAAGAGCGGCAGCTAATTTTACAAGATTTGATATGAGCCGTGGATCTGAGATTACACTCTGTCCTCCTGACTGCACATTCCACACAGAAAATGGCTTAATTTGGAAATAAATTTTGTAGCTGATAAATCTGGACTCTGTGGTCCTTCGGTACCAGAATAACCAAAGTTATTAAAGTATTTGAAAATGTAGCTGAGTACCCACAGCAACTGTGTTTTAAAGGGACTTTTTACAGTGTAGCCAAAGTGTGTACTCATGTATCCCCTCTGACATGATAGACTGTAATGGCTCCGGTCTGTCATGTCAACCATCTGCATATTAAACAGTCCCTAAGTACACATTGACACAGCAGACCCTAATAGCTCTGAAGCCGTAACAATCTATTGAGTCAATAATATGCATGTTAAAGAGCATCTCATGTACTTCCATCAATATCTTTTATCTTTTCCTTAATTTGTATCTTCTTTTTATACGTACAGCGGAGTTAAGGTTTTAGGAACCTTTATCCTTAACGTGCTGCTGCAGATGTAAAACATGTGGCACAGAGAGGCAGATGCAGTAGCAAAATCCTTCCCTAGGATCTGGGCCAGATCTTAAAATGACAACTGTAATATTTTTGCACTGGCAGCGTGCATTCTTCTCTCTGTTCCAGATAAGGTGGAAATATCCCCCCTTTTCTGCTGGGCCTGATCTGGTGCTCGTGAAAACCACGGGAAAGATTCCCGGTGATTTCACAGTCTTTGGATAGAACCCAGTGTGATGCTACTCATTTCCTATTACACATTTCCTTCTAATTAAATGAAATAGGTCACAAGGGGAAAATGAAACAAAATACAAATGTATTTACTTACAGTAATATCAACCCCCAAAAAAAGACAATCAGAAACAAGAGAAAAGATAACACAAAATACACTGTCTCTTCATTAACTTGAGATTACATCTGGTACCACAGGCTTAATTCATTCCTGAGTGATCCTGAGATCTTTTGTAGCGTGGAAGAGGAATTATGTTATTTAAGAACAAGCAAATAGTGACTTAGTTTCTTTTGCCTAAAAAAATGCAAAAGAAAAGCTTCATTTGCTTTTCCTTGACTTTATGTCCCCATAGTGTGGCATGTTCCCCTCACAATCCAGTCATACATCTTTCCCACTTTCTTCCACTCCTCCATCACTACTTGGCTCGCATTTTTAAAAGTTAATCCATAGTGCAGTCTGTGTTTCCAAAAGGCAGAACCAGGGCCACTTGACACTATCTACAGACCTTAGTGGTCTGAATTCCCCTCTCCTTTCCAATAATTTGACACCGATGTGTCTCTGAAGCACATATGGATTTATTCCAGCATATTCTTGACCCTCACACCAGCGAGGGCAGAAAGGTGGTACTCTTTCTATTGTTTTTCATAAGCATGCAATTCATCCTCCCTCCCTCCACCTTTAACCTTTTTGGGTCCCTGCACACATCAGACAAAGTCACCTACATGTGTGCCTCACTTCAGGACAGCATCTTGGCCTGCTATTCACCAATATGCCAAGAGCTGATGGCATCTGCTCTCTACTATCTCCTCAGCAGCTTTTCTGCTGTTCCCAGAAAACTTTTCTTTCCCAACACAACTGCAGGAAAAGCAATTGGTTGTCCACACTGCATGCCCAGGGATCTGCCCAACCAAGGGGCTAGAACTGAGTCTGGGAGTAGTGCATGCACTTGATCCTACATACCACAGTGCATCACCAGGATGGGACTTTGCAAACAGTAGATAGCTTTATTTATGATTTGAGCTTATCTACTAAAGATCTAACAAGTAGGTTTAGTTTTGGGCAGGACAGGCTTTCCCTAAATGAAAAAAAGCTACTGAGAAAAAGAAAAAAAAGCAAAAGAAGGATGAGTGTCTTAAGAAAAGATAAAAGCCAAAGTCACTGAAAGTCCTGCTAGCTACATTGCCAGTACTTTATTTAGAAAAGGGAGTCAATACAAGCAGGGCTCTGGAAGGGCTTATTCCTGAGGGAAACTGTTCATTGTCAGCAAGGATGCAAGTCAGCACCAAAACACAGATGAAGCGTGTTCTTCTCTCTGCAGCACTGCAGGTAAAGCCTTGCCCTTATAAGGAAATTGTGTCCTCCCTGACCTTGCTGCAGGGGCTCTCTTTTGCTTTTCACACTAGTCAACCTTGGTACTTGCTATGTAAACATGAAGAAAAGGGTCAAAGTCTTCTAGCAGCCCAACAACCAGGACCAGTCCAGCCCTGATGAAAGTAAGAATGTCACACAGCAATAATAGAGCAGCTCTGAATCAGATACATGGCACCTGCCTGCACATCTGGCTCTTCTACTTGCACTTAAGTAGACACACAGGCTCACTAAAGTTACCAGGTAATGGGAAAGGACAGGAGAAGGAGGACTGCTGGCCATGCCTTCCGGCCATGCAGCCAGAAGTAGTCCTTTAAGGCAAATCCTCAGCACTGAAGTTTACCGAGTTGGGTAATGTTCACTCAAGGCTGCAAACACTTCCAAGAATCGTTCCATTGATTTAAGTGGAGAGGTCGTCCAGTCCAGCTGCACACTAGAGCAACCAATGTCTGCCACAGGGCTAAAGAAGATGCACTGGCTTCTGTGAGTAAATGAGCCTGATGTCTAAGGGCATTGAAGAAAGAGAATGAAAGAAGTGAGGTGCCATATGCAGGGTGCACCATGTCACCCAAGAAACCATCCTTTGAATGCTGCAAAGTAAGATGTGACCTCTCCAAGAGGGATGGCTTTTCCTATTTGGAAGGTAAGAAAGGTCTTGCTTCCTCTTGTACCACATCCAGCTGCCGCTGAGCATACCCAAACCTGGCCTGGTCCTGAGCCCACCAAAGCTAATGGAAAGATGCCTGATGACTTCAGTCAAGACTGCTCCGTATCCTCAGGCAAATGTGGGAGAGAGAAATTTGGGTAGGGCTATGATTTCACTGTCTGTGTTCATAGGATGTCTCCTTTCCCACACGGAGGAACATTGGCCATCCTTCCCACTTCTTTGGTTCTCAGTGTTCAACACTGCACCTGGAGTTATCTCCCATTTACCAGTGAGCTGATTTAAGTGTCTGACTCAGTCACATATGTTTGGCTCACTTATCCAGAGTAAGATTTGGCCTACTAGCTGCGAAAACAGCTTATATCACATGTGCTGCAAAGCCTAGCCAGAACAGGCTGAATAAAGGATGAAGTTTAATCATGGAAATGTTGACCTACAAATAGAGAACAAAATGTTAAACCACATGGTATAGGGTGCTGCATGCCCCAAATATCAAGGAGAGGAAAGAAGAATTGAACACATTTGGAAAGTAAAGCTTACTGTTGTGGGGGTTTTTTTTCTGGTTTATTTTTTTTTCTTTCAGCAGGATCGTAGAGTCAGACCCACACTGTTCCTGCTCACGATGACACCCTGGCATCTGAAGAACAACATGACACCCACCACAAAATGCTGCTGTTGGCTGGCGCTGCCTAAAACGGTGAGGTTTCGTGAAGGAGGTGAGGCTGCCAAAGGAAGGCAAGTGAGGGTCTCACAGCGGTGGGACCAGGCCACCAGTGTGACTCTAGTCTATGGGATTTGTAAAAACTCCACAGAGGTAAACATGATGGAGAAGAACATCCCTTTTATCCTGCGTCCTTGGGAACAATCTGTGGGTTACCTCTAATAGCTGGAGGGTGGCTTTGTAATTATTTTCACTGCACCTTTCATCTGGAATTTTCTCACCTTTGCGGGTTTCACACAAGGAAGGGTTGCTTTTTTAATCGCAACCATCACACAGTCTATCTCACAGAATGTGAAAACTTTCTCATAGGCTTTATTTAACATAGCACTGTGGGATGAAAAAGACAAAAGAAGATTTTTTAAATCAACAATTGTCGTGCTTTCAGTGCCTCGCATGCTTAGCCTTTAGGTACACTGCATTTTAGACAAATGTGGCTAACAACAGCCGGCCAGACCTTACTGACTGACAGCCATTTCTTTACAGGATCTCTATGTGCCAAGGAGCTGGACAGTAATATCCATTTGGTATTCATGGAAAGTACTTGCAGAACAATAATGACAATAATTGCTTCTGATTCTTGTGTTTACAACACTGCCAAAGTATCATTAGAGCCTTATTTATAGATAATAATGCTTATTAATCACACATATTTGAATTCTGGAATGTATTAGATTAATATTCTTTTGTAAGTTGGTTCTGTACTAATGCTATGAATGCACATTCTGAACACAGCCCATTGGGAGTGCTTTCCTCCAAAAAGTAAAATCACCTAAACCATCTGCAGGTAGGGACAAAGGGCACACCTCTTCCTCAGCAGTCAGACACCAGGACTGGAAATGTAATTTGCTAAACTAGCCCATTCAGACTAAAACTGGGGACAGACTCCTGACGTGAAAATGCTGTGAAAGGTGTGATAGTAGCAACACACTTGAGCTCACTTTTTGATGCCCTATGAAACAGTGTGCTTTCTATTGCTTTCAAAAGAAACCAGTTTCTTTCCTGTTACGTAGCCTACCTCTAACCTATGGGCAAGTTTAGGATTCGTGATCCCGGACCTTAGGATTCATCATCAGTCGAGGCACTGGTAATGAGAAATACACTACAAAAACCACTCCTAATTTTGGTTATTAAATAATTCCAGCTTTTATATATCAACGTCTGCTGTGATTCAATAACGTGATAGGATGAAAATGGATTTTTAAAAATGACAGTTGCAACAAGCAAAAATGTCACCCAAATCTCAGTATCAACTGCCATATATTCATATTCTCCTTTGTCTCCCTGTAGCCCATTACAATGCTGAAAAATACACCAAAACAACTGCAGTACCAAACTCTCCAATTTTTGGTGTGTGGCCAGCTCCATAAATTTGCATTTAAACAAATAAAATCTAGAACAGTGCAGCATATCTTTTTTTTTACTACTCTTTCCCTGAGATGGTTCTTCAAGCACATTTAAAGAGGCTCTGTCAGTTTTAGAGATCCCATTTCTGCCTGCTTTTCTTTTGATTCTTTTTACCCGCTCCTGAGGTAACATAACTACTGCAAATGTGACAAATTAGAGAAGCTGTTCTTTTCTCTTTCTGCATGTTATTCTGTGCCCGTTTTGTGTTTTTTATGGCTCTCTGTGCAGCGTCAGTGCAACCTGTCCCTCAGTGTCACAGTCCTCATTGTCTCCAGGGATCTTTTACACAGCCACAGTGGCAGAAAAAGAAATAATAATTAAAATGCAGAACCTTTACACTGCAAAGAACACTTGTGGCTTGATGAAACTCCCCCAAACTGCTCTCGGCTGATATATTTTTCCAGACTAAATGACCAAGTGGCTGTGCCCCTTTAAAATCCCTTTTACCTATTAATATGCTGGTGTGCTTTGCTTACTGTGTTTATAAAATGCTCGTTGAGGTTTCCCAGGGACTTCAAGCCTATCAAGGCAGTTGGTGCTGAGCAGAGCACAATCATTACTAAATGAAGCAAAGATTTTTTTTGAAAAAAGAAATAGAAAAAGAAAATAGAAAAGCTCGTAGGCACGGTTAGGGATGAAACCAAAGAGCAAAGTTCGGGCTGTGGTCTGGAAGCACGCCCAGCCCCGACAGGTACATCCTGCAGAGCCTCTGCCATGAAGCAATACAAAGAGGGGCACAGCTCACGTTCAGTGGACATGATTTCACGGATTAGGGATTTCTCCAGGAGAGGAGACTTGTTTACGTTGCTGAAGCCCCAACTTGCAGACAAAGCAATGAGTGCTGAGGCCCAGCACCAGCTGCACACAGAGAAGCCTTTGGAAAGGGCCCATTCGCTGCTCCCCACTCAGATCCATTTGGCCAAACCTGACCACAGAATTGGCCCTGATGTATTGAAGGAACTTTCCCCAATATCTGCTCATTTGTCCCAGCTTTCCCCATTCTCCCCTTCTGAACACTACCCCACAAAGCCAAATGGAGGCCGCCTGCTGCCTGCCTCCCCAGCGCACCTTGTCCTTTCTCCCACCGCCATCAGCCCCTTCAAACAGCCAAAATATTTTTCTCAGGTTTCAGTGTGCCATGGTGCAGGAAGCTCTTCCTCAAATAGGCCTTCAGAATTTGCATGTGATTATTTCCTAACGCTAGCAAGAAATACGTGGGAGCATTTAGTACTAACGTCCTAATTTTCAAAAGTCAAAACATCAGCATTTAAAATCATAATCCCCCCTATAGATGTTCCAATCTTCTTATTTTCTTAATTGAGTAATGAGCAATAATTTCAATTATTGATGTCTTTTTTTTTTCTTTTTTTTTTCAAGGTGGTTGTGGTTTAATCGTTTCTTCTACCACTGTGAAGAAAAGGCAAAGCTAACAGTTACCATAGGGAAGGTAGGTTCATGATTACATATCCATACAGCTGATGCTAAACCTGTAGAAAGGGTAACAAACAAAAAAAAAAAGAAGAGAAGAGAGGAGAAAGAAGAGGAGAAGAGAAAGAAGAGAAAGAGAGAAGAGAAGAAAGAAGAGAAAAGAGAAGAGAAGAGAAGAGAAGAGAAGAGAAGAGAAGAGAAGAGAAGAGAAGAGAAGAGAAGAGAAGAGAAGAGAAGAGAAGAGAAGAGAAGAGAAGAGAAGAGAAGAGAAGAGAAGAGAAGAGAAGAGAAGAGAAGAGAAGAGAAGAGAAGAGAAGAGAAGAGAAGAGAAGAGAAGAGAAGAATAAAGGAAGAAAGGAAAAATAAAGAAGAATAGAGGAAAAAAGGAAAAATAAAGAATAGAGGAAAAAAGGAAAAATAAAGAAGAATAGAGGAAAAAAGAGAAAGAAGAGAAAGAAAAAGAGAAAAAAAGAGAAAAAAAGAGAAAAAGAAAAAGAAAAAGAAAAAAAGAAAAAGAAAAGAAAAAGAAAAAGAAAAAGAAAAAGAAAAAGAAAAAGAAAAAGAAAAAGAAAAAGAAAAAGAAAAAGAAAAAGAAAAAGAAAAAGAAAAAGAAAAAGAAAAAGAAAAAGAAAAAAGAAAAAGAAAAGAAAAAGAAAAAGAAAAAGAAAAAGAAAAAGAAAAAGAAAAAGAAAAAGAAAAAGAAAAAGAGAAAAAGAAGAAAAAAAATTTCCAGATAGCATTTTTCCACCTTTTTTTCACATTTGACTTTCTCAAGAAAAGTGGCTCCTCTTCTTTGAAAATAGTGAGTTTTAACAATTCTCACTGAAGTCAAATGAAGATGAAAGTGCCCCACATCCTGTTGAGAAATAGCCCCTTCTCCTGTATGGTCAAATTCCTAGTTTGAAAATGCTGCTCCTTCTGCACAAAGTCAGTAAATGAGCCTACAGATACTGCTCGCATATCTCAGCAATTTTAAGCCCATGAGTACGCATATGCAAAACCAGATCTCCAGCAAATCCCAAGCGACCAACAGTAAAACCACCTTCCTAACGGTCGGTGGGATTGTAACCAGTTATATTTGTGGATTTGTAGATAAGGATATAAAAACCAAGATGGAAAAGTTTTGACTAACTTGTTCACTAACAGCAATATGTTAAAACAGATCAAAGCAGAGAGAGAGAGAAAAACAAGAGAGAGGGTTTTCAAAAGCATTGTTTCGTTCTATCATTTTATTTGTTATTTTTCTCACTATTATCCTGTTTGTATTTAGTGTTGTTTTTATTATCAAATAGTTATCTTTCTGCTATCAAATTGCATGATTATTGTGTATTTATCCCTCCAGATACGTAACGTGAACATTTCTCTTCCTTATTTTTATATCATTTATAGCCACTAAAATTTTGAATTTGTAATTCCGTGTTGTCTTCACAGAACTGTAAGACACAAGCAGGAATAAAAATAAAAACATACCTTCTCATCAAGTATTCTGATAACCAAAAGGGGAAAAATTAATCTCTGTATATTTCTAAATAGTCCTGTAGGAGTCGTACACTTTTACTACACGCTGTATACTGTATAGTTCCTTCCACTCTTACGACACGACTCATTACTTTAAAAAAAAAAAAACACTTTCAAAACCACTAAGGCACAAATCTTTGTATGGAGCCCTTTTAGTATGCTTTTTATTCTGACAAGATTAATAATTATCCTATAAGCGTGACACAGTTTTAAAATGTTTCTAGTATGAGTTAGCATTGTGCATGCGGGTATAGATGTAGAGAGAAAAGTTATTTCACAGCCGAGAAAAATATATTTAAACAAAGAGTGGAAAACTTTTTTTTTCCCATCACTTTTTTTTGTAATTTAAAATATCTATAGTGAGCTTCAGAAGGGAATTGGGCATTTGTAACAAAAACAGGAGCTACTGAAAACGAGCTGGAAGCAATCTGAGGAAGTATATCAAACGCCCCAGAGCTTTGGGCAAAGTGGTGACAAAGAGATCTGTCACCTGGAGGGTGACAGGCATGTTTTCTCCCCCACAGCCACCAACTTTTGCCCTCTCCTGTGGCACCTGCGACTAGCTCCTGCTGGGAAGCAGGCTACAGACTTCCCAGGTTTAGCTGTCCTTCAGCAAGACTGTTCCTAGGTGTTTATAGCCCTCATGACAGCCGTAGCACTTGCCAGAAGGTGTCATTTCCCTCTTCACTAAGCTCATACACATCCAGTGCTTTCCACTGGTGCAAACACACTTCTTTTTTTCTTCTTTTTTTCTTTTTTTTTTTTTTTTTTTTTTTGCCTTAGCTGTTCAAAATGCTTAATCGTATGCACCCTAAGTATCAACTCAAATTGTTACTGGCCTGGTTCACCAAAGAGAGGGTACAAACCGCAGGTTTCTTAAGCATAAGCACAAAGTTGGCACGGCCCTCAGGGCTAAGCCCAGCAGAACTCCCACTGAGGTCCCAATCATACAACAACAACCCCTTCACTTTTCTTAGGGTCCAACGGAATCGCACCAGGAAGAAGACCAAAGGCCAGACCCTGCTCCTTTCAGTGAGGCCCAGCTCCAGGTGTCTTCAGAGAATGGGGTAGGCCAGATCTCCTTTGGGTCAGAGCAGGACAGTGTTAAGGAGAGGATCGAGGGCTGCACCATCCTCCGGCTAAAGCCAACGGCAAGTCAGGCAGCAGCACCTCCACTCCCCTGAACTGAAGCACAGGATTCACCCCTTCTCCTCTCTCCCTAACTTCTCTTGCAGGAGTAATTTTGAGGTAACACAATGCCAAGCACCACCGGGCTCACGTTTACAACATGGGGCTGAACTACACAAACTCCCATTCTAAATTCAAGGTGTTACTGCGTTACTTGAGTTCATACTTTGTATAAATGTCCCACTGTGGTAGGGCTTTGCTATGTATAAAAGCACAGGTAGGTATTATGGGCCACTTTGTTTTGTCTCATTGATCAGCTACTTAAAAACATTCCCCTTGCACTGCAGTAGCAAAGAAAGCAAAGGTGGGTTTTTTTGTTCTGCTTCTTTTTTTATCATTCCCCAAATTAAATTTACATTCCATAATGACTGTATTCCCATGCAAAACAGCAAAATATGCTTACATACCTGACCTCACTTCTGTGGTGAACTGCTTCATTTGTGAAATGGCACATATAAATCTGGAATCTCAAACGAATTACTTGTTTTTTCTTGCTATGAAACCTTACTTAAGTTCACAGCAATTTTAAATATGATACGTTTAAAATATTAATATTTCCCATATATTATTCACCGACTTTCAGGTTTCATCTCAAGTTAGAGGCACTTCGTATTTCAAAGGCAGAACTGCTTCTTTTTTTTTTCAGTACTAATGTTCTATTAATTCACTTTGTAATATCACTCCAGTTCAGACAAATAAAATTGCACTAAATTGCTGATGCCAAGAATCATGCTGAAGTTGTTGGCGTGATAAAAAATTCCACTTTACATTATTATTTTATAAGATATATATATATATATATATTAATCTCTGTATCATCTTTTTAGGCATAACTCAAAGCCCTGCGTAGTGAGTGCTCTGAGGATAAATACACACTCACAATTATCTTTGTGCTGAGATGGGGCTGAGTGCAGGTATCACAGTAAAGTCTGTAACTTCGGTGACTTCTGCGAGGAGATAAAGGCAAGCTCCCAGGGAACTAACAGCCTCTACGGATGATCCTTGATGAACGTTTTTTACTTTGTGTACTTTCCCTTCCAGCAGCGTGATGCACCCTGTCACACACGCATATACAGGTATGTTTGTGAAAAATAAACGTGCTTGTGTGTGTGCGGAGAAGCTGGAAATGTCTCACATGCATATCACACAACAAGTGCTATTCGTGTAATCACTTTCTATATATAAATAAAATCCATTTTATATACGTAAATAAAAATGTGTGAAGGTATTCCTTAAAGGAGCCGGAAAGGCCTATGAGTAGGTGGGCTCTTCAACATACCCAAAGAACTGAAAGACTGTGGATATAAAGCGGAATCTTTTTATATGAGCATGTATCTTTTATAATCTCTCCATAAAATCCACATGGCTATGTAACTACTTCCAGAGATGTGGATGGAAGTTATACCTGGACAGCCCGAAAGCCTTTAATAAGTAAAGCAGCATATAATCCTATGAAATGCCTTTCAGGAGTGAAATAATTACAAAGCGCTGGAGCAGGAGTAGCAAACAGCAGGAAAATCACCTGTGAATAGACGTGAGAAACTATAAATATACTTCAGCGTTTGTGTGGTCATCAAAATCAAACGTTCAGGAGCTGGAAATCCAACTGCCAGGAATGCAGATTGATAGGTTTAAAGGAATGTACAGCCTGTGCCTCGAACTCTGAGTTTGCAACGTTGTTAGTGAGGTGTCCTCCCTAACAATGCTTGGCATTTCTTCCCCTGGCAGTTAAAAAATACGGGGTTCTTAAATTAAAATGGGATACAATTCTTTAAGAAAAAAATAATAATCATAAATAACTGCAAAATGACGGAGGCAAATCCCCGTCAGTCGTGAGCACAATGAAATTATACTGAGCACAGAGAACACCGGGAGAGGCTCCTGATCAGCTACAGCACAGAACGCCCTGCACTACGCATCCCTCTGAAATATGAATTAGACCTCAAATGCAAATCGACCTCCGAAGGGGGGGGGGGGGAAGGGAGGGAAAAAAAAAAAATCAGAGAGACATACCGAGTCAAACGCTCCTTTTTCTGCCTATCTCGTCCCCAGTGTTAAAACAGGCAAAACAAAACAAGTGCACATCAAGATAGAGCCAATTAAGGGGAAGGCAGCGCGGAGGGCGGGTGGGAGGCAGCTGCCTCGCCGAGCACATGGGGAGCGGGAGCGGATCGCCCCACCTCGAGCCGTCCCTGTGCCTTCCGAGCTCTCACGGGAGGACGACCGGGGTAAATCGGAACCGGCTTTGATTCTGTCATCCGGTTGCATTTGGGATGACGCGGAGGAGCTGGGGGAACGGGTCGGTTTGGCCGAGGGAATGAAAGGGAACGGAAAGAGTGGGAGAGGGGAAAAAAAAAACAGCAAGCCAGGGTGCCTAACAGTGCTCGAGTGAATGTTGATGTTTTTATTAGGATTTTTTTTTTTTGGGGGGGGGGGGGAATGATAAAGAGGTGGGGCAGTGGCGGGCGCTGGGGAGGGGAGCCCCGTCGGGGCTGGGGTTGGGGGGGGCGCGAGGGTGCTATGGGGCGCTATGGGGCGCTGCGGGTGCTGCTTTCCGCCTTTATTCCTCGCCCTCCCCCTCCCCGGCCCTCACAGCCCCCCCGCATCACCCCCGTGTACCCCCCGCGGCTGCCTCACCGCTCCCGGCGGCTCTCCCCGCTTGGAAATGGAGAGCGGCGGCTCTCGCCAGGGCTCGCCGGCATCCCGCGGTCCTGAGGAAGGAGTTTGGGGCGGCGGGGGGAGCGGGTGTCGGATGGGGGGGGGGAAGAGGGGGGTGTTTGAGAGTGACGGTGAGGCGAGGAGGAGGAGGAAGGAGGAAGGCTGGGAAGAAGGAGGTGGGGGGGAGACGGAGCTCCTGAAACGGAGCCAGCCCAAACGGGAGGCGATGCCGGAGCGGGGGCTGCGTCATTTCGGGGCTGGGAGAGGGCTCGGGCCCCCCCCCCGGCCGCATACGAGGGGACCCCCTCCCTCCCTCCCTCCGGCGGGGCCGGCCCCGACAGCCCCAGGGCCGGGACGGGACAGGACGAGCCCACGCACGGGGAGGGACTGTGGTGCGCCCGGCGGTGCGGGGGGGAAAGTGGCAGCGGAAGGGCCGGGCGTGGGCACGGACACGCGTGGGGGCCCCGTGGCAGGGCAGGGCCGGGACGGGAGGGCAGGAGCAGGAGCAGGAGTAATGCACGGCATTTCTCCCTGCCTTTCTAAGAGGTTCCACCGGGTGAGTGGAAATGCCTCCCGTCCCTTTCACATTTTGAAGCACAATCGGCATTTAAGGGGGAGGAAGGGGCAGAAAGGAATGGGTTTTTCTTCGTTTTGTTTTTGTTTTTGTTTTTGTTTCCCTGCCAGATAGTGAGTCTCTTTGAGCCTACTGTAACGTCCTATGGCTGTGATTACAAACTCTCCTTCTGCAGAGAGAGGAAGTAGCTGAGACAGGACGTCGAGCCAAGTGAGCTGCCAGCGGCTGCCCAGGCCCTGCAACCTTTGCGAGGGGCAGGGACGGTAGTGGTATGGCCATGGGGCCCGTGTGTGGCACACCACATGTCCCCAGCAATATGACTGTTCCTTTCTTTCATTCACTTCCTAGTCCAAGGCAGTTTCCCTCTGGAACACATCCTCCCGAAGGCTTTTTCAAGCATTCACCTCCATGTATTTGGA
Source organism: Cyrtonyx montezumae (assembly GCF_038088225.1). Classification (NCBI taxonomy): domain Eukaryota; kingdom Metazoa; phylum Chordata; class Aves; order Galliformes; family Odontophoridae; genus Cyrtonyx; species Cyrtonyx montezumae. The sequence goes on along the minus strand of NW_027072034.1, from coordinate 31,851,532 downwards.
TTTGTATTTATTTCCCCACCCCAGCGTTCAGCAGGCAGGCTGCTCTGAGTGGGGATCGCAGCTGCCATCGTGGAGGTGTGCACCTGCCTCTACAAAGGGGGCATATCCCCATACTGACCACCATCATCATTGCTATGTGCACACAGCTTATGTGTGCCTGTGCCTGCGTGCAAAACACATGTGCACAGGCACACATGCCTATGGATATGCATATATCCAATAGTGGTGGCCCTGTTAAAACCGAGTGGAGATTTCTCTCCTCCAGACAGACGTATAATGCACACGCACGGCGATGATACCTGAGGTGTTTGGGGGTGGGGATGCATAATATCTTCTAAATTTGAAGTTTTTATCAGGCAGAGCAGATTACTTTAAGCGTTCCATTTCTCAGTGATCCAATTTTATTAGGATTTACTATCATTTGTGCTGGGCATCCCTGGGGAAATAATGCTTTGATTAATGTAATCCTGGGCTGGGATCCGCCACATGCCCCTCTCCCTGGAGAAGGGCCCTGTTTGACAAACAACAACAGAGCAGCAACTCTTGCAATCCGCGCTCACCTTTAGGAAACACACGGCCACGCTCGCACAGAACGCTGCCACCGCCTCCCCCCAGCCCAGGCACAATAGCAGCGCTGCAAAACAATGCGCGCTCATTCATTTGCACACAATGCCCGCGATTCAGCGCGGGCTGTACGGCCCAGCCCTCAGCGGCACGGAGCCAGCCCAAAAAGGACACCGCGCTGAGCCCCGCTGGGAGCCGCAGCATCTCGGGGAGCTCAATGCCTCTCTGTATTGCAGCTCTCCGTGGGCTCCCGGCACTTCTGTCTCTTTGTTTCCCGCCGCAGGCCTCGCCGCAAACTGATTTCCAGGCTGTGACCCCCCAGCTCCCCCCCGCCCCCTACCCCGTCCTGAAGGCTCCCCCAGAGAGCGTGGTCAGAACGCGTGGATCCATCTCTCTGCCTTTTGGGGTGTTCCGGCCACTGCCACCCCCATCTGCCCGTGCCAAAGCCTGGCAGGGGCTGTTGTGTTATTCACGTGGGTCTGGGGGAATACACACGCACCGGGCGAGGGGCCAGCGCCAGGTGACCCGAGGCTCCTCCCTCCCTTCACCCCCAAGCGGTCGAAATGCCAATTTAATGATTATTTCTACCCCAGACACGGGGGTCCCACCGCACCCAAGGACAGTGACAAAGGCCACGCGTGGGCCACTTTATTCCCAGTGTGAGCTGCCAAACCCGGGGGCAGAGGAGGGAGGGGTGCGCTGGGGTTCGCCATAGGGCGCTGCTCTGTGCGCGCACACGGCTGACCCCGACGCGGTGACTCAGCGCTGCGGTGGCTGAGCGCCCGCACGGGGGGTCCCCCCCTCTCCCTCCCTCCCTCCCTCTTTTCTTTCCTGATGAAAAAACGATGCAGTTTCCGTCTCTGCGTGCTGGTCGAGGAGTCCAGCTAACACGCCTTAAAACGCGTTGTCAGGCGCTGGTTAAAGAAGGAGGAGGGCGGGGGGGGGGGGGGGGGGGGTTAAGAGAGAAGGGGGCAAAGCCAGGCGTGCACTGCTATGCGTGCCCGGAGTGCGTGTTTCTCTCCCTTCCCTCTCCCTCTCATCCCAGCGTGGGCTCCGGCCCCCGTTCCCCACTTCCCTCCACGCCTGAACCCTCAGCCCCCGGGCCGGGGGTTGGGGAGAGGGGGAACCCCCTCCTTTTCGGGGTCGGGGGAAGGGGAGAGGCGGTGGATTACGTTAACTTTGGGCTGAGGTGGACTTGAGTGGAGCTGTGGGGCACGGTGCCATGTGAACGCTTCGAAGTACCCCGCAGCAGAGGATGGATAGATCGGGTGTGAAACGCACACGTAGAAACCCAACGCACGGCAGTGAAAGCCCCAAGCGGGTTAAATCAATACAAATACAGGGGAAAAAATATATACATAAATATATATATATATACAGCAGGGTAAAACCGTGTCTGCTGCTTTCACGCATGGAGAGCGGAGCCGGCAGCGTGTGCGTGTTTGTATGCGGTGCCAAAAAGAGCAGCTTCCAGGTCGACCCGCAGCAATCTGCACCGCGCTCCTCAGACAATGGCCAAGTTCAGACGGCAAAAATTGGTAATAATAAGAGCAGAGCCGCCAAACTGCGCCCGGACTGCTTTCTGGTGCGCCACAATTCTTCTCCTCCTTATCCACTACGAGACTGCCCGTCCCTATGCGCGTAAAAAAAATCTATGCAGTGCATATGGATCTTTCTTCCCCCCCCCCCCCTTCACCTTTTTTTTTCACATGTGAAACGCCATTGAGATGGCGAGCACGCAAATGGGAATGCTATCATGTCTCATAAAAGCGGGGCTACGGTTTTCACCGTCTTTTAAGACAGACTCCAACTTGCAAATCCCCTTTTTATGTTCCTACGTGCAGAATGATTCTTATAAACACAAACGTGCATGTGAGAGGAGCTGCGGGGTAACCGCATGGCCCCGCGATTTTAACGTCGGAGGGAGCAGCGGGTTTCCATCCCGGGTACCGCGGATCACTCTCAGTCTGTTCCCTTCCTTGGGCAACTTTTATGGCAGAGGGGGGTGAGCCCGGGCACGGCACCTCGGGAAAGTGCGTAGTGAGTCACGGAGCTGCGAAGGACGATCCCCGCTTCACAGCCCCTCTGTGTTTGCACGTGCGGGTCCGCATTATTGCTCTAATTTATCACAGAGCCAGAAATGCTTTGTCACTCTCGAAACAATAAATGAGGTTCAGAGCGAAGCCTTCACAATAAAGGGGTCGGATAACCGATCCCATTGTGCTTATCGTTGTCGTCTCGAGCAATGCCTGTATTTTGCTGTTCCCCCAGAGCGGTCAGCGCCGTCCCTCCCCTCCCGCAGCCCTCGGGCAGCACGGACTCGGCACGGAGGAGCTCGGACAGCGCGGAGCGGAGCGGGTCGGCCCAGGGTGGGCACGGGGCAGCGGGGCACCCCGCACCGCTTTTCCAGTTCAGTGCCGCACTGTGCGAGGCTGTGCTTTACGTACAGCCGCTGGATGCGGGAGGTGTCTTTACGTTTAACGTTTTAATTTGTACATGCTAATTAGGCTGCGGGTCTCCACGGTTCTATCAGAGGCTAGCTGATCGCTTCCCTCTGTAAGGAAGTGGCCGCTAAATACGCTTTCTGTCCCCGATCTCCGTTCCCAGAAGCCCGTCTCGCAGAGCCGTCCCGTCGGGCACAACGGATCGTTACTGATGAAGGGCCGAGGAAGGTTCTGTGCAGCACCGCACCACCTCGGGCGCGGCCCCAACGCGGCCCTCTGTAGCGGAGCCATCGAAAAAACTCCGTGCCCAGTGAACTTGTTGCTCGCTTTCAACTGTGCTGCTCATCCCGGCTCGGGCCGGTGCCAGGCGCAGGGGCACAGGAAGCCTGGGGTGAAGCCGCCGCTCTCGGGATGAGGAACTATTTGGGCTCCAAAGCCGCCCGCTCTGGGGGTTCGCTGACCGTCGAGGGGCAGCGGCCGTGCTGCTGCTGGGAACTGCGCCCTGGCCATGTGTTTTCCCGGTGTGGAACACCGCTCTCAAGTGCGCGAGGTGGAAAGTTTTGTTCACGTCAATTATCTCCAAGCTATTCCCGCACGGTCAGTGCAAGCGGAGGATTCATTCCGTTTTCCAAATGAAAACCCACGGACACTTCAAGTAAAAAGCGCACACTCCAGTGGGCCGTGCCTTCTCTTTGCATACATTCATTTTTTTCTCTCTTTTTTTTTTCTATCACTTTTCTTTGCTCCGTCCCGCCAGGATCTCTCACGCTTACGGGCTGTACGGTTTCCAGGGCTCCAATGGGGCTTTCCCTGATGGAGGCGAGGAACAGAACTTTCCCACTCGCTCGGAAATTGCCGAGGCTCCGGCGGGAGGGGGGGACGGGACATAAAAAAGGCCCCAAATCCCCCCTGGGGCGCCGGGACAACCCCTGCAGGTGTTGGGCCAAAGCTGCAGGGATGGTCCAAAGAGGTGCGTGCGTCACTCCCGTCCCCTCTTGTGGACCACTAAGGGAAGGAATTGGGGGGTGGGAAGTGGGTTCTTGAGACAGTGACTTGAGCCCACGCGCGTTGGCGAAGGGAAGCGCGGAACCGTGCGCGCCGTCGGGCTGAGCCAAGGTTGACGCCCGCGGGCCCAGTCACGCTGTACTCGGGAAGGCGGGGGAGGGGGTGGGGGGGAGGGACGGGGGCTCGGCCAGCTGCTCCCGCAGCGTGGGGAGCGGGAGGGGCGGAAGGGAGGGGCCATCAGCTCACGGCATAATCAAAATCTAAAGAATTAGAAAAAACATAGTAAAAAGGCTGCTTTTCCAGGTTTAACACAGCAATTAGATATTAAATGATCTAATAATAATTTTAAAAGAAATAAATAAACGGAGGGAGAGGGGGGGGCGGGACGGACGGGACGGATCACGAGTCGCTTTATTGCGTCTCCACAGACTTAAGCGCTCTATTTGGACAACAAATAAATAAATGAAAATCAAAATTAATCCGGTGTGTAATTGATGCCCTCACTCCCTTGACGGGCTCGGGTCCCTCGGAGGCATCGCCCCCCCAATCCCGCAGTCCCGGGCCGCTCCCGGGGTGCCCGCAGCGCTGCGCAGGGCTGAGCGGGGCCGGGAGGGGCCCACGGCGCCCCCTGGTGTCCTCCCGCCGCCCCGGGAGCACTCGGAAAGTTGGTTTTGTGCAGCAAGCCGTGTCGTATAAAATTAACGAGGACCAATAAAATTAGCTTCCATGTTTCAACTGTAAAAGTCCCCGAGAAAAGCGAGGTGGTTCGGGGGAAGTGGAGGGGCTCTGGTTTGGCTCCGCTCTCTTTGGCCGAACTGGGGCCCTTTTATCTAAAGCCCAGTGCACAAACATATAGCTTAATGTGACTAGTGTTCTTCCTTTTATTTCTTTCTCTATGGCAACCAATATGTTCTGCTCAGAAATGTTCCCCCATCAAGGAAACAAATGATCGGGAGGGAGCAGCTCTATGCGGCATCTGTTCCGATGGAGCGCACAGAGTTAACCCCGCTCAAAGGAGCGCCGGGCGGCGGAGAGAAGTGGAAAATGAGCGATTCTGCTCCCCCCGCGAGGAAACCGACACCTCCCGGGCCCCCCAGCCCCCATTGATCTGCCCATCGACCGCTGCCAAAGGACTCATGCGAGGGAATTAGGGTGATGGCGAGGATCGCGCGTCCAAAAGAGCAGCGACGGGTGCGGAGGGGGGGGAGGGGGGGGAAGGAAGGGAGTGGGATATATATCCATGTATTGAAAATAGCGCGGAAAAAATGAAAATAAAGTCGCGTCACGGGATATTGAAGCCGGGAGAAGTTTTCAGGCGCCTTAACGGGCCTACTGATTTCACCCTACACTATACAGAGCGGTACCGACGACGCTGAGCCCACCAGAGCCGGGAGTTCTGTCCGGGCACACCGACCCGGGACCTTCGGGCCCGAGCTCAGCTCTCCGCTCTCCCTGGCCGCCCCCGTCCCTCCCCCGAACCGCCGACCCCTGCTCACGGCGTTCACCCCCCTGCGCGTCCCCGGGACAGCAGGTGCGGCCCGGCCAGAGCGGTGCGTTTTCCAGACCTTTCTTTATCCACCCCCACGCCACCCCCACCCAGCCCAGGCCCGAGTGATACAATAATGAAAAGTGAAGCAGCCTCCAGCAACCTCCCCAGCCCCGAGAAGCGCTGTGCCACCCGAGCGCCGGAACCAATCCGCGCTGGCTGGAATATTTCAGCACTACGGTGCAGTTTGGTGGAGATTTTTTTTTTCCCTTTCCCATCCCCCCCCCCTACGGCCCCCCCACCCCCCCCCGCTTTTTTTTTTTTTTTCTCTCTCTAATGCTGCTCCCTCCCAAGCAGTTGCCGTGGGTTTCCCCGCCTTGTCCTGAAGCTGTTGAAAAACACCCATCCAACAGGCAAGAAAAGTAGATGAAAAAAAAAAAAAATGCCAAGCACTTACCGAGCGCACTCCCAGCACTGAGGAGATACATTTTTGCTTTAATTTTGGGTTTTAATGGGGTGACGGGGGCACACCGCGCGTTCTCGGCTCCGGCGCGGCTCTTCCCGCTCCGCTTTTCCCTCGCACTGACTCCGCCGAGCCCCGCTCTCCGCCCGTCTATTATTTTCACCAAAATATATGAAAATTTATGCAAATGGAAATCAGCACTAACTGTTCTCCCCTTGTTATACTTTGGGTTTTTTTCCAGACAAAACAATCACACTCCGCGAGGGAGGGGGGCGGGAAGAGTTGGGGAACTAAGTTGTGGGTTTTTTTTCTTCTTTTAAATAAAAGGCGCTGCTCCCGCCGCTGCCTTATCTTGTTGCTGCTCATGGGAGGTGGGGGGGGGATATATTTTTATTATTATTATTGTTATTATTATTATTATTATTTAGGGGTGGGGGGGCTCTCCCTCCCCCCCCCCTCTATATTCAGACGTGGATCTGTTTGCAGAGGCGCTATCACGTTCCATCGGGCCACCTGAGACGGCTTTTGAAAGCGCGCACTGTGAAATTCATAGCGGTAATTTAGACAAAATCCTCACTGTATATTAATGAAAGACGGCCCCATGGCACCGCTCCTATCCTCCCCATTCAGTGTAAACAAAACACGAGACTCGCTCGGCTTTTTGAGCCCGATCCAAGCAAAATCGGCTGGAAAGGAAAACACGGGCTCTGGCACGGACCGCTCGAGCGGCTGCACCTGGAGATCTCCCGTTGAGTCAATGGAATCTGTGTTGGGGTTTTGCTAGAGATTTGAAGAAATATAAAACAGAAGACCTTCGGGGACACAAAAATAACTCCCCCCCCTCCACTCAACCTCGTTCTGTTGGGGTTCACCACCGCTCTCCACTCGGGGCTCCCCCACGCTCTGGCGCGGACACGCGTGGCGTGGGAACCCCGAAGCTCCGAGCGGTGCCCCCGCGCTGCCAGTCCCCGCGGAGCGCTCGGTCCGCCCGCGCTGTTGTTGTCGCCACTTTCCCTTTTCTTTTTTTTTTCCTTTCTTTTTTTTCCCCCTCGGTTCACTGAGGCCGCCCGTGCGCGGCGTTTCCGCTTGGGCGCATCTCGCCTTCCCCCGCCCCCATTAACCCTTTCCACCCGCCCGGGGCTCCCTCCTGTCTTCCCCCCCCCTCACCACCACCATCACCACCCCCACCCTCTTCCCTCCCGACGGGGCGGCCCCGGGGGCAGACAAAGGGAGAAATAGGGGAAAGAAGGAAATAGGAGGGGGAAGCATCCCGGGGGGGGGGGGGGGGGCAAAGAGATGGGATGAGGAGGGGAGCATAAAGGTGGGGATGGTGCTGTTGTTTCTGGTGCTGCCGTTATTGTTGTTGTCATTAATTATGGTGCCCCCCCCGCACACACGCATACACACACACAAACCCGCTCGCCGGGCTCGAAGAGTTAAGGGGAGGAGGGCAGGGACGGATGGAGGGGAGGAAGGAGGGAGGGAGGGGAGATGGGGGCGGAGGGAAAAAAAAAAAAAAAAAAAAGAGGCGAGGAAAGGAGAAGCCGGGGGGGGGTGTGATGGGTGGGGGGGGGGCACTTCCAGCTTTGCCTAAATTAAAAAGCAGCCAATCGGAACGGGCGGAAGGGGGGCCGCGCTGTCCGTCACGGGGCGGGCGGCCAATCGGCGGGGGCGGCGGCGGGCGGGCGCCGAGCTGCGGGGCCGGGCGGCCCCGAGCGGGGAGGGAGGGCGGGCGGAGGGAGGGGAGGGAGCGGGCACGGCCCGGGAGAGGGAGGCGGGGAGAGGCGAGCGGCGGGACTCCGGCCCCGGCAGTGCGCGCCGCCAGCCCGGCAGCCAAGTTCCCCGCCGGAGTTAGTGTATAAAGGATACCATATATGCACACACACATACGCACACCTCTCCGGCAAAGGCGCTCCTCCTCCGCCTCCTCCTCCTCCCTCGACCAACTACTGGAATTAAAATAAAAAAAAAAAAGAGAGAGAGAAAAAAAAAGCAAAACAAACACAAAAAAAAAAAAAAAAAAGCGAAACGAAACGAGAGAGAACGAGAGAGAGAGAGAGCGCGAGAGGGAGAAACAACCCGCGAGGTGCCGAGAGAACCCAACTTTGGGATTTTTCTTTTTTTTTTTTTTACTTTTTTTTTTTTTTTCTTAATCCGAGCTCCTCGAGGAGAAGCAGGGAGAGACCATGCCTGGCTCGGGCCGGGGCTGCGGCGGAAGGGCAGCGGCGACGCGCTGCCTGCACGGGGCAATGAGCGCTCCGGCGGCGGCGCAACTTTGAGAAATGCATCATCACCGCCAGCAGCATCACTGCGGGAAGTTTGCTCCGGACGCCGGCGAAACTTGCGAATAAAAGAGCGAACGGAGAGCGAGGAGGAGAGGAGAGCCGGAGAGAGAGGACGAGAGATTCCCCCCCCCTGCCCCCCCTCCCCCCCCCCTCCGCTCCGCGCCGGGAGGAGGAAGAGGAGGAAAAGTTTCGCTCGGAGCGGGGAAGGCTGCGCGGCGGAGATGTACTCCTAGGGGAGCGCCGGGGCGAAGCGCGGGGGCTCGCCGGTCCCCCCCCCCTCCCGGCCGCTTTTTAGCCTTTGTTTGGTTTCCTCCCCGCGAGCGGCGGCAAAGTCGGGCGAGAAGAAGGCGGAGAAGCGAAAAGCGCAAATCTCCTTTTATTTATTTTATTATTTTTTTTTCCCCCCCGGAAAACGAGAGAGAAAAGCCAAAAAAAAAAAAAAAGAAAGAAACCCCCACAACCAACAACAACAACAACAACAACAACAACAAACCACCACCAACCCCACCATCATCATCACCCCGGCGGCACCGGCAGCACCGAGCGGCGGCAGGCGAGCAGCCCCGGCGCTCGCCCAGCGCAGGACGGCCGGCGGACGGGCGGAGCGGAGCGCGGCGCGGCGCTAGCAGGTGAACCCCGCGCCCGGCGCCCCGGCGACGCTGGGAAGGCGGCGGCGGCGGCGGCGGCGGCGGCGCGGGCGGCGGCCCCGGCAGCGGCCCCGGCAGCGCCGGGCAAGGGCGCTCGCGGCGGCGGCGCGGCGGCGGCTGCGGCGGCGGCTGCGGCGGCGCGGCGGGGGCGAGCGGCGGGCGGCGGGCGCGGGATGGCCGCGGCCACCTCCAACCCCTACCTCCCCGGCAACGGCATCCTGGCGGCCGGCTCCATCGTCCACGCCGACTCGGGCGGCGGCGGCGGCGGCGGCGGCGGCGGGGGCATGCAGCCGGGCGGCGTGGCCGTCACCTCGGTGGCGGGCGGCTACCGCGGCGACCCGGCGGCCAAGATGGTCCAGAGCGACTTCATGCCGGGCGCCATGGCCGCCAGCAACGGCGGCCATATGCTGAGCCATGCCCACCAGTGGGTGACGGCCCTGCCCCACGCCGCCGCCGCCGCCGCCGCCGCCGCCGCCGCCGCCGCCGAAGCGGGCTCGCCCTGGTCCGGCAGCCCCGTGGGCATGACGGGCAGCCCCCAGCAGCCGCCGCCGCCGCCGCCGCCCGACGTGAAGGGCGGCGGCGGGCGAGAGGAGCTGCACGCGGGCGCGGCGCTGCACCACCGGCCGCCCCACCTGGGCCCCCCGCACCAGGGGCACCCCGCGGCCTGGGGCGCGGCGGCGGCGGCCGCCCACCTGCCCGCCATGGCCGGCGGGCAGCAGCAGCAGCAGTCGCTCCTCTACTCGCAGCCCGGGGGCTTCACGGTGAACGGCATGCTGAGCCCCGCGGGCGGCGGGCAGAGCCTGGTGCACCCCGGGCTGGTGCGCGGCGGAGACGCGGCGGAGCTGGGCGAGCACCCCGGGCACCACCACCACCACCACCACCCGCACCCCGGGCACCACGCGCCGCACCACGGCGCCGTCAACAGCCACGAGGCGCACTCGGACGAGGACACGCCGACCTCGGACGACCTGGAGCAGTTCGCCAAGCAGTTCAAGCAGCGGCGGATTAAGCTGGGCTTCACGCAGGCCGACGTGGGGCTGGCGCTGGGCACCCTGTACGGCAACGTCTTCTCGCAGACCACCATCTGCCGCTTCGAGGCCCTGCAGCTCAGCTTCAAGAACATGTGCAAGCTGAAGCCTTTGTTGAACAAGTGGCTGGAGGAAGCCGACTCCTCCACCGGCAGCCCCACCAGCATCGACAAGATCGCGGCGCAGGGCAGGAAGAGGAAGAAGCGGACCTCCATCGAGGTGAGTGTCAAGGGGGCCTTGGAGAGCCACTTTCTGAAATGCCCCAAGCCCTCCGCCCAGGAGATTACGAACCTAGCGGACAGCCTGCAGCTGGAGAAGGAGGTGGTCAGGGTTTGGTTTTGCAATCGGAGGCAGAAAGAGAAACGCATGACCCCGCCGGGGATCCAGCAGCAGACCCCCGACGATGTCTACTCGCAGGTCGGCGCCGTCAGCTCCGACACGCCGCCCCCTCACCACGGACTGCAGAGCGGCGTGCAGTGAGCGGGGGCTCCGCGGGGCCGGGCCGGGCCGGGCCGAGCCGGGGCCGCACCGGGAGCGCTCCGGCGGCGGCGGCGGCGGTGCCGCGCTCACACACACGGACACGGACACTCACACTCACACGCACGCACGCACGCACTCACACACACACGCGCTCGCGGTCCGGGCTCGCTCGGACCGCCCGTGTCGGTATATGTACGGATAGAGGCGGGCGCCTGTATCTTATCTATCCATGCGGGATCGATACCGAGAAGGGAGCGCCGGGGAAGGTCGAGCCGAGCGAGAGCGTTTCCGCTGCGTTGGGAGAACGGGGTGGAGATGCGTAATGCACCAAAACTGCAGATGTGCCGGGGGCTGCTGTGGGAAGAGGGCTCGGCCGGGTGGGTTCTGCCTTGGGTTTCTGTTCGGGGTTTTGCTTTTCGCCCCCCCGTGAGCCCCTCTCGTACCGATGGGGTCTGCACCTCTCCCCTCCTCCCCGCCGTGCTCTCTCCCCTATCCCCAAAGGGCTCTTTTCTCAATCACGGAAACTTTTTTTTTTTCCCTTGCCTTTCCTCTACCCCTTCCCACCTTTTTTATTAATTTTTTTCTTTATTTTCTTTATTTATTTTCTTTCTTTTATTTTGATTTCGATTTTGATTTTTCTCAATGGGAGCGATCCAAAAAAGAAAAAAAAAAAAAAAGGGAAGCAGAAGCAGAACGATGTGATTAATCAGAGGGGGCCTGCTGCGTGCCAGCACCTCTGTTTTTCTTGGCCAAACCGTAGGATTTTGGTGCAAGGCAGACATCCACTCTGAGAACATAGATATCTATAGAGCGATATATTCTGCAGAATGAGAAGGGCCACTTTTTTTTTTTCCAGGAAGAAAAATAATAATAATAATGAAAATATGCACACAGCACTAAAAAACAAGCAGACTGCGTAGGGAGGCAAATACATATATATATATTTATCTATATATATAGGTATAGCTATAGAACAAAACTATGGAAATACATGCCCGCACACCGAACACTGACCCTGAGGAGAGGGGGGCGGGAGGGGGGGAGATAGACAGAAACCGAGGGGGGGGGAAGGGGGGGGGGGGGTTGGAGTGGCCGCTGGTCCCTAAAGTTGGAGCTCCATAGAAGGACTGCGCTGAATTGAGGGAGCAGCGAGAGGAAGGGAAACCGTTCGGGGCTGTCACAGTCCCGCTCCTGACGGCTGCCAATCATCACGGAAGAGTCATTAAAAAAAAAATTAAAAAAAAATCCACTGCTAATATTTTTTTTATTAATATTTTTATTTTTTATTTCTGGACTGATTCAGATAAAGGGATTTAGAAGGACTGAGCATCTGCAGCTGCACTTATCTGAACTTCTCCTCTCCTAAATCCGTTGCCAACTTTGATTGAATGGGTGCTGTGGATGTGATTATATAATACTGCCATTTCCAAGCAGTGTTTTTGGTAGGTTTTAATAAACAGACTTTTCAAAAAGACGGCAATATAGAATTGTTAGATCCGTTGTTGATCTAAAAAAAAAAAAAAAAAGAAAAAAAAAGAAAAAAAAATTTGCTTTATATTTTCATTAAATGACTTCTTTTAATATTTTATTCAGAATACCTATGAACTGCTGCAAAACGGTAATTTATTTTTTCCCCAGATCTTGTATTACGTGTTTTTTTCAGACGAGCACAAATCAAAATGAAATGAAACTATGGACAGTTGTTAGGTAATAAGGGTATCTTTTGATGTGATAATTTGATTGTAATTTAATTTGAGTAGTGATTCCGTAAGAGCTGATTGAGAAAATAAATTTGTTAGAATGAACGACTCTGTGTCTGCTGCATCCGACGCGGGGCCGAAAAAAAAAAGTTCAGCTGAGGCCGCGCTTGGGGCGGAGGGAACCGCGCTGAGTGCGGGCACTGCGCGGGGCCCCGCGGAAGGGACAGCGCGGGGCTGCGCCGTGTGACGCTGCGGAGAGAGGGAGGAGGGGGGGGTTGTGTGTGTGGGGTGGGGGGGGAGGTGAGGAGGGAGCCGGAGGAGACGGCGGTGCTGCCAAAAGTTCGGTGTTGTTCAAAAGAAGGGGACGGGGCTGATGGGGTACGTGCGTTGTTTTGACCAGTTATCTTGTGTCTTGGAAAGATTCGTGCCTGGTTTATCTGCAGGGTGTAAGGAGAAGGTGCTTTTCTTTCCCTGGAAGGATGGCCAGGGGGTTGCTTCCAGCCATCCCCCCACCCCCTCCGCCCCGCACGCTGCTCTGCTGCTGCTGGGGCTCCGGCCGTGGGTGCTCCGTGCTCCCGCAGCAGCGCTGTCACGCGGGTGCGCCGAACGCGACGCGGTGCTCCTCGGCCGCTGCGGTGGGGACGGGTTGACCCTCCCCTCCCCCCATCCCAACCGCCCCACAGCCGCCGTGCGGGGGCTCTCCGTGAGCAGCCCCGGCCCCGCGGTTCCTTCCTCCCCTCCTCTCCCTCCCGAGCTGTCGTTGCCGGCGGTGTCAGCCCGTGAATCGCGGCCGTGCGCCGGGCGTCGTAGCGCCGGATCGTGGCACCATCGCATTGTCGGGGGGTTTGTGCGATGCTCAGGGCCTCGCTGGTAAGGAGGAAAGGAAAGGGAAAAAAAAAAAAAGAAGAAGAAAAAAGGCAGATTTTAAGTGTAATAAAAGAGGAAGAAAAAAAAGGAAGGTGACGGCAGCGGTTCTTTGTTCGCCTCCCGGAGCTCCGGGCCCGGGAACGGCTTTTTCGCGGACAAATGTCAGCCACGGAGAGGGAACGCGTGCATCTCTCGGTGGTGTTTGGTGCCCACGTTTGGACGGTCACAAAAGGCTTCGCGCTGTGCGCTGCTAGGGGATGGCCTCGGCTGCGTGCCGGGGCAGAGGGGCCGGGGCTGGGCAGGGACAGCGCTCGGCTGCGCGGACTCTGCCAAATGCGGAGTTATTGTGCGAAAAAAGTGAGGCCGTGGTCAACCCCCCCTCCCCCGCCCCCAACTGAGCACTTCTGAATGCATTTGGGAACGTCAGAGATAACCGGGATAGGTGAGAGCTGAGGGCTCGTGTCGTTGCACGTGTAAATAATGAAAATATTGTCGTGTATCGCCACATCTCCTAATGCACTCAGTAATTGTTTTCATTTATAATATCAACCTTCTGTGCGTGGAACTGAGTCGGTATCGTTTTCCTCCTCCTCCCTCTTCTTCTTCCTCATTTTTTTTTTTCTCCTCTCTAAAACCAACGTCCCACAAAGTTCCCATCGCTCAGCCCGGGCCGTCCCTAGCAGGGATCGCTTGGTGCTCCTCATTCCCAGCCCTGGGCCGGGTGCTCTCACTCCATCCCCCCAGGTGCATTGCAGCCGTCGTCCGCGTTGGTTTTGGAGCGGCGGTTCCCATCGGAATGGGCCCGAAACAGCCCTCGTGTTTGGTGCCTCGTGCGTGCACACCGCGGTGCTCATCACCTGCTCTGTGCGAACGGCTTTACGTGGAGAGCAATCGGCTCTGATACGAAACGCAGTGTATACTGTTGATTATTCTATCAGTAAGTGTAAGACCTTAAATAATTTTAACAACTCGATTTGGGCGGGTTTTTTTTTTTTTTTCCTTAAATTATATATTTGTGAAATATTTATCCCGTCGAAGGTGACCGCGTCTTGCTGTAGTTATTCGCTGATTTTTGTAACCAATGATCGACACCTCCGTGCCGCTGCTGTGCACATCTGGGCAGGTGCGCACGCATCGCTCCCGTTGGAGCGGGGCTGGGGCTGCGGGCGGGGCCCCTCCGTTTGCTCCACGACTCACACTCAAAAGGGGAGCAACAAGTGGTAGCCCCGGGAGTGGGCTCGGGGCAGGGAGAGCAGTGTAGTGCGGATGGCAGAGCCGCAGCTCCGGGTCCCCGCGCGGTAATTTCAGCCGCACTTCGGAATTAAGCAACGGGCGCAGGCTTCGAAGAGAGGCTCGGGAAAGGCGAGAGAAAGGCAGCGAGCGACCCCGCGGTGTCAATGACACAGCAGTAGGGAGCTGCTTTCGGCCGAGACTCTTCGGCGAGACAAAAAGCGGAGGGGTGACCGCCGGCCGCGCTCCGAGCGAGCAGCGGGGCCGCGCTCCGGGGGCCGGCGGCGCCCACGCGTGGGAATCGGCCGCGGGCGGACGGGGCGGCGCTGGCGGGGTCCCTCCCGCCTCCCTCCCGCCACCTCCGGGTCGGCTGCGGGCAGCCCACGGGCGGCAGAGCCTGGCCGGGGCCGTCCCGGGGCGGAGGGCGGCGGGGCGGCAGCTGCCGCGGGTCCCACGCGGTTGTTTTCCTCGTGGCGAGCATTGAGCACAGCGCAGCGTCCTTTCTGAAAGATTTAAATTTCGCGGATGAATTACCATACAGCGGTTGCTTAGCAACTAAATTCAAGCCGGGCTAAGAATATGCAAGCTTTTTGTGTTCTCATTAATAAAAATGCCACTCTGACACAGCAACCTGACTTTGGATCACTGCAACTTCTGTAAAAGCCATAGGAGAATACAAACCGGCTCCTCCGTTTAATTACAGATCAGAGTGGCTTGAAACGCGATGTTTTGTTAATCCATCTTCCTAAAAGCGATGTAAAAAAATAACGGCTTTTTGAGAGCGCTGGAAAACCACTTTTTTAATGGAGCTGTCTGCCGGTGCCACCGGGAGCTGGAAGGCGAAACCTTCCCGAGCATCGCGTTCAGGCAGTCTCTCTCCCTTCATCCCCCCCCCCACCCCCCCCCGCCCCCTGCACTTTTCCCAAATCCAAAAACATTGAGACATTTGGAGCCACGGGAGAAAGATGCATCTGTATCTTAACCCGCAGTGTGATAGTATCGTTGTGGAAAGGGATGGGGGGCAAAAACTTGACGTTGCAGCCCCAGCCCTTTTCTGAACCAGCTGTGGGCATGGGGTAAGCTGCTGCTTGGGTAGGAGAGGAGCCCAAGGGACCCCTCTCGCAGCGTGTGTCTCCTGAGTGTGTATCTCCCCAGTGTAGTTCCACTTCTGTGCTTGCTGCTGTCTCAGATCTGTGGAAATACGGGATCTTGGTGATGGATGTTGGCATCGCACACCCAATCCCTTCTATATGGGAAAATGACCTCATCCAAGGAGGGCTGTGCATATATATAGGAGGGTTTAAACATAGACTCTACACCTACATCTAGATCTATATATAAAGATGTATATACACACACAGCCCTCTGTGTGTATATATGCCTCCAGCGCCCCCAAACCCCCTGCCCTGCCCAGGTTGCTCCGTGCCACCCCAGCAGGCCGGGCACTGTAAATGGCTTGGGCACAGGGTGCTGCTGGCAGCACTTAGAGCTTTTTGTGCACCATTGTGCACCCCCAGGCCCCTCTCTCGCAGAAAGGGCCGCCTGTAGGACAGACACTCAGTTTGCTGTTAGCTGGGGCTTTGCTTGTGGTGGTTTTTTCATCAGCAAATGGTTAAATTCAAACTTTCTCTCCCTGCTCCTTTATTCTTTTTTACCCCTTGAAAGTGCTAAAAAGGACTCTCAATTGTGTGGACCCCAAACCATGTTAAATTGGATTGGGTACAGATGTGTTTTTCCATGGGGTTTGCCTGCCAGAAGGACACCAAGGAACCAGGGGTCCCCCTGTCCACAGCTCTCTTTAAAGGTTCTCTTTTCTCCCCTGTAAGGGGAAGGCTGGTTTGGAGGGGGAGGCATTTTCCAAATGTGAGTTTGTGACAGAGGGAGAGAGCTCTCTCAGCAGGATTTGACCTCTGCTTACTTTAAAACATTCAACAGCAGACAAAAATAAACAAATAAATAAATAAAAGATTTAAAAAGCCCATATAACAAGTCCGAAGGGAAGAAAGGCAGTGAAGTGAGAACCTGTGAAGCCTCGAGTCCCCCAGTGTCGGGCTCACCCAGGGCTCCAGCAGAGTGTTTTGCTTCTCTTCCTAACGGTTATAGGATGACTATCACGAGGCTGCAGCACAAATAAGCGCGTTCCCTTCCATTTTGCATCTCCCTAACAGAGTTGAGACTAAAAGCCAAAATTCTGAGTGCAGCCCTTACAGAGCAGTAGGATTGTGCCAGTGCATATGTTTCCCACTCACATGTTGAAAACGATACCTTCCAACATGGGCTTGTTTCTGATAGCACATGTTTCTGCAGCTACACGGGCAGAAAGCTAAACAGAACTTTCCTGAATTGTTCCTGTTGAGGGGCAAAGAGGCAGTGCTCTGTCAGCACGACACCTCCAAGGCAAACAGAGGGGCTCAGCGAGGCACACTTACTGACAAGACGGCCATATACCGAGCGGAGGGCTTTACTGTAGGCTTGGGATGGTTGGAACCCATTTGACACCAGCACTGAACCCCGTAGAGCCTTCAGTTTGGGTGCAAACTTTCCTTAGTGGCAGCTTGGGGTGGATTTCAGGCCTCCAGTGCCAGGTGTTTGGGCACCCTGTGTGTTCCCTCATTGTCCTGTGGGTAGGACTGCTGCATACGGGGATGGTGCTTTCAGGTCCCACTGCTATGCTGTGCCTTCCAAGGTCTACAGATGGGGTACTATTCCTTCCTCAGAGGGAGCTGGGATGGGAATGGAAAAGTATTAAAAAGGGGAAAAGAGCTGAGGATGGACCCCTTGTTGCTGGTAGGCCTGCTCCTAAACCCAGCATCAAGGCTCCGAGACGTGTGCGTGAAATGGCACAGACAGACACTGTTTCTTTTCGAGGTCCCGAGGTTGAGTGCAGAAATCCCAGGGACTGCTGACTGTCCCTGAGTCCGGAGCCATCCTTTCAAATTGAAATGAATTGCTTTAAACAAGCAAGGGCTGGCTAATAGGGAACCGCATGGCTGCTATGTTTATGTGCATAAACTCGAAATTTAAACAACTTGAGGCGGTGTGGGATGCAGCGAGGCTTTATATATAGTAACCTTTTTGTTATTAGTTTTGGAAGTGCTCGGCGACGCGATGCTGCCAGCTCTGTCGGGCCGATGTGCGGTGCTCGCTCAGCTGCAGGCTCTGCTTCCAGCTGGAGCTCCGCCGCGCTCCAGCCTGGTTGCACGCAGCCAGGTAGACCCCTTGTCCAAAGCTGAAATACCCTAAGCGAGTGCGTGGTGATAGGGAGGTGTGGGGCTGGGGCTCTTTTGGCTCCTTGCCTTTGTTTCTTGGGGGTTTTTCCCACCCGTCTGCGTGCAGGTGGGATGCAGAGGAGGTGGACACCAGAGGTTGGGCTTGGGCTGCGCTCTCCACCTCCCCGCCAAGTTCGAGACAACCCGAATATTTACCACGCACAAAAGGAATGAGAACCGCTGGGCATTGATCACTGAGATAGCCCTTCCTCGACAGAAAATGGGCCCAGAAAAGCGGAGCTGAAACTAATCTTCCTAAATGGGGGGGGGGAGGAACGGGTGGGTGAAGGATTGTGCTGGAGCTGCACACATTTCTTTCATCTTCTGGATCTCTCATTCACAACAGGGCCCCATCTGCCCGAGCGGGACGTTGCTCAAAGAGATCCAATAGATGTTTGTTCCAGAGTCCACGCTGAAGCCACAGACTGACGTGGAAGGGTTTCCATTTGTTTCTCTCTCACTCTCACCCCCCTCACACACACATGCAAGCACACATTTCCTTCTCCTCTTAAAACCCGAAAATCTCCTCTCCCCGTTTCTGCTCTCTTCTGTGTTTTATGCAGATCCATACTCAAATGTGTACAAAAATTCTTAACTCCATTTGCTGAAATCGCCGAGATTGTCGGGGAAATTAAACTAAACAAGGCGCTGTGCAAAGTGTTGAACTTTAAATACCATCCGCTACCTCGAGGAGAGGAAAATGAGTCAACAAACGCTCAGGTTTCTGCTACCGTTAGGTTATTGTAATTAAGAGAATTATTTTGTTAGGGATTTTTTTTTTGGGGGGGAGGGGGGGGAAGGGGGGTGGTGTTGCTTTGTTTTGTTTTTTTAAGACGATGAGAGCTTCATCACTCTGAAGCCACATGTGTGCGAACGCAACGCTATTTCCCTTCCTGCTGATGTTGGGCTGGGGTCACCCCGAGCTGGTCGACGCGGGGATGGCTGATGCCAGGACGGCAGGTGGATATCCGGGCACGGCAGCTCCGAGGAAGCACCTCGTACCTGCAGCCCTTGGGCTCGGTGCCCTCCTTGTTGTGGTGGCGATGCAGTTTCTTTGAGTTCTCCCACGGCGCTGCTGCTCGGCCAGGTCCGTGCTGACGCCTCGCAGCGGGGCCAGAGGGACTCCTGTCGCGATAAATGGCATAAACAAAAGGAGGGGACCCGTTATCTTGACACGCTTTGTTCCTCGGCCCCCAACTGCATCCTCACGTCATACAGGGAGGCATTGCCCACGGGAACGAGTGATGCGCTCCGGCCATTGTCCCGAAACCCCTGGAAAACAAACCCCAAAGCCAAGCGGACAGCCCCCCCCCCCCACCCCCCAACGGAGCTGCTGGCGGCTCCATCCCCTCCTGCTGCTCTCCGCTGCTGCCATTTCCCCACGGGGCCCTCCACGGGGCTGGGGGCAAACGGGCGCCGATCACGCCCCCACCACCCGTCCCACGCTCTGTGAGCGCGGCGTGGGGCGACCGAGGGGGGGGCTGAGTACAGCTGAGAGCCTGCGTGGGGTCCCCGCTTTGCCCCTGCGACGGGGGTTTCCCCGTGGAGCAGCGCAGTAGGGCTGCTGCTTTTGTTCATGATGGGTTCGAGAGGGAGCAGGTTCCAGCCCCGGGAACCTTCAGCGGATGGAGGAGACGGGGTGGCACAGCCCGGGGCTGATGGAGGCCTCGGGAGGGGCACGCAGGGGTCCTGTGCGCAGCCAGATCCGTCCTCGCAATGCGTGTGTGTGCGTGGGGAAGAGGGCTGGTGGGCTGGTTTGGTCCCAGAGCTCTAGCTTCAGAGGTAGAGGGCTGCCTGATCCCTTGCGGGCCAGAGGGAGCTAAAAAAGAAGGAAAAGAGCATCAAAACTACCGGAATTTTCAAAGCGCTGAAAATTCCACTAAGGGATTGCTACCAGCCCTCGTCCCTGGGAGGCACGCTGGGGGAAGGGGGGAAGATTTTCCTGGGCCAGCAGGAGCTCCTTTCGTTGTGGCTCCCGCACCTGCAGCCTCGGGAGCGGGGGCCCCGTCCCGCTGCGGGCTGTGCCGACAGTTATCTCCCCGGCAGGAGCGCGGGGCGAGGCCGCCTCCTGCCCCCGCCCTCGGGCCGTGCCCCGCTGGGGCGGCCCCGCGGCCCTTTATGCGCGGCGGTCAGCAGCCGGGCCGCGGGCTCGCAGCTGCATGCAAATAGATCCCGGCAATCAGCTCATGCGTGAGCGCTGCCTCGACGACAAAGTGCCCCCACGAATGCAAGGACGTTTCGGTTGTATTTTTATTATTACTATTATATTTTTTTTTTCCCGAAACAAAAAAACAAAACAGGGAAAAAGTTGGTTAGGATGCGTGCAGCTCCAAAAGCAATTCGCTGCGGTGGGAGACCAAAGGTGGGAATCCGTCTCCTGCGTCTCTGCGAGAAGGACAGCACCGCCGCAGCCGGAGGGAACGACCCCACGCGGTACGAGCAGCCGAGAGGAGTGGGCAACCTCCTCCATCATCTGCTGTCACGTGGAAGACGCATCTCCCCGCAGTTGGCATTGAGTTACGGCTGTGTTCGTTGCGGGGCGGGAGTGGGGGGTGCGCGCTCTGCTCCCTTGCAGGTAGAAGTTGCGAGGTTGGGTTCTGCCTCTGCTCTCCACCAAGCTCCGTCCGCAGGCACAGGGAGAGGGTGATTCGGCGTCTTTAGCAGAGGCTGAGCGGAGTGAATGAGATGAGAAAACAAAACCAGCAACAGCAAAACACAGAGGAGGGCGAATCATTAAGAATCGGAGTGGCAGAAGAAAAAAAGTAAAACTGAAAAAACAAACAAACCCATCCCAAGAACCCAATTCCAGAGAAGATGGGTCGGACTACGATTCCTCAATTGCCACTTGGCAGACTCACATAAGAGAAAAGAAAGAATCATACTGAATGGTGGGGTTGGGGTGGGAGGCAGCGCTGTGCTTTAGGCAGCTCAGCCTTTGGGGACCCCTCGCATGCCCATGGCCGAGGGGGTAGCTATCCCCCACTCCTCCCCACATCCCTCACTCTGGGGGATGTCACTCCTAAGGAGAAGGCCGAGGAGGGGCAGCCTTGCCTGCAGGCTCCCCCCCGGGGTTCGGGCAACCGGTGCTCGGGCTCCCCCCTCGGGGCTTTCCCACACTTTGCCCCACTCTCTGAGTCAGCTGCTGCTGCTCCCTGCGGAGCTTGTTTTCTCTCTCTTCCCCCCCTCCAGCAGCTCCGGGCAGGGGTGCAGCCCCTCCGCGGGGTACACAGCAGCCTCGCTGCCCCTGCACAACGCATACTGCAGAGGGAAATCTCCGGGACCCCGCAGCCCCTGATCTGGGCGGCAGTTTGGCACCGAAGTTCCCCTTTCGCACCTCTGTGCACCTCGACACGGGCACCGGGACAGGGCTGGGGAGGGGAGAGGGGGCACAGCCCAGCGTCCCCCACCCCACCCGCTGCCTCATCTCTCCCTTTTCTTGGAAACTGTGTTTAAAGCGGCAGCTGAAACACAATTAATTGTAACTGATTAACATGGATTAGTTTGGCCTTCGAAGCACTTTAAGTCAATTCAGCAGCCATAATAATAATTAATTCATTAATAAGGACTATTGGTGCCGCAGCACCAGCGCCGGGAAAAGTTTCCCCGCGATGTACAAGTACAGGTGGTGGCGAGCGCTAAAACGAAAACATTTGCATGCAACTTCGCAACCAGAAGGGAAAGCACTTTGGTTCTATGCAGAGACATGTGTCTCACACATTTCCCCCCCCACACCCCAGCCCCGCCTTTCTTTCTTTCTTTTTTTTTTTTTTTTTGTAAACTATGTAAGAATAAACATTACAGCTCCGGGCTTTTTAATTTCTCCAGATGGAATCACAAAGTACCTAGCCGGGTTTTTCGTACCACACAATTGAGGACACATGTCTGCTTTTCCCAGCGTGGACCGAGAAGCGGCTCAATTGGAAGGCGCACCGCCACCGCAACGCAACGAGTTCGTACCCAAACAGCCGGGGAACCGCTGGGAGCCCCGCTCCGCTCTCCCTCCCTCCTCCCGAGAGCAGCCCCAGGCTGACCCCATAGGTGGAAGGGAGCCTCGACGAGGCGGGCGAGCCCCGTACTGCTCGGGGGAGGAGGGGTGACGAACCCTCCCTGGGCTGAAGGCGGGGGAGGGGGGCAAGGAGGAGCCCCCACGACCCTCCTCCTGTCCGCTCCACAGAGCCACGCGTAGCCGAGCTGGACGGCACGGGGTGCGGAAAACGGAGAGACGCGGAATTTAATGAGATGTCCGGCCCTAAAGCGCGTTATCACTGCTCCGATAGGAAAGAGGCTGCTCACCGCCCCGCCTGGCACCGGCATCCCCCCACCCCCCGTCCCAGTCCCCGGTGCTGACTTACATGGGGCAATGGCACGGGGTTCCCCGCTGGGGCCATTGCGGAGAGCGGTGATTTACGCCCCAGCCGTCCCGCTCCGGCCCCGCGTCATCTGCACGCTGCACACAAGCAGCGTTCAATAGGCAGAAGGAGCTGTGCCTTTTCTTAAAGGAGAACTCACCCCGGCAGAAAGTTCGCAGTCGAACTGCGGGTATGGGGTGAGGGGGGTGGAGGGGCAACTTTGATTTGGTGGCCCACGTTGCTTTGGGATAGAAAAAGTGAGGAGGAGGCCGTCCCACCGCCCTCACCTCACCGCCGGGGCTCGGCTTCGCTCTCCCCGTCCCATCACTGCCCCGGGTCCCCACGGAGCGGCACGGGCGGTCCAGTGGGAGTCCCGCGGGGAAGAGGCATCGCGCTGCCGGCCGCCGCCGCTCCCCTCTTTTCGGACAATTAGACTACATCTTTTTTCCTCTATTTTTTGGTATTTTTTTTTACACGTGGTTGGAAAGTCTGTAGCGCCATCTAACGGGAGGAGGAGGCCGTTCCGCGCCGTGCCGCTCCGCAGAGGGCGAAGCACAGCGGGGCTACTCGGCTCGGCACGGCACGGATCGGCTCGGCACGGATCGGCCTCTCCAGGTGTTCGCCGCTCTGCGGCCCTTTCCACCTCCGAGAGCCTTAGGTGAGAATCTGGGAATACAGGCACAACTGCCAAACCCAACGGCTTGGTTTTTTTTTTTCGTTATATTTGCTTCTGTATCTCTAACGCAACCTCTGTTTGCATCACCCCCTCTAAAACTGTACCGATGTTTCAGCCCAATTCGTCCAGTGCCCTTGGGTATTACTTCTGCGTGTGGCACTGCCATGTGACTCAGGTGGCCAGGTTACATTGACCCATGTGATGTTGGCACCTGTGTGCCTCTGACACCCGATGACCACTATATCAACCAGGCAATTGAGGATCGGTAATGACTGCTTGATCAGTTCTCACCTGCGTGGTCTGATTGTACCAGATCATACATTTTTGGTGGTAAAAGCATGATTTATAAAAATTCCCATCCCTTGAAAAGGAGCACTAATAACTAAAAAATAACATCCTCACACTTATTCCACGTTGTAGAAACAAATTTAAATGTCACATGGAGTGGAGCGCTGCCACTGAACTGCTTTTATAGGTAAAATTCCCCTCAAATGGGAATAGATTTTCATTCTTGTGCCTGGGAATTCTTGTCGTGTTCTATAATTGGGTGTAAGAGCGATTCCTGTGTGCACTGAAACTAGAAAGTAATTTCAGGGGTACGGGCAACAAAACAGACAGCCTCCTATAGGGAGGTTAGGGCGCCTGGGAGTAAGCACAAAACATCAGCCACACTCTAGTTCATTAACCACCTAAGAAGAGAGCTTTATGACTACATCCAGAGAAGGATTTGCATGTCTAAAAAGTTAGTTGTTTCAGTACTTAACTTTCAAGTGCCTTGCCCGGGGCTGGCATCGCCGATGTTGTGTTTGGCACCGGCACTCGCTATACTGTGAGCGGAGAAGGTGTGCACAGACAAATCTTTTGTGCCTTGTCCAAAGCCACGCTGCTTGGCGAAGGATGGCAAGAGCAGAAGAGCCCAGGTCTGTGGTTATGTTGGCAAAGGAGAAGTATTGGTTTCAGCTGAGAGGATCTTCTGAACTGAGAAAGGAAAAGGTTCTCCTCCACTCTTAGTTGAAGAGCAGTGGAAGGACAGCAGTCTCGATGGCTTTCAAATAGAGGAGTCCCCAGCTGCTCCTCCAGGTGCCCCGTGCCTCCATGCCATGAGGAGTGAGTGCTGAAGGATGGCAGGTGGCACCTTTCATTGTCACAGCTTTCAGATGAGGAAGGGTCTCTTGGCTTTAATGAGGGAGAGCTACCTCTTGTTCTCCAGTAGCCAGTATTCAGGTGGGACATAAAGATTGTATTTTGATCTAAAATCTGACACCTATTTTCTTTTCCTTTATAATCCAGGGTAACTCAGGGTTTTAACATTCAAAGGAGTCAAGCTTTGGCTTTGAAATCATTTCAGTGCTGTGAGTTTTCTCATACTTGAAAGATGAGTTCAGCTCCTTGAGGTAACTCAAGGCAATGTGTTTCTCACGGCAGTCCCAGGAGGGCCAGGGGCAGGAGCAGCTGTGCAGCTCAGAGGGGTCAGCTCATCCAAAGCTTCTGTTCCCCTTCCTGCTGAAGTTGTGGTGGTTTTGGTGCTGAGACGTTGGTGAATTATGTGATGCCTTCCCCTCTTTTTTTTCCCCCCTTGAGGGTTAGTTCTGATTCAACAGAAAATAATTCTGTCAGCCTCAAAGCCTGCTTTCATCGTTCCTCCCATTCTGGTGGAAAAAGACAAGGGACCCAGCCCTTCTGGGGTCCCACTAGTAAAGCAAAGAGCACATGAATTCCTTTGTACAAAAACGAAGCGGCTCCATCCACATGACGGTATTTACTTAAAACTGGGGTAGTTTTCTGAAGTGCTGGGGAATAAATAGGCTCAGTGGGTGCTGGTCCCTCTGTAATTCACGACTCCTTCATGTAGATGCCAATGTTTTGACTTGGCTGGCTATCTTTAATATTTGGATTTGAAACTTTTGGCCTGTGTGTTCTGTTTCCTCAGGGCCCTCTAATCTTTAACTTTTACCATAAAAAAATCTTAATGATTTCAAGGTTCCACCTTGCTAGCAATATGGTTTGAATCAGATACACTGCACAGAGACTATTTTGATTTTAGGAAAGAACAACCTTCTGGTTTTATGTCTGCAGGTATGAATAAAAATCTGAAAGATCCTGTGTTTAGGGCTTGCCTACTCTTGATAGCAGACAGCAAGAGCACTGTGATATGGATCAGCGGTACTACATGTTTTCCTTCATTAGAAACACAACCTAGACATTAAAAACAGCCTGTTGGAGAATCATATTCATTCAGTAATCATGTAATTTCACAATCAAGGGGTTACTATCCCTCCTCCCCCCTTCCCCCATTTAGGACTGCCCATTTATGGAGAACATCTGATTCCAATAAGTTTCTGATACCTTTTTCTAAAAGCAATGCTTGCATTTCAAATGTGGCTTTAGCAGTTATCAGATCCAGCACTGACTGCAGATGGGATTTATCTTCACAAGCTTTAGCCATACGCTGCTAATGTGATAGAGGGTGACTCATGCTAGCTAACCTAGGCACCTATCAAGGGGAGGGATGAGCCACCTTTTGAAGCTGTCTGTGTTGCTCTGTTGATTGCATCAGGAAACCCAGCACCTAGCTTAGTTATAGGGCATCACTGGGGAGATGAATTTCCTCCTACCTCTCTGAGGGCAGTGGAGGCAGGGGCAGTTCAGGGACTTGGGTCTAGTCAGTATGAGCTATGGCTACTGTCTGTGGCTGTGTTCTGCCCATAAAAAGCAAAATCTCCCATATAAGCTCTCTTTTAAAAATGAAGCCAGACTTAAACTGTGGCTGGTGGCAAAACAGTCAGGAAACAGTACTCCAGCCTTCAGTTCATTTGACCAATTTACAGTCTTGATGACTGAAATGCATCTTTAGTTCAGCACCGTTCTACTTGCCATTTGTGGTGCTTTTCCAAGGTATAAGGCCTTCTAGTTTTTCAAGATGGAGTGAGCTGGGCCCTCCCTTTCGTTCAAACATTTTCTCCTTAATCATATGAGCCTAGGAGCCAGGAATTAAAGGAAATGCCAAGCAGCATGAGTCTGGTCATAAAAAACAAAACAAAACAAAGATCTCCAAAACCCAAAATGGAACCTGGCAGAACATATAGAATACCTTCTTATGTGGTTACACTGGGGTGCTGGCACATGCAGCTTGTATAGAGCTAAATTTACACTATAATGAACTCTCAGATTTTTCTCTCTTCTCCCAGTTAGCGAGACCCCATTAACTGGGAAGCAATGAAAGCAAGAGATTTTGCTGTTTTGGGCTGTGGTGAAAGAAACACACACACATTCCAAAATGTATGACTTTTTTGAGTATTTTACTCCAAAGGTACATGCAGGTGAGACGTGAAGGGATCGGTCGCACCTGGCCTGGGGAGGTCAGCACTCAGAAGAGTCTGCACTTGGCTGAAAATGAGACAGTTGCCAGAGCCATAGCTCAGAACAGGTGAGTCTTAACGCAGGACTGATGAGTCCAAAAGCTAGGAAATATTTTTTTTTATTTGTAACCTCAGTGTGTCTGTGGCTAGCTTCTATCTTCTCAGTCCACATTTTTCATCCAGCTTTACCAGCCAAATCACTCAGGCCATTTTCTATTTCCTCATGGTTATGTTAGTCATGTTTCTGCAGTGTTTCCAGTTGGAACAAAACTTCCTTGCACAGGGTGCTAAGATCCCATCTTCTTTTGTTTTTCATGTTAAAGGATTGAACTTCTGTATCTTTGTCTCACTAGACTTTTCTTACCTGTTTTGAAGGCTGGATCACACTGAAGAGTCACCTTGGATAGTGTGGCCAGGTCTTTGTGCTCACTTACAAGCTCAGTGCAATTGGTGGAACCAAACTTAGTTCTGACCCCTTCCCTTCCCTTCCCTTCCCTCTCTCTCCTTCCCTCTCTCTCCTTTCCTCTCTCTCCTTCCCTCTCTCTCCTTCCCTCTCTCCTTCCCTCTCTCCTTCCCTTCCCTCTCTCTTTCCCTTCCCTTCTCTGCTTTGAGGGTCTAGATATGTTTTGCATTGCATTGCTGTGTCATCAAAAATCTCAGAGCCTCTTTCTGACACTTAACTCACAATCATTTATGACAGCATTAAAGAAGAGTGGTCCCCACACTTAGTTGGGAGAACTCTCCTAATTACTTCCCCCCAGCCTTGAAATGCCTTTTTCAGTGGTGTCTATTATGCTGTGAGTCAGATCCTTACTACATATATAGCTTTTCTTCAGAGCCCCAGCTAACAAACTTCTTCTGCGCCACTGTGTCAAATGCTGTAGTAAAGTGCAAATTCACTCAGCATTCACTCTGTTCTCTCCAACTGGGGTATCATCTTGTCCAAGACAGCTCTCACAGAGTTAGGTATGATCTTTCCTGTTACACTTAATTCCACTTCCTGCTTAGCACCTGGCCTTTCTTTTAAAAGATATAAACTAATAGACCATATCTTTCTTGAAGCAGTTATACAACCAGGCTTTCTCTTTTTCTTCTTCAGATACTCACAACTTTTAGTCACGCAGACCAGGCCTCTCTCACATCTTAATATTTGGACTCCAACAATCCATCTGACTTTACTAATCGATTCAATGAATTTACCAAAATGTGCCCTTTTGAAATGTAAAACCTTATTAATATGCTCATTTATTTATTCCATTTTATTAGGAAGTGTCATTCCCTGACTGCTTGAGCTAAGGTCATTTTTTTTTGCTACAACCATCAGTTACCACAAGCAAGTCTGAAAGAGCATCACTCCTCACTGATGATTTTATTAAGAAATTTGCTGACTATTACATCCAGAAATATCTGTATTCTATCATTATTAGTGGCATTTATTTTTCAATATGTATTTGGGGAGGTAATAATTTCCCTGCATGATCCTAATCCAAAAGGACTTCTTTCTCTAATGCTTACTTGACCCACAACCAGAATCAAATCAAGGGGTTTGTACACTCCCAATTTCTCCTTTTTGCAATCTCTCTCTGAAATGATTTCAACTGGAGCAAATTCTGGGTGTGTTTTTTATTGTTATTAACTTTTTTTTTTGTGTTACCCCTTCTACACACCCTTCTTCATAAATTTTCGTATCATTAATACTTGATTTTCTGCCACAACCTTTATCTCTGCCTTTCTGGGTAATGTATACTCTTTGAGACCAATGTTCCAAATGAAGTTGCTGTTCTGTTGTGCTGCCAGCATATACCTGTCCTACTTAATGCCCTCTCAGCTTAGTTCAAGGCTTTTCATTTTTTTGGGGTACATATATAATGTTGTTAAACACTTCTGTGCCCCATACCACAGCTGTATTAAGGCCTCTTCTTGACACACTATCGCCAATACGGAAGAGCTCTCATCACACTTTACACTTGCTTTCTTCTTATTCTTCATAGTTCTGATCACTGAAATGTCTTTATCCTTTGGCACATCCTCATGTACCTAGGCTTTCTTCTCTGGTGTTTGGTGGGCATGTGGAGATTATTGAAGTCTCTGAGTCTGTAGCCTTCATTTCTCTGTACAAAGCTCTGCTTGTCAGCTCTTGCAGACTTGCTGTCAGAAGGGTGTTTCTGCAGTCTCTCCGATGGAGTCTGTCCTTCAAAAAGGTCTTTTTTCAGTGAAAATGCTCCAGTGGTCAAACCCTGACAGTCCTTTGGCTATCTATTGGACTTCCTCAATGCACTTTTTTGGCCTACTGTTAATTCCCTATAGCATAAGGAAGTTTTAGACTCTAGTGTTATTTTTAAATAAGCAACACTTAAAAAGAATTAAAAATGATAATGATATCTGCACCACATCTCCAGTAATACAATTCTAAAAGCAAATTCCCTCATGCAAGCAGCCAACCCAGGGAGACAACAGAGATGCAACCAAAGCCAGAAGAGAATATTTTGTTCCTCCCTCAGGATTTCTTGTCTATGCAGAGTTTTGTCATCCTTGCTATGTCAGTCAGAAGCATGAAAACAATTGCCTGAGGTAGACAAAAACATAATGGGGGGGGGGGGAGGGAGGGGAGTAAGTGTTTTTGCTGATATATTATTTTGCTCATCAAATCGCTTCCACTGGGGTAGCTCTGTTGATATTATATTAGTGCAGCTCTGCTGTTGGGTGGTTTCACATGTAGTGAACAAAGTCTAATGGAAGGGCAGACAGCAGGGACTACACTGTGTCCATTCAGCTTTGGAGGGAGTTAAGTAGGGGTGGGCCACACCAGTTTTGGCTAAAAGTAAATGCAGTGTGAGAAAGGACAGTAACAGGCCATGTTAAATTATAAAAGGCTACAGTGAGTTCTCTGGTGGTTGTCTTCTGCTCACAGAACTTATGAGTCTGTACTTCTGAGCTGAGGGCCCAACAAATGTTCAGCAGTCTCTGAAAAGTTAATATTTTGAATACTGTCTTTGGAACACTGGAAAATATGTAAGGAAATGTAAGACAAAACAAATTCAATGCGCATCCGCTCTCCCTCTTTCCTCTCCCCTCCCCCCATGGGGACACACTAACACTCATTTGTCCTTCTGGGTCCACAGAGGAATGCTCTTCTCTCCTCCGGTCCACGCAAAGGGAGGCTCTGGGCAGATGCACTCTGCTCCCATTCCATTTCTTACTGTTTTCTGATGCACAATCACTGTCCGATTAGCTGAAGAGTGAATATTGAAAGCTCAAATTGGAAGCATATTCTCTCATTCTTTAAGTTAGGATTAGACATCCTCCTGCAACTTGGTGGAGCCCATTTCCCAGGGATGACCTCTAATGTTTCCAGTTGCAGTATTTCCTTCTGTTTTTCTCTGTTCTGAGCTGAAACATAAGATCTTCATTGCTTCTACCATTAAAGGCTGATGGGGAAAGTCCCAGAAGAGTGAAATCCACCTGGTCATAGTAAACACAAAGGTACCCCCTCTGCCTCAGCCTCTTCTTGAGCTGCTAATTGCTAGGTGCAAAGAGGATGCATCGGGGACAAACGGCTGCATTTTTTGGCTTTGTATTTTTCTGTAAATATCTGCTATTAGTCATCATTGGTGGCAAGAGTTTGGTATGATCCAGTATGACCATTCTTATATTTTGATATTATGCCCTGATAACTTGGCCTTATGCAGCTTCAGGAAGCCAAGGCATGGTAATGCCTGGGCAAAAGGGCATGGATCAAACATTGCTGTCAAAGCCTATTCATTAATATTTTTGAATAAGCACATAATAAAAATGATGAAGAATCCACCCCTCAGCTTGGCTGTTTGAAGCAAATATTGTAAGGGTATTAAACTAAACAATGGCTTGTACTCATCTGGCTCTCCAGATGTTTTCTATGACTCTTATTTTCTATCAATCAGTTAACCACGGTTTTTGCTTTCCTTAGCAACGTATTTCCAAATCACAATCAAAGAAACTAACGGCAAATAATGAGGGCTAGATTGTATTTGATTGCTGCTAGTTGCTCATGGGAAAGGAAACTGCAAGAAGCTCTGCCAACCCTTCACACTGGCAGAGTGGCCAGGAACACTTCCAGCTCCCCTGACTGCCCCCAGATGCACTCCTCAGCAAAGGGGCTCTGCAGTGGTCGCCGCTGATGGGGGGACCCTATGGCTAGGAAAGGAGGAAACACGTGACTGACGGCTATGCTCCTGCATAGGAGATGCAGAATAATTTATTTCTCTTTCCATCAAGTCCTTTATTTCAGCCTCCCCAGCGCACTCATAGTCACAGCAGGCTGCAGTCATTCAGAGTTTAGCAGCATTTTAGACTCGCTCTGTAACGAAGCACAGCTCGTAAAGTTGCAATATGCATACGGGCTCGTGTGCGTGTCTGCCTAATAACTTTTGAACCCGTTGGACAGTTGTAGCTTAACCTGGCAGAAAGTTAGGGGTTTCAGAGATAATCAGGTTTTTTTTTTTCTGAAAATAGAAACCTGAACAGTTTTCCCACTGGCAGAAAGGCTGCAGCCCACGCTCAGCTCTCGTTCAACACAGAGACGATCCACTTGGGAGAGAGACTGGATGCTTCAGCCAGTTATTATACCTTGTTAGGTATCAGGGAATCCACCCAAGAGCCAAGAATGCTCTCCCCCATGGATTCTCTAGTGTCTGATAAGGGTGGAATTCACACCGCAGCATCAGTATAATTCATTTAAAGCGTCAGTCAGCCATGAATAACTAACTCCATTGGAAACTAGGCTTCCGGAATCATTCTGGTGTTCATGGAAATCTTGGTCCTCATACACTGCACAGCTCCAGGAGGTATTATGCGTGTTTCTCCATCCCTTCCAGTCTCCAGATGAACTCTGTCAGAGCTACCTCTGCCCAGTGCTAAGCTGGGTCTGCCTGCTGCATTTAGAGGTTCAGAGAGGGAACTTCTGACCCCAAATGTGGGCTCATAGCTTGTCTAAAGAACAGATACACCAAAGTACTCCCCATTCCCTTTAAGGTCCTAGGAAAAAAAAAAAAGGCAGATTTCTCAATGGCTTCCTGGCCAGAAAGAATTGCTGGCTGCTGAGCACTTGTGGAAAAATGCTCTATTGAAAAGTGTAAATGAGAACACAATCTTTCTAAAAAACTGGATCCAACTGGGGACTATCAACACTTGAAAATTTGGCCCACGTTGCTTTTGAAATGCTCAGGCTTTAAATGAACAAAATCAGAAGTGACTTTTCAAAAGCCTCCTGCCTTCATCCTCCCCTTATTCCCAGGTAGCACCGAAAATACTCGCAGTATTGATGTATTGTACTCAAATCAGGAAAAAAAAAAGAAAGGACACATTTCAGTTAACTGAATGCTCAGGTTTCCTCCAGATACTGTTTTAATAACAGACTCATTAGGAAATTCCCCTTTTATTTGTATTGTCTTCCCATGTTAAAAGACAGAATGTTATTTCTTAATTTCAGTATTATTATTGAATAAGGATAGCTATTCCCTGCAGAATGAACAGATTATTCTGTTCCACTCGGGGATCAGCTTTATTTCTGGCTGCTACATTTCCCTGGGAATGAATGCTAATATCGTGGCAGGTATTTGACAGTGGTATTTAAAAATATATATTTATATATATATATATATATATATAGAGAGAGAGAGAGAGAGAGAGAGAGAGAGAGAGAGATGTACCAAGTAATTCAATGAGTGATAAAGAGGGAGAGGGAAGGGAAGTCAACACCTAGAGAAACACATGAGTACTCTCATCAAAAGAATTTCATGTAAAGTGGAACGATTCAGGTTCCTGATCTTGGTGAAATTTAAGCTAATGCCATACTTGCTGCAGGTTAGAATAGGAGCAAGGTCCCAGTGACAAAGAAAGGGGAATTTATTTCCCATGCAGCTACACGGTGTTGTTTGACTTCAATAGGTGTTGCGAATGCATTCCAGGAGTTAGACTCTGCCTCTGTTAAAAGTCAGGGTTGCAAGAGATTGCACCAAGAGTGTAGGCGGGACAGATCAGATTCTACACAAACAAGAAGGAAATACAAGCCTCATAGAATTAACATATATTGTCACATTCTATTAAGGTTTTCTGTAGGGCTAGATCAGATTAAATGCAGTGAATCCCAGTCATCTTGCAGCATACGAAAATATTGTCATGGATAGAATTTTTCATTAGTGAATAAAATGCAGAATAATGAACAGTAGACAAAAAAGAGAGAAGACGTAAAGCCAATCAAAGGAAGGGCAGATGTTTAAAAAGTCTTTTGCTATTCAGGATTGTGATCCAACAAAAGCAATTATGTTTCTGCTTTCTCAATTTCAAAACAGCAGAAAAGAGCTTTGAGGTTTTTCCAGTGCTTATGGCCTATCTCCACACCGTTAACTGAACAGAAGGTAACATAATACCAAACATAGCCAAAGGCAACTGATTCCATGCAAAGCTTATAATTTGGGACATCCAGTGAGTTAAAGGGGATCGTAATCAAGAAGGAGAAATATATATATTTATATATATATGTATTCTAAGATTGCCAAAGAAATCTATAAGAAGCCTAATTAAATTCTGTTGTAAATCTGGAAGAGGAATCATAAAACCAAAGCTAAAACAATGCCTACAGGTGGAAATTACACTTGGAAAATGCCCTTTGAACTTGTGAAGAAGACAATGTGTGGAATTTTATTGAGGAATAGCTGGCATGCGGCTGCAGGAAAACAATGGTCGGCCTTGGCAAAGTACTGAATATTATTTTAGCTCAACATTTTTTGTGCTATTTTTGAACCGATAAACATCAAAGATTTCACCATAAATGCAGTCCATCACATTCCTCCCCAGTATCCCTAGCCATGCACCTAAAGAAAAGTGAGGCTAAATAGGGGAATATTTAGTGAATGCAGCATACGTATGGCCCAAAATGCAATAGAATAGATAGGGAAAAGAATTAAATGCCAGTCATTCTAACTTGTGAGAGAACCACTTTCCTAACAACACAATATTCTTCCTATATTAACTGATGCACAAGACCTAGTGTAAAGAGATGCTGCTTTCTAGTCAGAGTGCATGTACTGTGCCATAATAAAAAGGAGGAAGGCTGTGCCCTGTTCTCTATAGTAGTCATACAATTATTTTGCAGGTAAGCAGGCAGAACTTCATGAATGTCGCTCCTCATAGGACATATTCTCCAGGCCATTCACAAGCCTTGTTGCCCTTCTTTGGACCTGCTCCAGCACCTCAGTGTCCTTTCTGTACTGAGGTGCCCAAAACTGAACACAGTTCTCGAGGTGAGGCCTCACCAGTTCCGAGTACAAGGGGAGGATTACTTCCCTAGTCCTGCTGACCACAGCACTCCTGATACAAGCCAGGATGCCATTGGCCTTCTTGGCCACCTGGGCACACTTCTGGCTCATATTCAGCCAACTGTCCATCAGCACACCAAGGTCCCTTTCTGTCAGGCAGCTTTCCAGCGACTCTTTCCCAAGCCTATAGGATTGCCTGGGGTTGCTGTGATCAAAATGCAGGACTCCCTGCTACAGGGCTGCAGAGTTGAACCATATTCCTACTTCTTTTCACAGTTTGGGCCCTCCCTACTTCACACCCTGCTGATCAGAACTGAGGAGGTTTACCCAGATGATGCACAGAATCAGGATGCAGGACCCTTCTGGAGTTTGATAGCAACTGAGATTCCTCACAGCTTGCCTTCTGGGGCACATGGTAATAACAAGAAGCTTCTGAACCTGAAGCTGTGCAGTTGCATTAGCTCAGGATCAGCTTACAATAAAGAAATGCCCCACCTGGCTTGGAAAGAGGGCAGAATAGGCTCACCTCCATTTGCAAAATACCATGTTAGCACAGTCTCATACACTCTTGGCTTCAGCATTTGCAGCCACTTTCTTTCAAAAGCAATAACTTCTGTCTGCCTTTTGTGCAATTGCCTGGCAGCTGGAACTCTCTGGGAAATAGAAGTTTTCGGTTCTTTTTAGCCTAGAGTTTGAAAGTCTGTTAAGGGGACTGTCATTGAGAGATAAGAGGTAGCAGGGGAGATGACTACATCATACCTCATAGTGAAGTTAGCCATGGTGCACATGAGAAGTCAGGAGTCGTGAAACTAAATAGAGCAAAGGCAAGCTACTGCTTTTGCATTGCATGTAGACAGGCACAGAGCGAAAGCCAGGGTTCAGAGCTTCCCATTCTCAGTGGGAGTACTCATTACCTATGCCACTCGAAACAGTCCTTTCTAGTCCCTCTGACTACATGAGCTGTGACTTCTGGGCTGCATAGTGACCCAGATGATATGGATAAACAAAAACGCTCTCATTCTCACCTAAATCCTCCTGATGAGAACCCCTTCTCCACATTGGTGTAGAGTCTGCTGAGACAGGTTGGGAGTCCCACTTCTGGGGCACAAAGTGAAGAGACACTTGATTCAAAATGTGCATCTAAGGTAGCTAAGGCCAGGAGTAGGAGCCCAGTAGAGAAGCTGATGTTCACGGCATACCTGACTGCAGCTCTGATGAGGTTTACAACTCCCTGGTTGGAATTTCCTAATAGCTCCAATGGCAGTTCACTTAGTTTGCTGTGAACATTCTGCACTCGTGTTTACATTCATTGAGTATAGATGGACAGGTCTGCTCTGTCCATGATCCAGGCAACATGGATATTCTGGTCCAGGAGATAAGGCTTGTTAGCTCAGGTTCAATGCTGAAGCTGTGTAGTCACATAGCTGTGGGACTGGAGCTGGGTCACCAGATCTGGCCAGAGCAGTAATACCTTACTACACTCATCTACGCATGATAGCTTTCTAAGTGCTAGCTTTCCTCAGTCAGTGTGTAGGGAATTTGAGCTTTATCTACTTATGCATTTTGTCAGAACCTCACCCCAAGCTTGTGACCTACCTCAGGATTTTTTTCACTGCTGATCTCAAAAGCCAGATTGCACACTGTAAGCTCAGTCTTCAAATTGTGGGGTCAGTGGAGAGGAAGTCTGTATGGACACACTCAAGAACTACTGAAAGCTAGCTGTTAGAACAAGCAAAATGAGTGCTGTGGCTTAGACTGACCTTTGCCCAGGTTATAATGGGCTATTTTAACAGCCATTTAACCAGCGTCCTGTGTCCTGAAAAGGCAGGCTGACTGATAACATGAAGTGAGAGGTCAGAGTATGCCACTCTGAGTATGCTGCTCCTCCCAGGATTAGCAGTCTTTCCTCCAGTCGCTCAGAGACATACAAGTACAGCTCTCTGCCACCATTCACTGCTCCCCTTCCTTCTGGTGGCCAGAGTGGCCCTGGGGACTTGCTCTGCTTTCTCTCCCTCGGGGCAACAAAACTGTATTCTAGGATGCTGTGAGGTACCTCTTGGTCTTTCCTATGCACAGTGTGGTATGCTGTCCTGTGCTGAATGTACCAGTCTCATGGAAGCTCAGGCCGACAGACAGAACAAAACACCTGAATGGCATTGCTACGAAAACAGGGCAAGAAAACAACATCTCAAGGCTGCTCCTCAGCACATAGTCACCACCTCATTGCTGATACAGGTTGACTGCTTGTGTTCTGTGTCCTTGCTTCACTTCCGATGACAGTGCAACCCATTTCACTGCCAGACTGCCTGACTTTATCCTCAAGAGAAAGAAGAATGCTCCTCCTGACAGGTAGCAGTATAACAAGTAAGACCAACTGAGAGGTGGTTTAAAAAGCCATCCCTTACTACCTCTTGGCTAATAGTTTGTGCTTTCAGGCAGAGATTTATGCCTGAGTACATGTCTTTTTGATCACAGCTCCAGGGGGGGTCACAAAGCTCATCAGGATAGATCCATAGGCAAACATCCAGTGTACATTGAGCTTTAGCTGTCTTACTCAGCACTGTGAATTTTGATTCAAAAGCTAAGCATCCCCTTCCAGGTAACTCTTAGCTGGCAGAACATCACTGAGGATGGCTATCAGACGAGCTCTTCTGAGTTCTGCTGATCAGGGTTAAGATGTGGCTGTACTCAGCCATCTCCAAAAGTTTGCCCCCTTTCTCACTTTCCTTTGAGTTTACTGTCCAATCAGTTTTGCAATTTAACTCTTTGTCTGCATCTTAACAGCTCTTTCCTTAAAGTGATCCATGTTGAAAAGGAAAGGCTTTTGAAGCTGGCCTCTTCTGCACATGTCCTTGCTGTATCCCAGATAATCTACAAAGGGAGCACAGAGTGCAGCTCTAAAGGATGGGAAGCACTGCAAGGCAGCCTGCTGTAGCTTTCTGTTTCTGAGATTCATGATGTACTTTAACAGGTCAGCAATAGCCCCCGTGGGGTCTCTTGGAAAGGAAGAGATAAAATGCAAAAATACCTCAATTGTACCCCTACTCTGCCTCTACTAGACTCCTCTAAACAGGTTGTGTGGGAACAGATGGCAGAGGAATTGGCTCTGTCAGTTTTGTACGAGCTGGGAACTTCCTCATGCCAAGGGAATCCTCGAATGGAGAGATTCGGCACCTCTCCAGCTCTTCCAGAGAGGAAGATCATTCTTAAATAATTCTTAAATCATTCTTAAATCGCTCTAAATGATTTAAGAATCTGGCCCATTGTGCCTTCATTTCCTCTGTAAATCAGCACAAATACTGTAGATGATGGAGTGGCGAGAAGGCAGAAAACAAAATCTCAAAGAGGATCAAAACATGCCATTTTAGCTCTGTACGTATAAACATGCATAATATGACATTTTGTTTAGACAGTTATTTAGAAAGAAACTTACAATCTTTTTAATTAAAGTGAATGCAAAGGAATAGGCTGTAAATATGAATGCAGGAAGGTAGAAGTTGACAGCATGCAGCCTTCTAGACAATCTTTTTTATTTTTTTTTCAGTTATTATGGAGTATAATAAAATTTTTGTTTTCCTTTGCAATTTTTCCATAATGTTTATGTTTGTTTTAGGTAACAGATTAACTGTAGGTGAGTGTGGGTTTATTTTTCGTATATCATGTCATGTGTCGGAAGCCCTCATTATATAGCTACTATAGGAACAATGAATAAAATTATAAAAGAGAGAAAGATGGCCATGTGGGAAGAGCAAACCTGAAATGTGAATGTGATACTGTCTGCACTCATACTGCTGTTATCATTAAAAC
Organism: Cyrtonyx montezumae; assembly: GCF_038088225.1. Lineage (NCBI taxonomy): Eukaryota > Metazoa > Chordata > Aves > Galliformes > Odontophoridae > Cyrtonyx > Cyrtonyx montezumae. The sequence continues at coordinate 31,814,578 of NW_027072034.1, read as the reverse complement.
ACTGCTGCTCTGAGTCTCATTACCTTACCCTACCTCTGCCATTCTTCTGCCTACTTCACTTTACCTCTGCTGCCTGTCCACCTCACTCATGAAATGCTAAACAAGTTTTGATATTTACCTGTTTACGATTAAATTGCAAAATGATCTGCTTAGTTCTGTTCTAAATTAAGGTCTGCATTAAATGTCATAGCATTTATCTTTCATAAAACGAGACAGCAAGGACACTAATTTCCCAGGCACTCAATCACTGCCCCGTGCCACTGGAGAGCGGCTCGGGGACGTGCATGCCCGCCGTTCACAGCTCGCTGACAGCACAGAGGCGGAATCATAAAAGTCAATTAATCATTAAAAGCTGTTACCAGCCTGTATTGAACCGCTCTGGCGCAAAATGTTAATCAGCTCTGCATCGATACAATAAATTCCTGCAAATTGGAGCGGTCAATAGCACGGAGGCCTGGCAGATCGATGGGAGGGCACGAGGCCCCTCCACCGGGCCCTGCCAACATGGCCGCTGGGCAGCCGCCATGTTCCTCCCTGTAGGCCCATCGCCATCATTGCCACGGCAACTGCGTGTCACCCCTGGCCCAGATGACTGGGGCTGAGGTGGATGCCAATACATCACCCCTCTGATGGGGCTGTCAATAACACTTAGCAGGGGAGGGAGGCCGTCCCCGGCATGCTGGGGTGATTTAATCGCTGGAGGAACCGTGTGCTGCTGCATATGTGCAGGGCTAAGCAGGGCCAGGGGCAGCACGACCTGGGGATGGCCCAAGCGGCCGGTGCTGTGTGCCATTAACCTGGGCGCTGCTACCAGAGGAGCAACCCGCAGCTCTGTGGGTTAAGAATTTATTCTCTGTCAAGTGCAATATGTTACTCATGAATGGCTCTGGAGTTGTTTATTAATCCCCTGGGACTGTGATTTTCCCGTGGCCTCTGGTGCACTGCTGCTGGGTACCCAGAAAATGATGTATGTGCACCTGCGGTCCATGAACGCGTGGGGAGAGGGGAGGGGCAGTTCTACTTAGGCACCTGCATAGGTCTTTTTCTCACATAACTGTCACTGCCTCGAGAGTGTGAGCAGTGCAAGTGAACCGCCTCTGCAGAGAGAAACCTCAGGCCTTTGCTTTTCAAAGCCATCATACACATTTTGGTGTTGGTTACATCCTTGCCACTCTCATCACTACCAGTGTGGGATGAGTGGCAGAGCTGCCAGTGTGGCAATGAGTACAATGGGAAGGAGTGGTTCCCCAATGGAAAGGACTGCATCCTCAGTGAGAAGGACTAGGTCCCCAGAGGCCCTCTCTGCAGTGTCTATGATGTCTCCTGATGATGTTTCTCCCCAGAGAGCAGAGACTGGTGCCTCCCACTCATAGAGATGTCGAAGGCTCATCTGAGCCCAATTCATTTATCTCCTGTTACTGTTATTAAATCTGACCAGCAGTGAGGGGCAAATAGCATTTTTAGGATTGCAGGATATTAAGAAGCCTCTTTAGAGATGACAGGAATGCTGGATACTGTTACTCCAGGGAAGGATTGCATTCGACCAGTTTCACTGTCATTTAACATAAAACATAAAGGTTAATGCTGAATAAAATAATACCCATGTTGATTATTACAATAGTCTCGAAGTATAACTTTTTCCCTGGACTGCAGTTATCTAATCCATGTGTTGTACATACACTGACAGTATTTTGTTCATTTCCACAGTGCTGATATGATAGTTCCATTAAGTTCGGCACGGAGAAGCTATTGTGTGCATCTCTTGTACAATCATTCCATACTCCATGGAAAATAGAAAACATACGGATCCAAAGACATGCTAATTCCCAAGGATTGTACAATTTTAAAGATTAATAAAAAAGTCCATCTTATTATTATCTGAGTTATAGAAAACATCAAAATAAATTAGGAATCCTACTGCAAAGAAATCCCCTATTCAACATATTGAGGCAGGATGATGTTATGAGTGCTCAGACAAAGGTAATACAGTGCCTCTACTTAATTGCCCTGACACCTTGCTCAGTTCCTCCAGCTATACTCTGAGAGCTAAAAAACCCCTCTCATTGTTATTAATTGTATTCCTTTTTAAATGTAATGTCATATCGCTGCGGGCTGAGCTAATGAAACATACCCATATTACCAAAATAGGCATATTTCTTTTTGTACAACACACTCTATCAAAACTGTCTGCTAAAGACATTGTGTTAAAGACCTTTCATAGAGCAATATAAAGAATATCTCAGCTACTCCAACATTTCTATTACATGATTATTAAAATGCCCAGGAGGACTAAACAATATAGTGTGGAACCAGTTATCATATAAGACTTTAGAAATATTGTTAATTCCTGCCACTGATTTATGTTAATACTAATGCTAGATTACATGCTGTGGCTACTAAACAGCTACTGCATATCAATTCACACAAAGACAGACTCTCTCCACTCTATGGGAGCTGCACTCTTCTGTTATAATGAGAATTTGAATTATTTATCTCTCTTTATCCTACAGCAGTTCACTTGACCACAATCACTTTTTCCCTGTTTCTACTGCACATCAATGCATGTAAACATGACACAATAACAGCCACTGTCTTTACATATTTCAGCCACTTTAAATCACATGAAGTCGGTCAGAAGATAGAAGCAAAAGAACCATGCAGTGCTGAGGAGTAGAAGAGTATGAGAATGCTGAAACATACCCCCAAACATATGTGCACACACCTACACACCCCAAGTTGTCTCCAGTATATTTTAAATACAGATCCAGTTCACATCGTTAGCTGAGCACTACAGAAAACTCGCTGATAGCTCCTGCTGATGGCAGTTTCTCTCAGGTACATGCAGCCTTTTAGAGCTCTGCATAGATGTGAGCAGCTCCTCCTCAGTGTTTCCTACTCAGCTACTTCTGGATGGGACTCCAAGTAAAAACAGAATCATGGGCAATATCAACTAAAGGTCTACTTTGAATATTCATGTATGAAGACTATGTCCATTTCCATCTTATTCCTAACCCAGGGCAGAGATATGACCAAAGTTCTTCTACATCTGCTGGGTTATAAGGTGGTCTATGGCATATCCGTGGAAGTATTTTTAACTTGTCAGTTACACTTGTTCTGCAATCATTAGTGCTGGCTTTATGCATTCTTTGTTAGAACACAATTTGTCTGCCTCATATGGGGCACACGTTTCAGTTGAATTCCCCATATGATATTTGCATACTACAGCCCCACTGCCTGCTGTCTCAGTTTGCACTTTGGCCTTGTCTCCTCAGGAACACAGGAACCCAGCCCCAATGAATTAGTTCTGAGGGCCCTTGTAAAGACCTCCTCTGAGAGGATTTGTTTATATGTTTTTAAAGTTAAGAAGCTCACTCTACATCTGTGATACTATTTCATCAGCAGGATACCAACGTACTTCACTGTTTCATCCATGCCCCTACAAGCAGCGTTGAAAAGTAGGATGTTTGTCATGGTAATAGTCATACAAGTAAGAAGGCATGCAGGTTCCTAATGCATTCTGCTCTGTGACCTGGGCTCCAAGCAGACTTACGACACCACTTGCAACCACACATGTTGCTTGCCATAAGGAGTTGCTGGCTGCCAATCCCCCCGACTGGCAGGACTACTATGGACCAAAGACAGGTTGGTAAGGAACCCAATGGTAACAGAGGAGTATGATGTAAATGTAGGGCAATCAGCTATGGAAAAAGAGAGAAGACATCATTTGCAGAAATCTGAGCCGCATCTTAGCTGGTGAGGAAGATGACTAGCCTCGCTCTCAGGAAATGCTGAGATAAATATTATTTGGAAACTGACAGTCCAAATTACATTTTCTAAACCATCTGAGGTACGCATGATGAAATTCAGAAAGCCTTCTTGTAAGGTAACCTCTATTGTCTTTAAGACACTTGCACTGTGCTTTCTGTAGGTATTAGCTGCACAAAGCTTAGACTCTATCAGAGCCATTAGAGAACTTATCAGTCCATTTTCTCTAGTCACCTTGTAACCTATTAGTTAGATGCTTGTTGAAAGGCATATTTTTCTGTTGTGCTTTTAGCTGTTACTGCTCATTGCATTGTTTCACTGCAATTGCCACCAGCTAAGACACATTATGTAAAGTTCTTCCACAGCTCTTACTCATCCAAAATTCTCGAAGTACCTCAGTTTCCCTTGACAGCTAAACTCATCAGGGTTGAAAGAACCATCATGCCATCTACCATCCATTTTATCTTAGTGACTCTTCACTGCCAGTTTCAGCCTCCACCAACTGCACTTCAGTTTTCACTGGGCAAACTGTGGAATGGCAATAGATTTATTTTTTTTCATTTGTTGCTTTGCTTTGCTAAGAGGAAGATGGTGGAGTTCATCTGTCAGGTTTGTGACCACATTCTGTACAATGTCTGCAAGCGTAGATGGGAAAAGTCTGGAAGAGAAGACCAAGGTGGAGATACATACTGTGAAATGATATTTCTTTGCCTTTCAGAACAAAAAGAGTCAAACTGTAGTGGATGTTCAGCCCCCCTATTCTGTGCAGAGGCAATAGTTACTGCTGGCGATGCTGTGGTGTTGTGTGCTTGTTGCTGTGAAAGTAATAAACCCTTATTGCATGCAAGACTTGATTCCAGAGACTTTCTTTAGCACGTCCTCACCCTTGCTGACTTCTCCTCCCCTGCATCTGCAATGAGCAGTCATCACTAGACTATTACTCTAGAAAGGCAATGGGAGAAAAAGTGCTGAAGAGAGAAGAGAGTGAAGCTTTGTTGTGAGAAATGACCAGTGAAATCAAAAAGAGAAGACAAAGAGGGAAGGGAAGGGAAGGGAAGGGAAGGGAAGGGAAGGGAAGGGAAGGGAAGGGAAGGGAAGGGAAGGGAAGGGAAGGGAAGGGAAGGGAAGGGAAGGGAAGGGAAGGGAAGGGAAGGGAAGGGAAGGGAAGGGAAGGGAAGGGAAGGGAAGGGAAGGGAAGGGAAGGGAAGGGAAGGGAAGGGAAGGGAAGGGAAGGGAAGGGAAGAAGGGGAAAGGCACTGAATACCTCTGGTCTGAGGAGATGATCACTCTGAACAGTGACACTGGTCCATCACACCTGGCCAATAAAAACTCTTCACTCAACCAAGAATCCTATCCCACACTCTTCATTGCTATTACTGGTATGGTGCCTCAGAAGTGGGCACTCAAAATTCCAATTAGTTGCAATAATTAATCAAGTTCAGGAACATACCCTAAAGATGGTATTTTACTTCAGAAAAACAGAAGGTCATATTTTCCATGGTATAAATTAGCCTAACTCCAAAGCCTTCAACATTGCTGTATGAGTTTCTATTATCTAACTTACTGGCTTTGGTTACACTGATTACAATAGCAAACCATTTTTCTTCATTGGAGTAGAAAACTAGAGACAGACTTTAACCATCATCATGCCAGTATAAATTCAGAGTAATTCTACTGAGTCTGATGGAATTGCACCACATTTGCAAAGAAAGATATGAGGTGAGAATTGCATCATAAAGCAAGATGACATTTAGCATCTATCAGAGTTGATTTGCCTTGTAATATTTAAAACCACTGATATTTTAGTTAGATAGGAAAATGCACTCTCAAAGTTCAATTTAACAAAGTCTAATTTCAAAAACTAAAGCCCAGTTCTCCTAATCCAAGTGACTTTAGATACATATGGGAATATCAAAACATGATTGCCCTGAAACTCAATCTTCTTCTTTTTAATTAAAGGAAGAATCCTATCTTAGTCACCTGAGAATCTCAAATATACTCTAACTATCTGACACTCAGAAGAACTTCTAACAGATACATGACAAGAGACAAAAGCTACTGTTGACTGTAAAGTACATTTAAAATAAACCGAAGATGCTCTAATAATTCAGAAAAAAGAGCTAATCAATCTTGATCTTCAAATCCTTCCTTCAAGACAAAAACAAACCTACTACAGGAATTAATTCAAGTCATGACTAGACCTTCAACTGATATGCATCAGGAACAGATCCACTGATTCCAATGGAGCTCTCTCAGTACAGGTGAGATGAAAATCTAACTCTCAGTTGCTTTGCGATTTTTCCCACTAATCAACAAAAGAAATACTGTTTTTAAGCTAGTATCTGCCTTAAGCCCTCATCACTCCTAAGACATACCCTGTTCTTGCTTTTGCAACAGATATATTTTAACAATTTATGAGTCACACAAATCTTTAAGAAATCATTTTTTTAAAATCAAGTTGTGCAGCCTTGATAAAGTAAATGTAGTTTACTACACCCGAAATCACTTCCTCCTGGATTTGAACTAAAAACTGGACAATGTTAAAGGATTAATCTTGTTCTGAGACTATTTCTGTACTGCATGGCCACATAAACAGCAAGCTAAGCAAGGTATCATGGTGATGTGGAGCTCAAAATGAGCTGCTGAGTGCCTGGAGGGTCAGAAGCTACCCAAGGCCATCCAAGTAACACCACATTTATCACCAAATGTGAACACATGCAATCTGCTATGCAATCTGACATACTATACTAGACCAAACCTTCAAGAGCAATTCTCCAGCCTGGATTACAGACCAGAAGCAAGCAGGAAGAGCAGACAAATGGTGGAGCTCTGATATGATATGCCAAACCAATTAAGCAGTCAGACCCATTGGTAAAAACCCTCTGGAAAGAAAACAGCTTTGTGCCCTGCCTGAGTACAGCATGCAGAGAACTGGGAAGGCACTGGGGCTGAAAGGAGACCCTAGCCAACTAGCAAACTGCAGTGCACTGGCTATGCTGATTTCTGTCCCCTTGGTGTCCTTGGTTTTATGGCTGCAGAGGTCCCCAGAGCACTTCCTAATTGCTTTCTACTAAATGCTATGAAAATTAAACCTGCACAGCTTTTCTCTTGATAATGAAGCTTTCAAAACTTGGGCATCTAAAAATACAATTCTGTATTGTGCTGAATTCTTTGGTGCTTTTTGGTCATAGCAATGGTTGAAGAAGGCTGGAATGCCACTTATCTATTAATTATCGGGCTGCCATTACAAACATTAAATAGCTACCTGACTGCTTCAAAAATAAAAAGCACCAGCAAATATTTAATGCTACACAATAATTAGAAAAGTCTGGAATTGTCTCTCATTTGTTAACCTTAATCATATCAACCTGCTCATATACGTTAGCGTATCAAATGCCAAAAGCCTGCTGGGAGCCCATCCCTTTGCCAGCTGCTACGTGCTGTGTTTCACCAAGGCGCCTTTTTGTATGGGAAGCAGTGAAACAACCTCAGCGGTCTGACAAAAAACATGGCAACCAGCAAACACATCTGCAAGTTTCTGAGAACAGTATGTACTGTGTATTCATTTATTTTCCCATGTTAGGAGATAAGCAAGAGAGTGTAGCCCATGAAAATCATGTTCATTGAGGGTAACATTATTGGAGCATCATATTATGTCACTGAAGAGAAAGCCCATATACTTCCAGTTTTCACCTGGAATAGCAGCTAACTGTTACTGAATGCACATAGAGTGACAAGGAATTTTATTAACAAATGTTCATCACTTCCTGCACAGGTTATGTGCTTTGCTCTACAGTGGTTTTGAGGGTTTATTTATTTTTTCCAGAGACAATGGAAATAAACAGAGATATGTACCTGTATCCTAGTGGAGGAGTGGATCAGTAAGAAAGGTGCTCAAAGTGGTGCCCACGGATGATCTCTGCAGACACAGTTGGGAAAGAAGGGAAAGCGACACTGTCATTGCCTGGCTTCATGCACATGCTCAAGTCCATGTGGGTGCAGCCAGTCACCCTGCTCCATGACTCCCTGTCTCTCACATATGACTTGATTATTTTGTGACTGAAGATGAATTAAATCCGGCATCAGAAACATTCCCGTAAAATGTGACATGGCAGAAGCAGAATGCCCACAATATCACAGCTATATTTTACTCTTTGCAACTTAGGTGAAATTTAAAGACGTGAGCTAGTTTTTACTTACTCTCACCCTTCTGATTTTGCCTTGTTCACTGACCACTTCTTGACCAGTGTGCCAGCATTGATGTCCCTTCTTTTGAAACCCAGGTAGGTGAAGTGAGGTGTCTCATAGAGCTGAATTCTGTACTACATAACACTGTCTTTTCATAATGAGTCCCGCACATTGTCTAAGGGGCCACACTCACAATTAAGAACAATATGAAATTTAATTAAGATAATAATAAGGGTATAAATGTCACCATGATGTGAATACACCCCCCTCCACACACACACACGTTACCCAGTAAATGTTCTGAGAGGTAGAAGGAAAGCCAATTGCTAGTATTCAGGCCTCATCCACCCACCTGTGATTTCAGTACCTGACCCCAGGTACTAGGGTACAGGAAGGGGAGAAGAGTGACTGCCAGGCACTTCGGACCCAAGGGCTGCAGATCTTTACAGAGTAATGCTATAGCAGTCACCACGATGAGCACAGCCACAACCTTTATATCTCACAGTCTACTTCATTGTGTCCATCTTGTCAGTCTAACCCATCTGTGTCTATGTTCACAGCATATCCTGCAGTCTCAAAGTACTCTCAGACATTGTTTCAGAACCCCAAAGAGTATGGATATAAGTAGCATCACAAGTATGTTTTATACATCAAAACAAAAAGCGTTACAAAAAAAAAAAAAAAAAGAAAGTATTGGAGAACTGAAAGGAAAGAAATAACTGACTGCAGCCAACGTTTCCGTTAGGGGAAAACACTCACTCGCTAAGATCTAGATATATCTTAGTTACAAAATCCATGTACAAAGGTAGACATCTGACATGCGGCTAAAGTATTTCCATCTCCTGGCTCCTCATGCCTCCCCCCTCTCCCCGAGGAGCCAGTATAGCTCTGGCAGCTCATGCTGGCTGAGAAATGGGCTTCTACTCCTTAGGCTCCATTCCTGTGTGCACGTCTTCTCATTCTCACGTCTTCCATTCTGTTTCTCTCCAAGGCCGAGAAATCTGCTTATTGGGAAAAAAAAAATAAAAGAAGTGGGGAAGATCATTAGCAGTTTGTTTAGAACATGAACGTCGGCATAGTCACTTATGTCTAAGTGACTGAAAAATGTATGAGTGTTCTGACTTTCAGCAAGAGATCCAGTGTTCTAACATCAGAATAAACAATATAATTACTGTGTGTATGAAGACATATTGGTCTCTGTATAATGAGATATTCAAATCTGCTCTACTTGAATCAGATCACAGAGATATATTAAACACACATGGCAAAAGAATTCAGTGTAAGGGTAACCATGTGTTCTGCCAAGTCTTTCTATGCATGAATGGGCTGCCAGGGCACCATAGGCTACAGACAAAGTACAGGAGAGCTGTGTTCAGAGGTAAGGAAATGAGGTTGCTAAGGTATTTCCTCTCCGTTCCCTCTAACATGCGAGTGTCTCCCATTTCTCTTCCTCTTTCACAGGCTGGTGCACCTCAAAAGCAATTCCACTAGAATTTACTGTAACATTACTGTATCATGGTTTCTTGGTACGCTTTAGTACTGGGTATTTATAGCACCTGGGAGTGAGCTAGCTGCTTGAGACGGGTAGCAACTGCAAAGGCTTTTCTCAGTTTGGGTTGCAGAATTGTTTTCACAAGTTCATGGTATTGTGGAAAACATGCCTCCTTCTGCAGGATGGCTGCAGTTATTTTCAAACCAGTCTGCTTGAACTCACTGGCTGTGCATGAACCTGATAGGTGCTGAGGGGTGATTGACGTCCTGGGGACGCATGGCATGGGCCCCTTGCTGCGCCTGAGATCATGTATTGCTACACACCATCAGTAGCAACCATTGTCAAAGCATAAGATGTCGAGTTTTTTGGCAGTGTTATTTCAACATCCAGATACTATGAAAAACATGGGAAGACAAAAACAGTAGCTGCTTTGCTTACTTGTAGAATTGTCTAAGCGTGGATACCATAGCAGATTGAGTTACGCCCAGCTGCCAAAACAGACGTGGAGAACATTTCTGCGGGTCAGAAGAAAAGTCGTAGAGGCAAAGCGTGCCGTTCCGCGGGTGGCTGAGCTGCTGCGGGGACCTCGGTGTGACGGGTCGGAAAAGCACGAATGGATTGAGGCCACGATTTCAAACTTTATCAGTCACGAGCGGGCGTGCGGTTATGTGGGCAAGTTTCTCTGCTGCGAGTGCTGACAGGGATTTTAAAGGGGATTTTGTATTGCTTTTTGTTCCTGGGGTACGTGTGACAGATATGCTGTATTAACCATTCACTGTGCACAGCTGCCCGCATGCCTGCTGCTGGGTGTGGGCATTTGCAAATGTTGGGGTGTTGGGAGCAAGCTTTGAAGGCAGCTGGAACCCATTCCTTGCTCCTTTCTTGGCCATGGCTACATTTAGCAGAGCACTTCTCAGTCTGAGGATGGCTATTTGCACAGAAAATAGGTTCTGGACTGAAAACATCCCCTCCTGAGTCTGCCAGAGATGCAAAGTCGGGAAGAGATTTATCAGGCGATGCTTGGCTGTTTTTAGGAAGTGAGAACTCACTATTTCAAAGCAGAACTGAGAGTGAGACCTATCTGTCTTTTCAGTAAACCATACCTGCCAGGAGGAAAGGTGTCAAAGCAATGTGGTTCCAAACCCAATGTCCTAGAGGCTTCAGTGTTAGCTAGGAAAGAGGAGATGAGGAGGAAAAGATTTAATGGGAGTTGCATAAGCACAACAACTCTTTGAACAAAGCTCAGGCTTTGTACTTTATTTCACTTAGAGATGAACTGTAGAGTTTATTTTTGCAGAATCAGTGAGGTAATGCTGCAGTTTTAGAAAAAACAAACTGTGCATGGCTCTTTTGATTCATACAACTCGTTCAAGTCTATGTGAGGTTTCAAATACTGAGCTAGGACTTAGATATCCAGCTTTGTTTTTAACTCCCGTTTAACAGTTCACACATTAAAAGCTAGAATACTGCAAGAACCTTTTTTCAATGCACTATTCTAATAGTGAGATCAACCATGGGTAACATGTAATACTGAGGTCAACTCTGTACTACAGCTTCAGTGGAAGGAAGACCTATACCATAAGTTAGTCTGAAAGTTCCCCGTTCTGGCTTTTTAAAATGGAAATGTAGTAACATTTAGTAGAGAAGCCAACACAGTGGTAGATTATTTCTTTTCAGAGCACGAGGTTGCCTCTTAGTTTCACCAAAGGATGTGGAAAATCAAAAAAGAGATGGATAAGCAGATAGTTAGGCTGGATAGATACACTGACTTCATCAGACAATGTTTTTCTGCCTAAAAACTGCCTTTCATCATTATGAGAGTCAGTTCATATCCTCACCCTGTGGAAGCGGTTAGCTTTTAATTCATTCAAGAGATGCTATCAAAAAAGAAGGAGGCATTTTTTACAATCCCCAAATCAAAATAATACTGCTAAACAATACATAATTCATAACTCTTCAGAATTCTGAATGTGGTCAGAAATAAATAGCAGTGCAGGCATTTAAGAGATATTCTCGTTGAAAAATGTAATTAATTGGTGTTATCCACAAATTATTTCTTTGAGGGGGGGAGCCTGCATTGCTTTAATTACAAGTAATTGTTCTCAAAATCATGCAGCTCATAAATTGTGCAGGCTAGACAGTGATTATGCATCAATACACTAATCTATCACCTTCATTATTTTAGTCATCTGGGTGTGATCATCAAACTTTGGAGTGTAACCCAGACACCAAACCAGACATAGCTCATGCTTCCATTCCTTCCAAGTCAGTTTGCTTTAAAAGAAAAATTCTGCATTGGTGATGCAAATTTCAAAGCTTTTGTGTAAAATGGAGACAGTAAATTAAATTAAATTCCCCTTTGTGTGTTATTAGGCAGTGACAAGGAAAAGGATGTTCTTGTGACTACATGCTGGCATGTGGGACTCAGAACCCCCTTGATATTTCTGAATTCTGTCAGAGGCTGTCTTTGTGGACTGGGAGGGGGTTTCACTTTTTGTGCTTTGTTCAGACTGCCTAGCAAGCATACTGGGAGTTGGCTGTTGGAGACCTAGAGCCCCTTGCTCTATGTCAGACACTAGAGTGGAGATAATCCTGATGCCACACACTCTCAGGTACTTGCCATCAGGGAAACAATGACCGAACCTCCTTCCAGCTCAGTGATGTGGGGAGCCTTAAACCGTTAGTGTATGTACAGCTTTGAACTTCATCTATTTAAAAGAAAAAATAGCTAACTAATCACAATTTATTATTATTGTTATTGTTGTTATCATTACTAGATGAAAATAGAGCTGAGTTTGTTGCTACCCGAGACAACGCTCATCCCGATCTGTACCTGAGGTACAATACAAATGCTTGTGTAAATCAAAGTTAAGCAGAGGATTAAGAGCTGTCCTGAATAAAGATGGCTTAAGTATATGTTTCCTGAAGCAGGGCATAAGCTGGCATTTTACTACTGCCTCTGCAGTACTGCTTTTTCTACCTCATTAAAATGAGAGGATGCTTGCATAAATTCCTCATATTGACACACAAGACTATCTCTGTCTCCCTGAGAATTTGGAGATTTCTTTCCTTCCCCCCCAAATTAATAAGCGCTGTCACCTGCATCGCTAAACACCAATTCACTGCTTACTGCTAACAAGACCTCCACGTAACGCAGCGAACAGTAGTATTTCAAAAATAGAGCTCTCCTGTTCCCAGCATATCTGACAAGAATACATTAGAGGCACCTGTCCCTGGCACCAATAGTTTGTTTTCTCTTTTATGTGAAAAGGAAGAAATCTAAGGCACTGAAGTTTTCCTTGAAAGTAAGGTAAATGTGAACGCAGTAACCTCTCTTCCCATTCTGTACCCTCACTTTCAATGCTCTCTGGCTGTAAGGAGATTTCTAAAAGTAAATAGACATCAGAGAGATGTCAGTTTGGGTGCAAAAATAAAATGATCTTTTTTTTGTAGTAATTTTCATTTTAAAACAATCAGGTGGTAGAAAACATTTAAGTTACATTTGGAACTACAAGGCTGCCTCTGTGCTTATCAATTCAAAGATGTAAATGCATCATATATCAATAATACTAAAACAAGTCCATCATATCTGTTATCTGGGCCAAGACCAATAACAATGGTACAACAGAAACTCAAGATCAGTAAAATCTAGATATTCCCCACCTCAAAGGATGTAACAGAGCAAAACATATTCAAATGTATTGCAAGAATATTTCTATAGCTTGTGAGATGGGCTCCTTAGGTCATTAACTTTAGACATTTATCCTGTACATACTAATACCTGAGGCAGATTCTGTGGATCCCTGGAGTGTGGATGTTCCTTCCCTGGAGGTGTTCAAGGCCAGGTTGGATAGGCCTTAGAGCAACTTGGTCTAGTGATAAGTGTCCCTGCAACGGGATTTGGAACTAGAAGGTCTTTTTTCCAACCAAACCACATTGTGATTCCATGATTCTGTCAACAGAGTGGGATAATTATTTTGAAGACTCAGTTATCTGGCCAAATGTAAATGCCAGCCTTGGAAGATAATGAAACTCCTAAAAATGTCCATTTCTCTGTACTGACTTCAAAAGGATCCTGAAGCTATCTCAGATAGAAGCATCTACTTTTCGTTGGATGAGTTCCAGGATTTTGGGTGCTCAGATGCATCCTCAGACGTCAAAAATCCACTCAGCTTCCCCTGCTGGATCTAACTTCATCTGTTTGCATTCATTTTATGTGGATGTCTTCTACAAGAAAACAACTGATTTGTGACTCTGCCCCTTTGACAATGATAGTTTAAGATGACAAAGTTTTTTTTTGTTTTTTTTTTTTGCCACGAACATCTCTTCTGTTTAGGGCTGCTTGCAATTTTTTCCTCCATTTTTCTCCAGCATTGGAGGAGCAGATTTGAATAATCTTAGAAATGGATTTACTGCTAGATCTGACTCAGTGCAGCCCCCACTAAAAACATATGAAAGATGTCTGTTGACCGGCAAGGAGACTGTATTGAGTCTCATAAGTGTGCTACTACGAAACCAGCCAAGACAGCACTGTAATTCAGTAATAGTAGTTTAATTTCAATCAAATCCATTGACAGCAGTTGAGAATGCAGATGTAAAATTGTTTCATTTCTTATTCGCCTGAGAAATTAAACATTTTATAGGAAGGAAGGGAATATCCAAACAGCACATTTGTATTTTTTCCCACATTTTTTTGGTGTTGCTGTCATGTGAAGAAACAGAAAACATTGCCTCATTTTCTCTATGGTTTATATGGGATTTAGAGTAGGATCTTTTGTCTTGTTTGGTGTCTGCTCTCAGCCCAGCCCTGCCTTCATATGAAAGCAGACCCTTTATAAAAAATAAAACAGCAAAATAAATGAAGTAACAGAACTTTCTGAAAAGTGTGTTTACGACTTGCTGCAACTGCTTACTCAGATTTGATTCGATCTCTTTATACATGTTTCATGTATACATTCTACTCAGCTTTTTAGCAGAATTTCCATGTACATGGCTTTCGTGCACCTGGCAGTCCTAAGACGCTGCACAAACCGTGCAGAAGTAGCAGAGATAAATCTTTATAAGGTAAAAGGATAACAGAGAGACCCCAGTCTGAAGTCTCCTTCTTGTCTGTTTTCTTAAGTAAGAATCGAAATGCTGTTTGAAAAAATTGTGCTTTTTAATGAGCAGTTCACTTTATAAATAATAAGGTTGTATCCATTTTCTTTTACGAAGTTAGTCATCTTTTGACTATTCCATCTGCTTCTAGATCATGTAGTAATAAGAAATAAAGGCATTTTATGGATCTGATTTTCCAAACACTTACCTCACTGTACTCCAGAAGTAACTCCCCTGCAGTCATTAGGTCTGATTTCTCTCATACTTCATTCTTGCCTGGCTCCCAAAAAAGTGGGGTGTGGGGAGTGCAGGAGGACCTGGGCTGGGCAGATCTTTCGTCCTTCTTGTTCTCAGGCTGCTTTTAGCTCTGTCTGCCCTACCAGCCTTAGGGCAATTATGATGGCCCTGGAGAGACTGAGACATAAGAACCACTCACAGTTGTCCATCGTTCCTCTCCCAGACCACCGGGATGTCCTCCAGAAGACAGCCTGGAAAAAATGTTCCAGCAAGCAGCAGTGATACTGATTTGACACAGGCCAGTCGCACAGGTGAGAAGGACATATGGGCTGGACTGTGCCCTTGCAATGTCTCTCCACAGCCTCATGGAGCTTTGCCATCCTCTGGGGTCACACTGTTGGGAAATAGGATCAAGTAAGAGCACCCCTAAACCTTAGGGAGGCCCTTTTTACCTTACGTAAACATTCTGCAGTTACATTAAGTCTCGTTGTGAATAAACTCCACACTTTGAAATTGGGACGATTTTGGTTCATCATCTTTTGTGTTCACAGTTGTTAAAGAGAGCGGTTTGAGCCTTCACGAAAATGTTAGTTTGCTGGGAAAAAAAAAAAAAAAAGAGCTGCAGTGAAGTGACACTTTGATTATAATTAAAAACTTTTCAGTTGATTTAACAGTTCACTTTAGGCATTTTTGGGGCTGTGGAAATAGCAGTGCTTTTAAGTTAATGAACATTGTATGATTGCTAATGAAATCCACATACACACATACGTATACATATGCGGTCTTTATGCTATATCCATCTACATACATATATGCTACTTTTAGGTTTACTTAAAAAAAATCAAATGGGAGGGAAAGCACATTTTTCAAATGTGGCTCTAATTGCCTTTTGTCTGTATTCTACAGACCATTACTGTTTACAAACCTTGCTTGGGATGGCTTTGCAGTGATAGAGGGGTAACATACCTTCATTGTTTATAAAATGACAGCTCCTAATAGACCATATTAGCTTTAACACAAACTATTAAATCCTTTTCATTAAATTATTCTGTGCTCTATTTTGGAATCTTGTTAGCTCTGGGAAGTAGGTGCAAACTCCTAAGGAAACATGAGCACACATTGAGACTATTATAGATAATGTTTATTAAATAAGCCTCTGAGGATGTTTTTCTTGGGTTGCTCTCAAGCATTTTGAAGGAGTCATGTTCCATGTTTGAGGTCCCATGTTTCTTCCTCTTAAACTATGAGCAGCTGTAGCACATGACCTACTTCTGTAGAACCCTGTAATGATTTCCTTCCTTCAGTGGCTTCAGGAGTCCCTCTTCTGCCCTGTGAAAAAAGGGACAAATATTTTAATCCAAGCAAAATGCTAAAGCAGGTTTTGTTGGTTTCAGGGAAGAAACTCAATACAGCTACATCACTGAGTGTAGGCCTCAAATTGGAACCATCTGGTCCGCAGAAGCACCATGAGATCTTTGGGGAAGGCATGGATATTTTTGCCTTGGGCTGTAACGCATACACCTGCAAAAAGGGTAGACATGTTGGCAGACAAGCCGGACTCATATAGGAATACAAGCCTACTCTCACAGCGCCATGGCAGCGCCGGAGCTTGGAAATTACACTGACATGTTTAATAAACGCAATCGCTGTGCTGCACGCTCTCTGGGTAGCAAATGTTCAGCTACGCTCTCACATACATTAATTCAGGCAGGAGCCATGCCAGGACCCACGTCTTTTAGCCCCCTTGCACAGACAGTCCCTTTGAAGGCAAAATGAGGACAAGGGAAGGAAGACAGCAAGCACAGAAATGAGCATTACATCTTAAGGCTGCTTTTTGCAAGAGGAAGCCTTATGTGATATTCATGTGAACTGGATTAGACTGAGGAGAGATTCTTGTTGGTAAATATTACAGGTCTTTGGGAATGTGTAAAGCTAAAAGAAGGCATTGTGATCTAAAACTGTCCATCCACCTTCACGGGAGGCTCGTAACACATCAGGAAGGGGTGTAAATGGACAGTGAAGCCCCACTCCGGCTCTGAAACTGTCAGGAAGAGACGGCATCCTAGCCCAGCCAGAAAATGCAAATGCACATCACAGAAGCAGAAGGACATGCATCCTCTGCCTGGCAAGCTGCTGAACAATTAGGAGTGCAGGTTTTCACGGGCCTCTGCACGATGCCTGGGTTTCTGTCTGCAGCCTGGTGGGTGGCAGTGTGAAAGATCAGAGCATGACATTTCCACATTCGTGATCTGTAGTTGCATGCACTGATTTGCACCTGCAAATCTGTGCCTTGGTTCTACGGGTGCTCTTCAGACGTAGATCCCAGTGGTCCCTCAGGACTCAAAGGCTAAGGCCCATGTAGTTAGATAATTCTGTGCTGTTGTCTTTTGAGAAAAGTAGTGAACACAGCATCCTCAGCAGAATTTTGGGTGTTAATAAGTGTTGCTGCTAACATCATGAGGCAGACAAGTCACAGGAGAGCAATTTTTCTCAGCTCCTCCCTCCCCATATAAAATGTGCTGCATAAGTCCTCCCACTGGGAAAGTTTACATCCAGAATCGTAGAATGGTTTGGGTTGGAAGGGACCTTTTGAGATTATCCATTTCCAACCCCCTGCTATAGACAGGGGGGGTTCCAATCCACCTCCCTGTAGACCAGGTTGATCACAGCCCCATCCAGACTGGCCTTGAATGCTTCTGGGGGGGGCATCCACAACCTCACAGGGCAACCTGTTCTAGTGTCTCACCATCCTCACAGGAAAGAATTTCTTCCTGACATCTAGTCTAAATCTACCCTCTTCCAGTTTAAAGCCATTCCTGTCACTACCCACCCTTTATGAAAAGTTCCTCCTCAGCTTTCCTGTAGTGCCCCTTCAGGTACTGGAAGGCCACTATAAGGTCTCCTTGGAGCCTTCTATTCTCCAGTCTGAAGAGTCCCAACTCTTTCAGCCTCTTGATGTAGGGGAGTTGTTCCACTCCTCTGAACATCTTTGTGGCCCTTGTCTGGACCTGCTTCAACAGCTCCATGCCCTTCTTGTGGTGGGGGGCCCAGAACAGGACACAGCACTCCAGGTGGGTGCTCACAAGAGCAGAGGGGAGGGACAGAATCATGTCCCTCGATCTGCTGGTCATGCTTCTCTTCAAGCAACACATGATCCAGTTGACCTTCTGTGCTGCAAGCACACGTTGGCAGCTCATGTTGAATCTTTCACTAAATGACACTCCCAAATCCTCCTCAAGGCTGCTCCCAACCCATTCTCGGCCCAACCTGTATATATGCTTGGGAGAATCTCCATCTGCATCTTCCCATACCCAAGGAGAACATTTGGACCCATCACTGCTTCTGAAGCCATGGATGTGGGCTATCCCAGCAGTAAGTGGGAGAATAAAATGTGCAGTATCAGCACAGACGGAGACCAGAATATATTTTTTATCTGAGATCTACTGAGATATTATGGAGATTTTTTGGACAGTGGAAATAAATGTAATAAGAACAAAAAGTCAAGCTACATGAAGGGTAGCTCAGTACCCATCTCAGTCCTGTCTGATTTTGGAAAGAAAATCTGATGCTGTGTACTGACATGTAAAATGAATGTGATACAGTACGTGTTTCTGGAGGCAAACTTCCTCCTGCAATCGTATCTGAGGTCTTTTTCTTTGTCCCCCTCACCTTGCAGAACACCTCACTGCTGCCCCAGCAGCTGGGATAGTGTTGCCAATACACAGCTCTAAAAGTCACCAGCACTGCTTCAGCAGCAAGATGGGAGTTAATGAGGCTCAACACACTTCCTAGCAAACTTTATAGGGGAAACCCCTCGAGTGAGAGCAGGAAATCCATCCTGTAAGCATTACAATGTGGTCTCAGTTCCTCAGCTAGAAACCGAAGAAAATACTGATATTCTTAATAAAATCAAACACAAAATGTGGAGGGTTCCCCAGCTAAATTTCCCTTTGGTTCAGAATAGAAATTTTTCATTTCAGTGCTGTTTTGATTTTTGAAATACTTGATTATATACTTTAAGAATATTGAAAATTTCCTGAAGCCAGATTCTGCTGCCTCTATTTGCTGTGAGTGTGCGTAAGCAATCCCACTGACGCTAGGAGTAAAGAATCATGAAGAAGGCTGGAAAGAATCATCCCATTCCTGAAAGCCTTCTGAAAGATGGGGAGAAGCAGATGGACCCATGTTTCAACAAGTGCATTTTGACAAAGACTTGAACTGCCTTGTGACTTCTGCCAGAAAACAGGAGGCAGTCTGCAGCCTTTCTGAACGCTGAAATCCTCCCCCCCACAATACACTCGCTGGGAACAACATCAGAAAAGGAAATCTTTGCAAGGGAAAAGCAAATGCAGCTGCGAACCTGGGAGGCCAGGTGAAAGGATATGTGAGCACATAAAGAGAAAAACACTTTTCCTGAGCAAGTTTTCCAGAGCCCTGGTTCACCCCACTGTCCCTTACCCCATCCTGGGATAGCAGTCCCCCCAGCATGCTTTGCCATGTGCGCCAAGCCTGGGTTGCAGTGGCAAGCTGCAGCTCTGCTCCCATATGTGCCCTCTCCCCACCCCACAGCCATCATTGCAAGCGTGCTGCAGGGCTGGGGGAAAGAGGAAGGAGGAAGGGTTTCATGCACAGGTCCCATCCCCACACAGTCAGGATGCATCCAAACCCATGAGCAAGGTGGTGCATTGGGGCTCTGTGGTTTAGATGCAGCCCAATCGCAACTGGAGGAAGCACACATCTGCAGTTTGTAGGAATAGAGGTTTTTATGAGACGCTGTTCCCTTACCATCAGTAAAGGCAATAGAGAGCTCTTTCTCCTCTGGAGCTTTGGGCCGAGGAGTTCACGCAGCCTCCTTTGAGATTGACAGGGTTCCAGCTATTGATTTTCCTGACTTGCTCTTCAGTTAATATTTACCATAAACATCTTGATGGGAAAATTCAAAAGAGAAACGACATTTTCAAAACAGCAGAAGCTGGGGAGATAACAAACCAGACACAACTTTAAACAAGATATTTTAAAAAGCGTTAAGCCTTCCTTCCTTCTTTTTTAATTAGTGGCAAAAAGAAAATATGAATAGGAAAAAAAAAGAAAAAACAACAAAACAACAGAAGGGTGATTCGCTGCTTTTATTATTGAGTTCATTACTGTGATTATTTTGGGAGAGAAGACATTTTTCTCTTAATTTATGAGCCAGAAATGAGCTCTTTGGAGGCTGATTTAAAAAAGATCTTAAAACAACGTGGGAGAGATGGCTTTGGTAGAAAACTCCACCTGGCTCAGCTACATCCAGGTTCCCTATTCCTCAGAGCAGGTCGAGCTCCTCTCCCCGCCAGGGTCATGGTGCTTCCCTGGAAATGGCAGCAAAAGCATCCCCCCCGCCCCAACCCCTGCCTGGGGAGAGCAGCTGACAACTTCACCATCAGCGAGGGCAGAGCATGAAAGAAAACACACAGCCAAAGGAAAAACGCAGCACACACAGCAGGGAATAATATTTCATTTGTGTGGCGGCCGCCCTATGCTGGCAGAGTAAATAGAGCAGGTTACACTACCGTGAATATGGCACTGTTTATAAATACGAGCCCCGCTGCCCAGGGACGTGCGTGGGGAGTGCTGGGCACACGCGAGGTCACCGCACTGCCTTTTATGATTTACATAAATCACGGCAGGCCCATGAAGTGAACCATTCAGCCTCCCCCTGCCAGCCTGGAAACAGGTAGGAACTGTTAATGGGCCCACCATGTCTCTTAAAACACATCGGGGTGTGTGTGTGCATCCACCCCAGACATTTCACTTCTCCCAGAGGTGCAGAAAAGAAGCCAGAAAGTGGGTGCTGGTGAAACTGGGGAGCTAAACTTGGCTTCTGTCTTTTCCTCCACAGGAGAAAGCATCCTGATGAAGGTGGTGGTGGAGAAAACACTACGTTGTCGCAACCTTCTGGGCTAGTCCTCCTGTGATTTCCCAAATGCGCTGAAAATTCTGATTTCTTGCCAGAGGAATCAATACCGTGTGATGAAACAGAAGCCCCTTGGTGAGTGGGCTTGCACCTGAGTGCCTGTGGTTTGGGGCTGGAGAGGAAGGCAAAGCGGGGACGGATGTTGGTGAACAAACCTCTGCCAATTTTTTTTTCTGTCTCCTTGGATGCTCCACGTCCCATCTGGATCATGCTAGAACAACAACAAGCCCAAAGCCGCAGCTCAGGGACATGAGTGGCAGAGACCATTTCCTTTTCTTTGCTTCTTATCATCCCTGTATTGCTGAAGGGTTGTCCTTTTTTTGAAGGACAGAAGCCTCGAATCAATTTGCCCAGCTCCTGAGACAGATGATGGCGTCAGGGTGGGCGCCTGAAACACTGAGGATCTGGCTCGCAATCTTTAACTCTGCCCAAATTTTAGCTTAATAACATGTAATTATGTAAAATAATTGTAAAAAAATGACAATTACACATGAATCGTGTATAATTATGCAAAAGAAATGTAACAAATATAAAAGCAGCACAGAATCTTTATGATACATTGATGGTATATGGACATGTACTATTCACTACTCTTAAATGCAAGTTGATTTAGAAATATTACTTTGACCATAAATCAACTGTGTGCTGTGTGATTCCTGTTGATCTACAGCTGTGACACTTTCTCAGAGAAGAACAGATGTAAATATCACAGAAAATTGGGAAGTGTTCTGGGAAATGTTTTTCACTGAAAAATGTGGTTTTGTCAAATTCAAAGCCTTAGGGAGGAGAGGGGATTTTTTTTTTTAATGAATATGCCATATTCACACACAATTGAAAAATGTTTTTTAAATGATCAAAATATTCTCTTTCTGTACTTTGAAAAGAAAAGATGTAATTTTTAGGCTGGAAGTAAGCTTATGTTTTGAAATCTAAGTAAATTTACACTAAAAATGTCAAAAACAAAAACACTTAAGTCAAAACACTTCAAAGCTTACCAAAGAAACTTTTCAGAATGAAGTTCTTTCAGATCCAAATTTTGTGTTTTATTCTTTACTCATTCTTTTTCTCCCAAGATTTCCAGTTTTGGGGCCAATCCAAGTTAGAAAAAGTTTCTGCAATTTTGCAAAGAGAGTTCTGTAGGAACTGAAAATTGTTTCATTTCATTTCTGCTAATCTGTAGAAGCATATTTCCAGTGGACTAGACCAATCCATTAAGAACTCTGGCATCTTCTCCAGAGAAGCTATACCAAGCCAGAAAGGAGAGGAGGTAGCTCAGATCACATCTGCTCTTCTACCTCAGCCTCAGTTTGGACATCAGGAACAGGTTTTTCCCAAAAGACAAAGGAGAGATGCCCTGGCGCTGGTGACGTCACATCAAGAAGGCACGGCAGTGGGGCCCCTCCATCGCACAGGGTGATTTTCATCTCCTGATCCAGTCAAGGTCTTGGCTTGGAGAAAGTCCAGACCTCTTCTTACTTGAAGTCTTGACTGAAACCCAAAAGATTTCTGGTGTTGTTTTTGTTGGTGGTGGTGGTGGTTTTTTGTTTGTTTGTTTGAATACCGCTTTCTCTTGATGGTGATTTCTTTTCAGGGGCAATTAATGCTAATCATCTTTTTGTCAAATTTAGTAGCAGTTTCAGTTGTAGGTAGCATCAAGTCAAAGAAAATTTCAATGGCAGGGTGGTCATTATTTCATGCTTTCTTCTCCAGATGGGCTTTGTTTGAAACAATATGCCCCATGTTTGTGTGACTCTGATCTCACAGCCTCACCTACGCAGGAAGGACATCCCACACAGCCATTATCCTGATGGAAAATAGGTGGTTCCAGGAGGAGGCTGAGGTCACGAAGCAAGGGCTGGGACTTTCTCTGCATGCCAGGCTCAACAGGGGGTGGACTTCTAGCACTCTGCATCTTTCCCTCTTCCTTCTTCATGAGAAAAATTAGTTGCAGGACTTGCTTCCCTCCTCTAAAGGGAAGAGCTTCCCCAGCTTCCTTCCTTAAGGCTTGGGTTTTATATTACCAGGTAAATTTCCTTTCAGCTTTATTTGTATGGAGCAAGAGTGACATTCTGTGGCCATTCAGATTTATGGCAGCTATCTCGTGCTGCCTTTTCTCCCTCCCATGAATACCTCGGGGTATAAACCATTCTACGACAACCTCTTGTATTGTTTGAGGCTTCTATCATGCTTTGTGAGAAATGAAACCAGAGGAATTCTCACATGCATTTATGTGGTGCAAAATCCTCAGGGACTGCTTTGCCATGAATCCCCAACAAATTCAGATGGCTATGTACAGATTATTATTTTATGAGAGCAATGCCAATTGTAACGTAAGTAACCGGGAGCGAGGGAAGCATAAAATGCAGCCTTTGGGCTCCGCACTATCTGGTTCAGCCTATTGCACTTGGAAGGGATGAGGAGGCCATGTTCCAAAACCCCATAAAAATCACACAGAGAGCTGTTTAAAACAAAGCAGTGGGCTTTCTAGGCACTTATGCACTCAGACAACCCACCAACTCTACTAAATTGAACACATTTAGTTGTAAACATAATATTACACATGACAGTTTCCAGTGGTAAAACATCAGACAGTCCATGCTGAGGAGAGAAGGAACACCAAAGCAAAGTGTGGGTCACAAATAACCACAAAAGGGCCAATGTGTGGGGGAAAAGAAGCCACCCCTCCTCCTCAGCATTTGTCAGTGATCCAGAGTCAAAATCCAGCTCAGACACACGTGGCACCAAAAGCAACCTGCCCGGTTTAAGCAGAGGAGAGCAGGCACTGGAGTTTATGTTGTTCCTCTGTTTATTAAAAACGGATGGGAGCACTTGACAGAAAAATCAAACTTCTGGTCATGCCTCATTAATCTCTGTTGTATCTGTCAGATATGTGTGTCTAGAGTTTCAACGAGGCTCTAGAATCGAGATTGCTGCTGAGCTCTGTAGTTTTCTCTAGCTTGGAGGAGAAACTCTGCCAGTCGCCACTGGCCCATGGGTGGGGGTGTTTCCACAGCCCTTTGCTGCAGGCCTCACCCTGTCCCAGCCTGCAGGGCTGGTGTAGGGGCAGCGAGCACCTTCCTCTTATCACAGCCTGGGTTAGGGCCGCATCACAGTGATGGGTGCTCCTTCATCCCGCTCCTGCAGGCCCGTCTGCTGCAGGCAGTGGAGCTACTCCAGTGTAAAACCAGCATAAGTGATGGGCTCAGCAGGCCTCCAGTGGGCCCAGCAGGAGGGAGGAGAATACGGTATGAAACAATTAGCTGCAGATGGTATAGGAATCTCTTTTTCTGGAAATACAGATTTTGCCTGGAGATCTTCCTATATATATTGGATTTGTCAAAGCCATAATGACTTGAACATTTGGAGGGGGCATGGCCCGCTGCAGGGCCAGATGCAGCTGTGATGGGGAGGATGGAGGGTGTGTGTCAGTCCCAAATGTGTCCATCTCACCAACGTGTCATTCTTGCAGCCCACAGCTGAGGGAGGAGCAGAGCTCACCTCTTACCTCCCCTTGTGCCTGGCAGAAAGCAGAGCTCAGCAAGTATGGCAAGTGCAGCCCTGCATTACAGCACAACACCTCACAAGACCACTTTCCCAACCAGTTGTATGGTTTGACCCATGAAGAAACAGAATGCCCTATTAGATCTTAATCCACAAAGTGGACCCATCTGCTTGCTCATCTGCCTGCTATGTTACAGACTTTTCTAATCCCAAGAGCAAATTCCCATTGCCATCATGTGAGCTACTAATACTTAGAATATGTTTCCAGTGGTGTTTTAGGAGTGTGGATTATTGGGCCACATGATCTGCTCATTCTTGCAGATGTGCATTATTATATGAGCACTATTGCTCAGAGAAGCCTGTGCAGCTATATATATTTGTAGCATATCTGAAGCTTCTCTGTATTTAACACCTTATTAGTGTTTTCTTTTTTTCAATAAAGCGTAAGTGATGCAGGAGCTATTTTTCCACAGTCACATCAGTCCTTAAGCCTAGATCCTTTAAGCTATTCAAGTACTTATACACATATATATATACCTATGTGGAAGCATTTCAGACATCTCAGTGAGTTGGATTACCAGCTTCCACAGAAGTCTGTTCCCAGTTCCAGTTTCCCAGCTGTTGCTTAAGTTGTTCCTTTGTGATTTAGATACTGAGGTAACAAGTACCAAAGGTGCACAATAGCTGCATGACATGTAGAAGATAAAGATGGGTGTTTGAACACCGTGGGATGCAGGATCAATCTTAGCTGAGTGACAGTTGAGGAAAAGGCCATGTGCATCTCCTGGCCACCAACAGATTTGGAGTAAATTTCCAGGCAGTAAGTGCAGACAGGGCTGTGACATTTCCTGTGCTGATTCACAAGGCACAGGGAAAATCTTCATTTAAGCCAGGATTTTTGGGACCTGAGCTGTAGTAGTGTACCTCTCAACCACAGGTCATCATCGACACAACTGGGAAAAGAGGGGACTTTAGCAAGGGGATTGGACTAGATGACCTCCAGAGATCCCTTCCAACCCTTATGATTCTGTGTTTCTGTGACTCTCATATCGATCTGATAGAAATACAAGTCCGTTTGATTGAAATAGGTTGGGGGTGGGTTTAATGGATAGCAATGACAGAGCTGTAATCTATCCTACAGAAAATGACACTGACTTAATGGTTTCCTTTCTTCTCTCTATTACTGGCTTTTATGTATTTATTTAATCTAAATGCATTTAGTGCTTGAATAAAGTAAAATGCTGTTTTCAAGTGTGTAAATATACAACAATAAGTTACCAGTAGCTTGTTGTGAGGGTTAGTGGAAAGTAAGTGCAAATGTTTTTATGCTTAGTAAACAGTGTGGATGAAGACACTCTCTGCTTTGAACTGCAAAACCAGAAAGTACTACAAAATGTTTTGTTATACCAGACATTGTGTCACTGAATAAAAGAATCTTTTGTGAACAGAATGCTAAAAAACCCGGTGATATTACATTCAGTTACACTGAAAATGCAACCTTTCTCCCTACATCTCTGCTTCTACCATTAGCCATACAAAGCTCTTCTTCTTACCACAGCATATATCAACTGCAGGTCTCCAGTTAACTCATGTGTGAAATGTGCTTGATACCAAATGAATGGACGATCATAAAAACAGCGCTCTTTTTTTTCCTGGAAATACAAACCAGTGGTGATACATATTGCTTCTGTTTTCAGCCAAAGACTATAGTACCAGATGGCTAACACAACTATAAGAGCTAACTGCATCTGGATTAAAACAAAAAAAAAAAAGGATGGTGTGAGCTAATCTTTAAAAAATGCCAGATAACTTTTATCTCCTTAAATCATATTAGTGCTGAGCATATTTCCTGCTCGCACCATCCTAGGACTGCTCAAACATGCCTTAGACAAGTTCATTAAACATCATTAAACTAAACAAAAGGCAAGTAACCACCTGTGCTAAGTCAAAGGTCAGCTTTTGGGATATAATCCAAGATCCATGGAAAGCAATGGAAGATGTCTCACTGATTTCTATGGTCTTTGAACTAGAAGCCTAGTAGTCATTTCTCCTTGTCTGCATCCATTATGGCTTCAGACAAAACTTACAGTGGTTAAGGGAAAGAACAGAGAAGATGACTTGTTGCTTTCTATGGAATGACTGGGTTTCCCATGCTTAACTGTGCTTTTTCATAAAAGTAGAGATGTTTGGGCAACCATGTTTGGCTAGCTGTGTAATCTGAATACTGAACAGACAGAGAAGAAATACATCTTTACAGTGTATATGATTATCAGACACCCAGAACAATAAATCAAAGAGAGGTCCTGGGCTTAGCTACAGATGCTTGCATTGCATCATTCAGGTATCATTTCAAATTAGTTTTAATTCAGCATCTTTGAGAATCAGCTACAAATGAAATGCATGCACTGGGATGAGCTGTTGGCAGCATTCTGAGTTTGTGAACTGCAAGAACAAAATCCATGGGTAATGAACTAGGTACAGGCTTCTGGAAGACACTGTTACTCCACAACTGTAAACAGACAGCCCAATAATATTCTGAGTGCTAGCTGTTGGGCTGGTTTTGCTTGTCTTCCCCCTTCCACTTATTTCTTGTAATGGCAGCAGTGCAGCTTAAAAATGCCATGATTTCCCTCCATAATATTTGTCACAATGTCTCAGACACTCTATGGGAAAAATCTCACAATTACTCATCTCTTAATAAAGCTTTGTAATGTTAACATGTCACAACCATTCTAGTATTTTTGATTCAGGAATGTTGACAAAATTGTGTGAATCACACAATCAGGATGGAAGAAAGAATGGCCTTGCACTCACGCTACTTCTTGAATGTTGGTGAGTTTCTTTGTATGATCTTCCTCCACCAAACAAAAAGTGACTCCACTTCAAAACGCTGGCAAGGGAGAGTAGTGCAGTAGTGAAAGATTTAGTTTGAGTCTATTTTCTCTGGCGTTCCTCAGAGTAGGGCTCAATGGTTTGAGAACAACAGTATCAAGTCATGTCCTGGATGAAGCAGACGCTGCTTCATCTGAGAGTAGGCTCCTAAAAAGCACTGTGGGGGACAGCTTTAATTTTTCTTATTGATCAATGGATATTATAGCAATGAGAAAATGGGACCTGACCCTCCTTAAACCTTCACAATCATCTACTCCTGGAAACACATCGTACAGCACTTTAGGTCAGAAAGGACACCTGAACTGGCCCTCTCCTCCTCTACCAGCAGCCTGGAGATCCAACAAAGGAACTGGCAGACCGCCTTCCACAGAGGGAAGTACTGTCATTGCCTAAGAACATCTGGCCCCAGTATGATGTCTTGTATTTGCATCTGGAGCACACATTGTGCTGCAAGATGAGGTGCTGCACCAGCAAACCACAAAAGATAAAGCTAGAGACATCAATAGGAACATGGACATTGATAAGGAAATGCAGAGAAAGTGAGCCAACATTGTTTAACATCATGGTCAGGAGCTTTGGTGCACCTGTTGCCTGATTGCTGCCATGTGTATTGCAGGCACCATGGCACCTTCAAAGGAGGGAATGACGTAAGTTTACATATATCTGATGGGAATTCCTCCCACGTGGAAGCTTAAGGAAAAGGCTGAGAGTACTTGTTTGGAAGTGTGATAAGTGGGCAGGCCATGTGTTTTCATGAGGCAAATAGATGCAAGAGTCAAATAATGGCAGCGGGAAGTAGGAATAGACAGAGAACATTCAAGAAAATGGAAGCAAGCAGTTTGCATCAGCTGCGATCACAGAATCAATACAAGCACCAAGGTGGGAACTTGAAAAGAGAATAAAAAAAGATAATCCAGCCGCAAACTAAAGGGGTTTTTTGTTATTGTATTTGTTTTTTCAGGTAGTAATCAAAAAAGACTTGAGTGGCACTCTGCTTTCCATGATTTGGCTGTCATGCTTCCATGAGTATTATCCAAGCTTCCTTTCCATTCTCAAACCTGGAACACACCCTCAGAAATCCCTCAGGAATCCCTGGAATTAAAACCCTACAGGGATGTATTTCTTATTAAAGATTTCAGTGTCAGTGGTCTCTAAGCATAACTGTTAGTCAACAATGGAATCTGTTATGTACATTTTCCAGATTTTGAGAGATCTTGACTTGGACTTACTAGCCCTCAGGTTGCCCCCCAAGTCTTTACACATCTGAGTTATACGTATGCATAGCCAGAACAACACGCAGATTTGATGAAAAGGTATTGTACAGATTTCAATCCCATGTATGGAGAAGTGTGAATACAGTTTTACATGTCTCTTTGGGCACATATTTTTAGACAAAGACACTGACAGACAGGAAGATAAAAATAATCATCCCACATATTGAGTGTTTAGAATGTCAGTGAAGTTGTCTGCATTTCCATACAAACATTTTTTTGTTTGCTGATTCATAACATTTTCATTTCTTTCCCAAAAACATTAGTTTGCTTGTTTCTAGAGTCTCTGAACAAGCATAGTATAACTGCCTTTCATGTTCAGTATCTGCCACTGACTTTTCTTTCAGACACAAAGTTTCCTAGACACCAAAACAAAGCATTCTGCACATGCTTAAGAGCTCAGCTTTCATACGTCACAAGCTAGGCAGTTAATTCTCACATATTTCTGTGCTCTGCTAATCCAGAAGAGAACTACACTTGTCTAAGCCCAAAGGGACTCATAATTTTAGATTCCTTTCTTTTCCATGGGAGTTATTAATTGATCAGACTGTATATATATTCAGCTATAGCATACCAAAAAAAAAAAAAAAAAAAAGCAACATACAAGGGGTCAGAAAAAAAGAACAATGAAGGAGGAGTCTCATTCTGTCACCAGTGACAAAAAAGAATCCCTCAGGCAGGTAGAGCAGCCATTACTTCTGTCTTCTGCCCTGCCGCTGCACTTCATCCTCATTGTATGATACTTAACAGTCCCTGGGTTACTGTGACAAAACCTTGACTACACCTTCAATTCTGACTTGGAAAAAGTGGGTCAGAATGCTTGTGTAACAGATAATATATCCTAACTACAAAAGCAATAAAAAATGCAGTATGTGCAGTATAATCCCATTAATATATTGTCCCTAAAACCTTAACTTCAGTATTTCCTGCTCTTATTTTAACCATATGCTTTTAGCCTTATATTAAAAGTCTTCTGCATAATGCCCAGGATGGGCTCAGCAAGAACAGAACAGGAACTGAAATATGGGTTTCTAGGTTTAGTAGCTCTGACCTCTGCTGTCCAACACTACATATGCTGGTCAGGGAAGATGCACTACATTCCAGCAAGTGTTATATTAATATTTTTGTCAGTTGTCTGCTATAACTATTCACATTCTTCCTTTCAGAGCATAAACGGAAGATCAACAAGCCTGAATGATGGTGGATTTAACTGTTCCTGGACTGAAACTGAAATGATATGACCTTTTTTGAGCATTAAGACACATACACATCTGCAGAGGATGGGAGTTTTCTTTACCTAAGAAAATACATGCAGCATGGGTGTTACGGAGAGAAAAACAGTGTCTGCTTTGCTGGTTAGTATTTGGTGCCCTCTTCTGCACTCATGCATATTTTTACAGTTCTTTACAACTAGAGAGGAGCACCTGTCTGTCGTTCACTTGTATGTAGTTGTGCTTTGCTGTTAGGGGCAAGGGGTCATCCTAGCAGATGTCAGCCATCATGGGGATGGCAAAAGTAGAATCTCTTTTAGGTGAGAGGAATGAATTTGTTAATACTGTTGAGATGAAGAGGCTATGAATAGAAATTAAAAAATATTTAACCGAGATTTCATTTATGACATCTAAATTATTATACTAATACAAGTAAATGATATTTTGATTGTGACTGAACAAGAAACATATCATGTATATATGGTATATAATCAGTATAATCACATGCTGAATCCAGGACAATCTCATCCCAACATGTTGTGAAATTACAAATAACATATAGCGCACACAATTCTTCACAGTAATTTAAATGTCACTTTGCTAAATGAACTTGAAGACAGATTTGCACTTCTTGAATGCGGAATCATTATAATATTAATTTCTATTTTTTCCATTACTGAAAGATAATGTTATGCTAGACTTTCAAATACTTAAATCCAAAAGGATCACTAATTCTGCTCTCAGCTTTTGAATTTCAGTAGCACCAAAATCAATGGGAAAGCTTGCTAACTACTTTTATCTCTTTACCTTGAACCTCGCTGTATCTGCAGATGCAGAAAGCTCTGTGAACATCTTACAGCAGTTCTCCACAGTTTGGGCAGCTTGTGCTTTCTATAGAAGTATTAATTTATTTTGAAGAGAGATGATACAGAGATTATCACCATGTCAGGTCATATCTCCTCTGCTGAGATCTGAAGAGAGCAATATTTAAATCTTAGATGTTATAAAAGTGACAAGACTCAGCTCCCTGTATATCAGCACACCTGAGCTGCTGACAGAGGCCAGGGATGCTCAGAAACATTGCGTGAGCAAGAAGCAGAGGAATGCGGTCTGGTTTTACAGGTATGCCTCTGTTCTTCCGTATTGCTGGTTGACTTCATGAGAAGAAATCCATCTGACACTGAAAAATTTACTTTCTTGGATACATGGGTTTGAGCAGCTGCTGCTAACCTCTCCTACAGTTTTGAAGCCAGTTTGTTTTCAGTCAAGCTAAACCTTAGAGCCAAAACTGTCAAACTTGGGTGACTACATCCACATAGAGACAGCAAAGCAATTGGCCTGACTCTTGAGGATGAAAAACATGCAGAGTTTGCATCAACTCAGCACCTCCAGAAATCGGGATGTCCATTTTAGTGAAGAAAAACACATTCAGTTTCCCCAGCATAGATTTTCATTTGAAAAGGCTGGCCAACAGTTTTGGTTTACTTTGGAAATGAACTGTCAGGCTTACTGACTTGTTCTGCAAAATGCAACCTTCTTTTTTGTCTTTTTTTTTTTTTTTTCTCTTTTCACCCTGGGAAAGGAACAGTGTGTGTTCAAAGTCATTACTGGCATATGTATGTCAGAGGATAGGTAGAGTGGGGAGCGCTTACAGCACTTCATTTCTTGTAAGGTGTTATACTTTTATATCATGTGGAGCTGACCTTCCAGCAAAAGGACTAGTCAGAAGGTCACTGAAATATGGAGTTGCCCTTTGCTTGTATTTGGATAACTCTGATGGATAAAACATTGTTCGGCATTATTCAGGAATGACATCACATGTTCTGCCTCTATACCCACGCAAAAAAAAATGCAGTCTAGACTTAGGGGAGGCTTTTGACATCCTGGCTTTGTTCTTCATTTTACAAAAAAAAAAGAAAGAAATCATATTGAATTCATTATTAATGAAGGCGTGTAAAAATGCTAAGCCAAAGCTGCAGTTAGAACTTAAACAATGATGAAATACCAATGGAAAGGACATTTGCCTACTTTCACCACCCTACCTACAGTTTTCAAAGGTGATTAACTGTTGTATACTCTAATATTAAAAGGATTTTTAAAAGGTATTTTATTGAGAGGATTTCTGATATAAAGAGGTGCTTCAGAAAGTAATCAGCTGTTTTACTATCCTGTTGAGATAGCTGTTTTTCTTCCAGTGTAAGCTCAAGTAATATTCATATCTGTATAAGCAATGTTATGGCATACAATCTCAGAATAAACTGTGTGTGGAAAACAGCTTCTAACATTGCATCATCTACAAAGTAAAAAATATATGCCACAAAAAGAACTTACAAAGAGAACAAACATATAACAGATAAACTCCCTGGGAGAAACAAGCTTTATCACTACACCATTATCATGTTCCTCTAACCTAAAATAACTAAAATAACTCTGGTGAGTCAGTTAGGAAGATGATTTGAGAATGAAAACACTTTGGTTGTCTTCTTCAGTGTCACACTGCAGATCAACTGTCAGCCTTTAAGCTGCTTGCCTCCTGTCAGACTGCATCAACCAGAAGGAGCAGAGGGTCTTGAGTCAGAAGTCACCTCTTTAAAGAGGAATTGCCTGGCAATGGATGAATTTCAGAGAAGCTGGACTTGCCCAGTGCCCATTTGTTTATCCAGGCTTCTTTTGATTGCGATCCCTTGAAGATTTAAGAAGCTTGAGAACAAGGTTCTGAAAAAGTCTTTTTTTAACTCTAACCATTACCAAACACAACTAGCAGCTAGCAACATCCTCAGTCCAGAGATCATGAGGAAGCCACTGCAATCCTCTAAGCTGGCTCAGCACTGAACCATCAAAACACCATCAGCTAAAATATAAAATCACACTGCTAGAATAGTTCCTGGCACAATTTTGGTCTGTGCCAACTAGGCCTCTGCCAAGCATAGCACAGCACTGGCACCACTTTCTGCAGATGTTTTGGATGTGGTGGCTCTTTGCTGAATGGTAGAGACTTGATGAACATAGTTGTAAGCCACTTTGTGATGGTTAACCTCAGTGCCAGAAAAGTCATGGGATGTTTGGCTTACTACTGCCAACACTGGACTCAATGATTCTTATGAAGCCCTTCCAACTGGGGTTATTCTGTGATTCTCTGATCCTATAACATTGCTTAAGGACCTGTCAACAGAAGGTCTGCTTGGCCTCTGCAGAAATTCAGGATCAGATTTGAAAAGCTCTTCACCAAGGGTCTGGAGACATTAAGAAGGTGGGTGCAAGCCACGCCATTTTCCTTGCCCTAAAAGACAGCCAGTGCACTTTGATATGTCCCTGGAGAACAATCTCAGGGCGCTGGTTATTCTGAATTAATCATTGATGAAAGTAAGGTAAGAGGGTTTTTTTTGTTTGCTTGCTTTTTGGTGGGTTTTTTTTGGTGGCTTACAGAAATGAAAGTGGAAGCACCATGGAGAATGGGATTGCAGACGATATGAAAAAAAAAAAAAGGATCTTCCCACATAGGTGTTCATTCCAGTAGTTGCAATGTTCTACTGCTGTCTCTTCTGCTAGGGAAAAATATGTTTGATAACAAATATACTGTGGCCCACAGAAAGTAGAATTATGTGCCTTAGTGCTATGCAATAAAACTCCTGATTTCCTTGTATTTAATTAATCATTGCATAGGGAATTTTTTATTTTAACATCAAGGTACTCCTTAACTATTAGAGCTCAATCCCTGGAGAGAAATATCACTAATTATCATAATAACCTTATAGCTCAGCTTCTGGAAATTTTGTCTTATACTTTTAACTTTTGGCATTATAAAATGTGAAGTGCAAAGTACACTTGATGTGCCTTTCTGGACAACTTAACACTAGCATAGTCTACTTCTTTGCTCTGCACAATTTTTGTACTTCTAACACAGAATTACACAAACCCTACCCACTCTTTCTTGTTTCCAGAAGAAGGGAAAGCATATGTTTGTTTCAAAAACACTTGCTTAGAACCATTCCCTTCGTGTGGTAAACATCCAAAAGCTGTATTCTCAATTTTAAGAAAAAATCCCAATGAAATTCCTGTGATCATTATCAGGTAATTTGGTAAACTCTTTTTTCAGGGCTGATGTACAAAAACACCTTAAACAAAAGAGTTTTGTCTACAGAAACATTCAACATTGCTAATTTTCTTCTTGTGTTTTTTACTGCTCCAGGAATAACAAGGTATTAGATGCACTGCATGTGATAGTGGGTTCTCTGCAACTGCTTAGTGATAGACTACTTGGCAAATGAAATATTCCATAAATTAATTTCTGAGTATACTTATTTTCCTACATTTCCTTCGTAACTTTTTCCAGATATTTACTTGAGGAAAGATCAGAAAAAAATGATTGTTCAACATTTTAAGATAAATTTGCCACTTGGTTTGCATTTCGGGATTAAATATAATTCCTCTCAATTTTGTATTTATGACATTAAAAGTTTTGAAACTCTGATTAAGCAACCTAGATATGCGTTCAAGAACTTGTTTCTGTGTATTTATGAACAAGAGTTTTTCCTCTAAGTCTCATTTACGTAGGTGTTCAGGATACACAGTAGATCTATACCCACTTGTTGTTCTAATCCTTTGTACTTCCCCTTCCTGCCATCATCATCTCCCTCCATATTTTGGAACTGTCGCTTAAGAGAAAGCCTACTTTGTTAACCTCCTTCCTGTTCTACTTTATTCAGATCTGACTCTGTTCTTTCTATATATTTGACTTCGTTTCTTTGAATAACAAATTCTTTACCTTTTAACTAAAAGACACAAATCTCCATTATTTTGTGTTGGAGTTACTCGTAATTTACTTTATGTCATTGCAATAAAGTAAGTCTAAAAAACAGATTTGATCTAAGTAAAGAAAATCTACAATAAATAACACCATAACAGCTTGTTAACAGACAGTGAGAATATAGATGCGTTACAAAAGATTCTAGATTTTTCCAGAGACAAATAAAACAGAAGTATTAAAAAGAAGAGAAGGAATATGGAAAAAGGTTCAAGACACTGGATTCACTTTGAGCTACCCAAGATACTAACATATTCTGATGGTCATGTTTTCATAAAATCCTAAGGATAACTGAAAGTCTAAGGAAAAGTTATTTAGAGAAGGTAAATCATCTTAAAAAACTGATTTTGGTTCTTTAAAGAAAGATTTTACTTCCATCTGCTATAAATTATGAAACAAGCACAGAATAGACATACAAAAGAGAATATTAATTTCAATTTTGATTCTTATATTTGATTTATGAGTAGAATCTTGCTTAGGTTAGAATAAACAAGCATTAAATATGTTGGTGTAAAATAGCACATTTTTAGTGTGAATTTTCCAGAAAATTATAGAAAATAGTATTCCAAGTAAGACCATGAGCACTGAACTTCTCATCACATGTTTGAAGCAATTAACCTCAGTTTGTGTGGTTTTCGTTTGAACTTTCCTTTCTAAGTGTGCCTCCTCGGCCTTAACTGTATCATCTTAATGAAAAATGTGCTTGTATTTTAAAACACTTTATCAAACAAATGGAAACACAGATAGAAAATGGTTTGAAAATAAACAATTTTGTTTTCCCAAGTATGCTCTTCACTGTGAGGCTCCCTGTTTGAAAGCTACCAAAAGGTGTTCAAAAAGTGACCAGAGCACTATCCTGAGTGTAGAAACACTTTACCAAATAATTCCTTTTTTTTTTTTACATCATGTTCTCTGGTGTACTGTCCACTGAAAGCAATAGCACTGGGACAAAGCCCATCACCAGAGAGTTTTCAAATTTACAAGACAAGTATTCATCTGCATTTCTTAGAACACTCCATCAGCTTCAAAAAATCATAGAATGGTTTGAGTCTAAAGGGACCTTTAAGATCATTTACTTCCAACCCCCTGCTATGGGCAAGGACACCTCCCTCTAGACCAAGTTGCTCAGAGCCCCATCCAGCCTGGCCTTGAATGGAGAGGGCTCAAGAGCATCCAAAAAACTGTCCAAGGTCAGCTGGTGCAGTGACTCCTTGGAATCAGCATTTTATATGGTACAGATCATCTCTCAGCCATTCCACTTAAAGAAATTACTTTTAAAACAAGCATTAGAATTGAAAATATTTTTCCTGTGAAGAATGACACCGCTGCTAGTTTATCAGGAAAGCATGTTTAAAAATCAAAAGTAACCTTCTAAAATTGTTCTGCTTTTCGGTTCTTATACAAGTAGTGACTTTTGCCTCTGGTGAGATTGAAATTCTGCTCTTAATGGTTACTGGTCCCAGAACTGCTAAACACTCCACAGAAAGTGGCCCTCTGTTGTTTTCCCATTTAAGCAGAACATAAACCTAAGTAAAATGAACATATATAAGCCATTATGACAGGACTTGATCAGTGTCATACCTGCCATAGAATTAGACCAATCAGAACAGTAAGATCAAGCCTGTTTGCAGGCAAGATCATGAAGCTGTTCTTCAAGTATGTCCAAGAGTGAAATGCCAGATGATGTGATGTTTGTGGACAAGTTACACTTAGCTTCAAGTTCTGATTCAGTGTAAGATTTATAGCAATGCAGAGGAATGATAGCAGATTCCCATAGCCATGCAAAAGAAAGGCAGGGAAAAATGTCTATCACACTGATTCCACAAAAGTGCAACAATTAGTTGACTCTCTTTCCCTTTACTTTCAGTGTTCAAAACTGAAGTTTTTTTATTTTGAATGGTATTGCAGTTTCCTTGACAACTCCACTCGAATTTTTTCCTGAAGATTCCTTGCATAAAAAGTACTTCTTTGCACATTTACTCCGAATCTTTAGACTGCAACAAAACCTCTGGATGAAACTCCTGTTTGCTTGTTGTTGTTTTCTTTGTTGTTGTTTGTTTGTTTAAGTCTATCCAGAAAACTAGCAGTCACAGTCCACTTGATGGTGGACAATGATGTCCTCTCCCAGGAGATATTTAACAAGCTTTTTCATGTTGCTTTGCCTTTTACTTAAGTAAACTGAAATGGTCAAATGTGATTTATTTTAACCATATTTTATATTTCAGTACAGTTTGACCTTTGCATGTAACTTATTATAAATGACTGGGAAGGCTAGGCCAAAGAGACAAAATGTCTGGTATCCTTTAAAATAAGTTGGAGCCTACTTACCTCTGCAAAATTCAGGATAATTTGCTGCCAGCCAGCCATGTTCAGTTGGGTTTTGACAGCTCATTATAAATGGCACATGAGTTATGTCATCAACATGTAAGTAAATCGGTCAGTTTGTGACTATGCCCACAGAAGTTGCACAGTCCTTTTTCTTTTCCCCAGGCTCCTGCAAACTTTATCTCCCATCTTGCCTCCTGTTTTGTAAAAGGACTATGATAATCTGAGAAATACGCTTGCTTGCTGCAGATGTTCAGATTTAGACTGACATGCAGTATTAGATTCTCCTGTGTAAGGAGATGATGATTGATGTCGTTTCCACCGATACTTAAAATGATCTCAATTACACATGCTGTTTTATGGGTTAGCTCCTGACTGCACCATTTGCCCTCTTAAGATGAAATTCCTAAGCAACTTTAGTAGTCAGTGGCAGATAGTTTCTCAAGGCAGGTATACAATGCCTGGAGGCCCACCTATTAAATGCCAGCCCAACTCATGCAGAGCAGAGCGCTGCTTCAGGCTAGCTCTTGCACACGTGTGTGAATGCTGAAGAAGCTTCCCGTGCTTACATTCCCCTCCAGACTTACCCAAGGAAGGTCACCGTGGACAAAGCTCTTGTGTGGGACTGATACAGGAAGCATCTTTTCCAGGTGTTCTGCTAGCTGTGTGCTGGTGCCCACATCACAGACTGTAGGCAGTTCCTCACTGCCGTAATAACAGAGAAGCCAAAAACACCCCAGCACTTCCTTTGACAGAAAACCTGGGGAGGACATCTGTATTAAGACAGACACCTGTTTTTGCTGGACATTTCATAGTCTTCACATTCTAACACAAAACATTATATTCTACCTAAAACACTGTAACAGGTACAAAGACACTTATTCTCCTACTTTAGTTGTCTAGCATAGAAGAAAGCTAATGATCCCAATGTGCTTTTTAACTGGATTTAATACAGAAATTGATTCTTTCTGGAAAGAAAACTACAGCAGAAAACTGACCAGATTATCTTCTTCATTATTTGAATGTAGTGGTGAGAAAGTAACAGCAGTACTTGGTGCTTTTTTCTTCTTCCTTAATCCAGACCCAGCTTTCAGGTGAACACAGTCTCATGTCAGGTTAGTTTGTGGCCAAGGTGACGACGACCTCAACAACCTGGCCTCATTGGCAGGGCTACCAGCAACCTATGCCAGGAGCTCAGCACTCCATGGGATAGCCTGTGGGTACCAACTGCTGCTCTGCACCCGCACGAATTTTAATTCAGAGGAAAGATGTGAAGCCACAGGAAGACAATTCTCATCCTTAAAATCAAGATGGCGTTTGCAGTCTGATGAAAATGTGTATGGAGTTCACAACCTCAAGTGGCATCCATAAGTTGTATATAGCCAAATTCCTTGCATCGTCCCAGGAGGGAACACTTTAAGATGTATTTTCTGGTTATATGATGAGGTAGGATTTACAATGTCTACTCCCTATCTTATAAGGGAATCTTGAGGAGAATGTATGATTTGAGAAATTACTGCTCTCTTCCATTTATTCTGAATATACATACACACAAAATATGTATGTACTTAGAACAATCAGTAACAGAAAGTTACTGAGAAGGCTCATTAATGGAAATAGCAATAAATTTCTGTGTGATGAAGAGATAAAACTACTACTTGTCTGTCTACGGATGAAGAAGATTATTTGTCTTTGTGGTTCTATTTGGGGCTGCTCCAGCCAGCATCACAACTCAGGGAAGGTCTAACCAGAGCTGATGCGATTCAAGCAAGGTCATTCATTCCCTAGGCCTGTGTAAGGCCCCCTTTATTTATCAGTATAGACACAGCTTATGGATATAACGTCAGCTCTGACCCTAAGCTGCTTCTAGAATCAGTAGCCACATTTGTCTAAGAGCTCTGATGCAAGCTTTAGTTGAAAGCACAGCTCTAAGTGATTCTAATATTGAAAGACTGAATCAGCAACAGTGATAAACATATGGAGGCAAAGCTTATGGTAGACAAACGACAAAGACATTACAGAGTCTAAAAGCACTTGCCAACTAAAAATAGGCCCAGACACTGCATTTGGATCTCTTTGGGCTGTTTCTGGCATCCATGTGGAATAAAACTGTCTTCAGATGCCTCCAAATTACATCCATACAAATTCTCCTTCTTTCTGAGAATTGTTTGCAAATTCAGTGGGGGTTACTAAAGCACATAAATTATGGCAGAGCTGGAACACAGTGATGCAGAAAGGAATGCTCCCCAAAAAGCTTTGCAGTGCTCAAAGATATACATAAGCTGTGAAGGGAAAAATATACATATATATATATAAATATATAGAATACTACAGTTGGACTTTGAAGAAAAGATGAAGCAGATGTGGATTTGTGATACAAACTGTGGTGAAGTCAATGGGATTAGGGCAGCACCTTCCTTCATGAAGAAGGAAAGCTGTTCAAAGGAACAAACCAAACCAGGGGCACAGCATTATGAGAAATGATCTCTGGTGATGTCATCTTTACTGCTTCTGTGCTCACTGCAAAGCATTCTTGCAATAAATGAAATATGACCCAAACTGTATTTGGTGTCTTCATGTAAATTTTATTTTTATATTCAATAAATACCGTTGGAATAATGACTCTTGAAACCTCTCACAACAGGCTTGATTGACAGCTCCCTAAGAGCTGTGCCTTTTATAGCATAACTTAATTGACAACCCTTAGGTAGCTGGCACATGCAGTCTACAAACTGGAGTCTGATCAGTCTGCATTTGAAGAAATCTAAGTACGATGAAGTAGTTGCTCTTATTATTCATTTTTAAAAGTAAAATTACTGTGTTTGCATTTAAGAAAAGCATGATTTCTAGATATATCATCTTTAAGCCTTTCAATAGCAATCCAAGAGATGAATGCAAACCAATTTCAATGTCAAAAAGCACACAGACACCATAAAATACTGAGAAATTGCTTAACTGGAACAGAATTAAAATTTTGCTGAATTATCTGCATTTTTAACATGCATTTTGTTGTTTTTATTTTCTTTCTTTTTTTTTTTTAACACGTACCAATTATCTTCTGAATCGTAAGGATTTCTGTCAATCCATGCTTCTCTCCTCTAGTGCTCTCCCTAGCCAAAACTCAAGATATTGTTGAATTCCAAGTGACAAGATCTGTTTTTTTTCTAATCTTCCTGGCTCCAAGGAGAAGGCAGAAGCTGCTGCTGGTGAAGATGACTGGGTGCTTTGTCTAGCACCCTCTGTCTCTGTCACGCACCTGCTTGGTACCTGGACAGGCCAACATACTCACTGACTAAGGAAGAAAAGATGAAAGAGAACAAAAAAAAAAATAGTTTCTAAGAACTTCAGAAATGAAAAGCAAATCTACTCTTTTATTTTTGTGGAGCAGAAGTGAGAACAGTAAAAATATTTAGACATCTCTTCAGAACTGGATTTAGAGTATAGAATCCCAGGAAGTCTTATTTCTCCTATAACTATTTCTTTGGTCTTCTGAATCCCAGAATCCCTTACTTTCTGCCACAGGCTACCTTGTTTCATTGCATGACAACAAATCCTGCTACATCCCCAGATTATATCCTTGCCCTCATTATCTAGTCCCAAAACAAAAGTAGATACCATTGTGTAGGCAGCCGTTACCAGTTGCATGATTGTAAGAGTACAATCAACAAGGTATGTCAGTATGTGGGTGATAAGGTTCACTACTTGAACAAGTTCCCAGAGTTGGGCACTGCCCATCCAGGCTCAAAAAGACATTCCTGGCACATACAGACTGAAGATCCACAGAGGGCTTAGCAAAACATCAGGATAGTTTGCATGGATTAGGTAAGCATCTACAGTATGTCAACTAAATATAGAGATTGATAGAGAAATCCTTTGGAATTAATCTTGGATAAGTAGATTAAACATGGTTTTCTTGCATTTCTCCTAAGCTTAAAAAACTTGACAGAGAGCTGGGAATGGAGGAGTTGAGCATGTAAGTAACTTCCAAAACTTCATTTTTATCTTTCAGTGGCTGTTGCTAAGAACTGATTTTGAGCTGGTAAACACAAAGTCATGTCATCTGATTAGGAGTGGCAACGCTTACATCAGAAGGAACTCTTCTGGGACGCAAGCCATGCCCACCACAGAAGTCCATTTCCTTCAAAATATCCCAAACAATAACCACTTAACGTTGAGCTGGAAACCAGTAAACCAGACTTCTGAAGTATCTTCAAGGAACAAGAAAGTTCACGTAAACTCCTCAGCAGCAGAAGGTTGGTTGAAAAAATACCTGATCCCAAGGTTTTCAAAGCAATTTCTGAAAGAGTCACTTATATTGAAGAAGTAATTTCTAAGATTTAACCACTCTAAAGAACCACAATGGACTCCTCAACTTAAATGCTAGACTCCACACATACTGAGGTCTCCATTCATCTAATGAATTGTTTTTCATTTGTGAGAACAATTATACAACCTCAGACTAAAACAATGAACCATACAGACTCTCATGCCCTTGAAAATATGCTTTGGACTGCAGTAGCACTTGGTTTTATTTCCCAGTAGGCATAGGAGTAGATAAACTTAAGGTAAGGAGGGAGCTGGATGACATCAACTAGCTGCAAAGTACAAGCAGCCAATATTGTATAGGTGACTGTGCTTCTCAGATTTTACTGACAGTTAATTGCATGTAGAGAAATAAAGCAGCTCACTCCAGTGGTGTTTTGCTTCTAGACACCTGGCAGCAGTGAGAGGTGACGGTTGTTTGGCTTGATGAGGACTGAGGAACTCCTCCCATCCCCAAGCAGAGCCAAGCAAGGGGGCAACAGGTGGCAGAGGAGACTTCACACAAACCTTTTGGCTTTCCCTATGCATCAGCTTCTTCAGGGGGTCAGTAGGGCTGTGACCCAAATCCAACTTCATTTTATTCCCATTTGGAGAAACAGCAGCTCACCAAGAGAAATCTCTACACACTGTGTGAATGAGAACTGGCTGCTGTACCCAGTTCACACAGAAAAGTCACTTCACTGCTTCCCTTTGGCACAGTATTCATTGTAGTTGCTTATACAGAACCACAGAATCATAGGGGTTGGAAGGGACCTCAAGAGATCATCAAGTCCAACCCCCCTGCCAAAGCAGGTTCCCTACACCAGGTTGCACAGGTAGGCGTCCAGGCGGGTCTTGAATATCTCCAGAGAAGGAGACTCCACAACCCCCCTGTGCAGCCTGTGCCAGTGCTCTGTCACCCTCACCGTAAAGAAGTTCTTGCGCACATTCGTGCAGAACCTCCGGTGCTGCAGTTTCTGTCCGTTCCCCCTTGTCCTGTCTCCACACACTGCTGAAAATAGTCTGGCCTCGACACTTTGTCCCCCAAACCTCAGATATTTCTAAACCTGGATCAGGTCTCCTCTCAGTCTTCTTTTCTCAAGGCTAAAGAGAACCAGTTCACTTAGCCTTTCTTCATAGGGGAGAACCTCCAGGCCCTTCACCATCTTTCTGGCCCTGCGCTGGACTCTTTCCAAGAGATCTCTGCCTTTTTTTATACTGAGGAGCCCAGAACTGGACACAGTACTCCAGCTGAGGCCTCACCAGGGCAGAGTAGAGGGGGTGGATCACCTCCCTCGACCTGCTGGCCACACTCTTTTTAATGCACCCCAGAATGCCATTGGCCTTCTTGGCCACAAGGGCACACTGCTGGCCCACGGTCAACCTGTCGTCCACCAGTACACCCAGGTCCCTCTCTGCAGAGCTCCTCTCCAGCAGTTCATCCCCCAGCCTGCACTGGTACATGCAATTATTCCTCCCTAACGTACGGATTCCTCCCCATACGTATCCATGCCAATAAAAATACTGACTGCAACACACCGGCTACAACTCCCAGCACTGCCTGCTCCACCAGTAGTCTGACCGCAACCTCTAAGACTACTGACACGTACCGTGAACCTGTCCCTAAACCCCAGCTGCCCCTCCCCTACAGCTCCACGCCGTTCCCTCGGGCCCTATCGCCGACACAGACAGCAGAAACCACTCACGCACCCAAACCGCCCACACTGCCCGAAGCACTGCGCATGCGCAGCCCCGCCTCATCCTGCCCGCCAATCGGCGGCAGTGGGGCCTGCTGCGGGCTGCGCCGCTCCGGGCCGGGCCGTCATCGGGCATGGCGGCCGTGGGGCGCGTGCTGCGGCTGGGCGTCCGGCGGAGCGTGGCGGCGTCGGGCGGGTGTAGTGCCCAGGTGAGAACCGCACGGCCGCTGTGTGACGACTGCGGGGAAAGGGAGGCATAAGGCCGCGCGGGGGCCTGCGTGCGTTCGCCCCGTTGAGAGGGCCCCGGGCTGCGGGACCGCCACTTCCGGTCAGCATCCTCTGGGCTTGGTTTGTGAAGTAAACAGCGTGGCGGAGGCCTGGTGTTACGTGTGCGTGTGTGTGTGTGAGCAGAACTAGCGGGGCCGGGCTGCAGCCTACAGCCATTCGCAGAAATAGAGCAGTGTGTGATTTGTGGGTAAGTAGCGCTCAGACAGTCTCGAGTTACGTCGGGTGAGCGGGCTATGAAATCTCTTGAATTGCTTGCGGTGTGGAGGGAAGTGCCCTCTGTAAGCACGACGGCTCGTGTTTGAGCACAACCAGCTATTTGTGCTGAGGGATGCTGGTTTTCAGCAGATCACCACTTAGCTGCTGCCGGTGCAGTGGGCAGTTGTCGTGTGCAGCAGTATTTCACATCTGCATTCCGGCATATATCACCAGATTTGTTTAAAGGCAAGCTGGTAACAATTCTAAGTGACAAATTTGTGCTGTGCTATGGGCCGAGGGTCTGCTTGGTACCAAACCTTAAATAGCAGGAGAGAGAGTGAGATGCAGTGAGTAAATGAAATGTAATACTGGAAGCAGTAATTGGAACTGTTTTATAATGCTTACTTATGGGTGAGCTTTATGTATTAGGGATGAGGACCCTTGTGACCAACTGGGTAGTTCCTTACACGGCACACAAGAAATACACTGAAGCTGCTCAAGGACTGAGAAAGCTGCAGAAGTCTTGGTGCTTGATCACAGTTCTCAATTGGAAGAGGTTGTTGGTGAGAGTGGCATGGCTTTCCTCGGCAGGTGCCTAGTTGAGTTTGAATTGATAACTCTGTACCATAAATGAGGAAATGGTCTTGAAGGAGTGGCTGTAGAAGGCAGGGCTGGAAGGGGTCTTCACTTATAACATGTATAATTCTTTCTCCTGCGGGTGGGATCTGT
Organism: Cyrtonyx montezumae; assembly: GCF_038088225.1. NCBI lineage: Eukaryota > Metazoa > Chordata > Aves > Galliformes > Odontophoridae > Cyrtonyx > Cyrtonyx montezumae. Next base: position 31,770,631 of record NW_027072034.1, on the reverse strand, counting down.
ATCTGAGCCCATAGCTGTAAACATATCATCCTGTTTCCAAACATCTGACCTAAAGTGTGTGAGAGGAACTAAGGGCACACAGGGCACAGGGAATTTGAAAGCTTCTTATGTTGTTAACTTACAGAACAATTTGGTGAGGGTGTTCTGAGTGCTCAGTATTTATGTGAATACCAAAAGCACCTCATGAAACTCAGAAGAAAATTCCCATGAGCGCTGTCAAAAATCTATATTGAAAAATGGTCTAGCTTTGTTACAGTCTATCAATCTGGTTGTGTAGTTTTTTTTCTTTAGTGGAGCAGTTTAGAATACCACATGGGCTCTTGCTTTTGGTCAGATATGGTACAGTGTGAATTTCTGTGGATGCTGTATGTTCTGATATCAGAAATACACCACTTTGTCCTGCCAGCGGAGACTGTAAAACAAGAATCTTTCACCTCTATGCCTGTTAGAACAAATCTCCATCGGAGTCTGGCTTCAAGAAATTGCTGGGCACGAGGCAGACACTGGTTCTAACACTGAGGATGTTAGGCTGCTTATCACACTGTATTGAGAAATGGTTTGTCATTGCATGTTGGCCTCAAAATTGTGGGAGATTTTGGAAGTGGATGCTAAGAATGTAGTAGCTTCCTCTACAGTTGATAGCTAAGCTGGAGTTGAAGGACCTGCTGGTATTTTATAATTTATACCTGAAAACCACTAGATCTAAATCCTTGCCCCTGTTATGCAGGTTTGATGTTTACCCTGTATCTCTACATTTGTCTCCTTAGTATACAGTATAAGCAATACTTAATACATAGACTTGGTCAAATAAGGAAATGAAGTAAGATTCTGAGGGCGGGAGAGATGCGGTTTTAGTTTCCTTGAAGAGAGAATTCAATTAGGGAAAAGTTTCTTCTGATTAAATACTTCAGCAAGTCTTTCATTAAAGTAATACAAAATTACTTCAGTGTTTTTACTGACGTCTTGTGATACTTCCTGATGTGTTTCACAAAATGTTTATTAAAACACAGCCCTGATACTGATTTACCTAATTAATTTGTAGGCCAACTGGAATCTGAGACTTTTTAAGTGTCATTTAAGTAAATGAATTAAAGCACTTTCTAAAACATTACCCTTGAAAGCGAAAAGCTCATGTGCTCATTCTGTATGGTAACTACATATTGCATGCTTTGCCTTGTACAAGGTGTGACTGAGGACTACTGTTTGCATCTTGCTTGTCTATATTACCAGTAACTGGAGCTGTGGACACAGGGCAGCTCTGTTCCTGCATGCTGTTGTGGTTATCCAGCTCCAGCCATGAATCTGCCAGCAAAGTTCTACCCCAGAGATAATGTTCTCGTACATATCTGTGTACTGTGTGGTTCTGGAAGAGAAGATGGTTGAAGTTTACCAGCACAGGCCGTGGAAGAGGCTTGAAAATGGTGCAGCTGAGGGTGTACCACATAAATCGATGTCTGCTTTTACCTCTGCAGCAATACAATGTAGAATGGACAAGTGTTTCCTCTTGAATTTGAGCCTATCATCTCTACTTACCCTTTTTTTCCTTTCCAAAAGTAAGGAAGCTTGATTCCTCTCTTAGTGATACACATTGGTTTTCAGTGGGGTTGGAAGGGGCTTCTGGAGATCCAGTCCAGCTCTGTGCTAAAGCAGGTTCTTTACTGCAGGTTGCACAGGAAAGCATCCAGGCTGGTTATGAATATGTCCAGAGAATATTCCTTGACCTCTCTGGGTACTCCATCCCAAGTGCTCTGTCACCCTCAAAGATATTTCTCCTCATGTTCAGATGAAATTTCCTGTGTTCTGGTTTCTGCCTATTGCCCCTTGTTTAGTTGCTGGGCACCATGAAAAAGAGCCTGGGCCAATCCACTTGATACCTCCCCTTTAGATATTTATAAGCATTGATAACATCATCTGTCTCCCAGGTCTCGCAGCCTTTCCTCATAAGGAGGATGCTCTAATCCTATGATGATCTTTGTAGCCCAATTTTTTGGGGGCTTATCACTCCCCAGAGAAGCCAAAATCATGGGGCAATAGTACATCTTTTCTAGGCATAATTAGGGTGGTCAACAGATTTTACATAAGCTGATTTTTCTGTACATTTAGTGTCTCCCAGGAAAGTAAGTATTTGCCAAACTGTCTGAATGCTAGGTCGTTTGGGGAAGGGTTGTTCAGGAGTGGCTAATATGTAGGAGCTGTGTCTAGAAGTAAAGGATTTCCCTTCTCTCAACCTATTTCAGGAGTACTGGCAGTAATCAGTATTACTTAAAAAGGGTGAGGTTGCTGCCTGCAGTGGTGCTTTATGAAAAGTGTAATAACTAAAGGTAAACCTGTATAGTTTCCCCTGGAAAGTTGAGGAGCGTGCTTTCTTGTTTGACTGAAATGCCAGAAGCATCTGGTGCTGCTTTGCAGTTCTTGCCAGTATCACCCATGAAATAGTGCTCTTATCCCAGAAGAGGTACCCAGTACAATAGATACTGATTTGCATAAGAGGCTGTTTTCTAATTATGAACAGTTTGTGTGTCCAGGGACTTTTGATTAGTGATGAATTGAAACTAGGGAAGAATATGAATAGCTTGAGGGAAGGAGGACAAAAATGAGAAAATTACAATAGAAATTGACAGGAATAAGATGAAAGCAGTCTTTTTAAAGTATCCTGTTTAAAGCATAGCAGAAAGCAATTTTGGGCAGAGTAATATGGAATTGTGTGTTCATTAACAAGAATTACAAATAATTAGTTACTGTTACAAGTAAGAGGGTGAATTGAATTCTTTCCTGAGGAGCGTATAGGAGAGGAGTAGGGAATATTCAGAGCAACCTTATTGCTTTCTGAGGATGTCACCACAGCCTTGTTGGTGGAAGCTGTACATTTAAAATCTATCTTCTGTATATGTGTGGACATCCTTATTTATTTATTTTTCTAAAGGAGTAAACCAGGACTGGCATTGTATATGATGCTTATAAACCATGAAGAAAATAAACAACAGTGCCACGGAGCTGTTTTTAAAACCTTTTGTGGCCATTGCACGTATGTGTGTGTTCGTGTCTTTGTGGTTGTAGCCAGGCTTGAGGATTGCTACAGTACTCATGTTAGTTTCAGGAAGATAGTTAAGTGTTTTAAGCTATTCATATTAGCTTAACTCAGAGTGAGCCAATCAGTCTAAATGGTCAGCATGTCCAAATTGTGATTTACAGAATTCTGTTCCTTGTAATAAGGAAGCTAATTCACTTTGTTCTGCGTGTTTGGGTTTTAATGTTTCATGAAAAGTAGACTGAGGCTGCAGCACCAGAAGAAGTAGAGACTGTTCAATTACTTGCTGAAAGAAATGAAGGTGAAGAGGGGACTCTTCTTCCTCCAACTTCAACCACTTCCTGTCAGCTTTGGCACGCAGGAGGGCCATTTCTGGATCTCTCGCACTAGGTCAGCAGAGAGCTCCCTGCACTTTGGCAGGGCACAGAAATTTCAGTCTTTGGCCAAAGCCAAAGAGCTACAGAAGAACTTTGTCTCTCCAAAACTGGTATTAACAAAATAATGCACGCTACTAGCACTAAGCTGAATCTGGAATGTTGCAGCCCTGTCAGTGAAGCTCCTGTTCCTCTGGGAAAGGCTTGATTGAAAGTAGTCTTCTTAGTTTCTGATAGTCTTGATGAAAGAAGAGCTTGTCTGTCAGTCTTTGTGGGAAACAAATATGTGTCCATGAAGTTCTGATTTCTGAGCTGGAGCTGCACTCAGTAGTAGTTGCTGATGAGAATCGCCCTACTTTGTTTCTTCATCATTCCACCTGAGGCAGTAAACCCTCTGGGACTGATCAAGGGAGGAGTAACCCATGTTTTTTCAGGCCCTCTAGCAGTAGTTATCCACTGTGCCACAAAACACAGGGTACCTGCATTTTCCAAAAGCTGTTAGAGGGCTGCTGTATAGATTCTTTCCATACTTAAGGAGTTATTGAGTGCCTTTAGGTGAATGCAGAACTTTCTTATGTGCTGATATATATATATATATATATGTACAAATGAAGACTGTGTCTTTTCAATCAGTGCTGTCTTTCCCTTTTGCTGGATGTTCCCAACATGCAATACCACATTTCTTTCCATGAGAAAAACCTTGCTAAATTAAAAAAAAAAAAGAAACTTAAAAGGCAGGTGCAAGACCATAGATATCTCCAGTAAGAAGAAAAATGGTTGTCCAAATTGATTAAATTGATTGCAATGATTGAAAATGTTCAACTTTTAGAATGTGTTTTTCGGTTCTTGGGCATTAAACAATTTGAAGAAAATGGTTTCATGAGTGTAACTGTACTTTCTAATTTACTACAGTAACGTGTTGAATTACAGTGTGTTATAATTAAGCAGTAAGCATGACCTGTTTTACTGTTGATTTTATTTAAAGCACACTATGCTTAAAAATATAAAAATAAATCTCATTCTTTTTTTCTGTTTTGTTTTTGTTAGACGTTGAGGCTAATCTACACCTCTGCAGCTGCATGGAGGAAAAATATAGCAGCCTCAGGACCTGAAAAATACACAGAGGCGTTTATTAAGAAACAAATTGAGGAGTTCGAACTAGGAAAGAGACATTTAGCCAACATGATGGGAGAAGATCCAGAAACTTTTACCCAAGAGGATATTGATGTAAGTGCAGTTTCTCTGTTGGAGAAGTAATTTACTGTAGAGTTTCAGATATTGAAAGCACTTTACTTCAGCATGAGCCCCACAGCTCTCTGTGATTTTTAATCAAACTGTCAGAATAAGAAAGACTACTGCTATACATTGCAAACATTGCAACTGTGAATGTGAATAGAGATTCTACTTGTGCTACCGTGTGAGGTCAGACATCACAGTACAGAGCTGTATACCGTATCTTGCTAAAGCTCAGTGGGTTCTCTTTAAAAGTACTAATGGATAATCCCCTTGATCTGAGGTTATAAGAGGCCCTGCAAAGGTTCATGTAGCTCTTTGGAACGTTTACCCACAATTTGACCTGCTGTGTATATTTAGGTTGGGTTTTCTTGTGTGATACTGCTGGTTGCTGGTAAAGCAAATTAAATTTATAGGGTGTTTTACAAGTAACCCCCTGGTTTAGCTTAGAGATTTTAATATACACCTGCATTTAGAGCTCACATCAGTATCTCAAAACATTATTTTATTGCCATTCCTTCTGACAACTGACAGGTGGGTGGCCTCTTCTTTCTCTATACAGTTTAACTTATGTATAGATACACTTCCTTTCATGTAAAAAAAAAATAATTGACATCTGTCTAAGACTTCACTTCTATCATTTCTATCATATATTATCACGCATCAGAGGTAGTGAGGATAAATGTCATTTGTTGACATTCAGTCGTAGGTGAAGCTGCATGCTGCTTTTTCTGCATAGTTGCAACACCATTACTAAAGCCGTGACTGCACAGTATATCTGTTGTGCCCCTGGAGTAGATGTTGTATGTGCTGAAAAAGTTATGTGGTTTTGTTTTTTTCAGGGGAAAGGGATTGTTTTACTCGCCTGGTTTTCTCACCTTTCTGTGTCAAATTCTGTTAGCATAGCTGTTTCCATGTGGGAGGTCTTGATAGCCTGCTTTTTCCAAGGAAGAACTACACCTGTAGGTGGTGATGCAGGGTGGTTTCAACCACATTTGACAGAGAGGCTTCAAAATGAAGTTCTTAAAAATTTCTCTGAAAATAGATGACAAAGTATAAAGGAAAGACGTTTAATGACCCGTTGAGAAAAAGGTTGAAGCAAGACTTGAGTCTCATCAGGTATCAGAGTATTCATAAGGGAAACTTGACTTCAAGACAGAAATCTTAGGAAATCAAGCCTTATAAGTGCAAAGCTAAGCACATATGTGACTTTGTCTATTCTATAGACAAGTGCCACTGCAGACCCTTCCAGTCTCAGTGTGAGGTCAATAAGATCCTGTCAGCCATGAAGATAATCAACGAGGGAGGCATTTGGATTAGAAGTAGTAGCAGCCTGCTTTACACTATCTTTCTTGCTTTTCAACAGAATTTCCTTTCTCTGCATTTTTCTGATTTTTTTTTCCTACCTTTAATGATGCTGTGTTACAAGAAAGTAATTAAAAAGTATTTGTGCATAAATATGCCAATACAAAGACCAATCACAGTATCATAGAACCTTTGTGTTGGAAAGGACCAATGAAGATCATTTAGTCCAGCTCCCCTGCAATGAACAGGAACACCTGCAGCTAGATCAGGTTGTTCAGATCCTGATCCAGCCTTACCTTGAGTGTGCCCAAGGATGGGGCTTCCACTACCTCTCAATCTTTGCCAGTGCCTCACCACTCTTATTATAAAGAAAAAACAAAAAACAAAAAACTTCTTGCTTATGTCCAATCTAAATCTACCTTCTTTAGTTTGAAACCACTCCCCCTTATCTCAACACGTCAGACCCTGCAGAAGGGTCTGTACCTTTCTTTCTTATAGCCCCCCCATTAGGTACTGAAAGGCTGCTCTCAGGTGTCTCTGGAGCTTCTCTTCTCCAGGTTGAACAGCCTCAGCTCTCTCAGGCTATCCTAGGGAAGGTGTTCCATCCCTTGGATGATTTTTGTGGACCTGTTCTGGATGTGCTCCAACAGGTCCACATCTCTCCTGTTCTGAGGACTTCACATCTGGATACAGTACTCCAGGTGAGGCCTCACCAGTGCTGAGTAGAAGGGCAGGATCACCGTCCTTGCCCTGCTGGCCATGCTTCTTTTGATGCAGCCTGGGATATGGTTGGCTTTTTTGACCATGAGAGCACATTACTGGCTCATGTCCAGCTTGCCATCAACCAGTGCCTCCAGGTTCTTTTTGTCAGGGCTGTGCTCCATCCTTATGTCTCCCAGCTTGTACCGATAGCAGGAGTTGCTACAGCCCAGGTGCTAAACCTTGTGCTTGGATGTATTGAACCTCATGAGGTTCACCTGGGCCCACTGCTTGAGTTTGTCTAGGTCCCTCTGAATGGCATCCCATTTCTCTGGTGTGTTGACCTTACCACACAGCTTGGTGTCATCTACAAACTTGCTGAGGGTGCACTTGATCGCACACTGTCGATATCATTGAACATCCTAAAGAGCACTGCTCCCAGTACTGACCATGGTGCGCCACTTGTCACTGATCACCATCCAGACATGGAGCCGCTGACTGCCACTTTTTGGGTACAGCCTCACAAGTTCCTTGTCATCAAGTCCATATTTTTCTCCATTTGGAGAGAAGGATGTTATGGGGCATGCTGTCAAAGGCCTTACTTAAGTCTGGATAGATGATATCAGTGGTTCAATATGGTTCTGTTTCTAATAGTTTAGTTTGCTTGAGAGGTTAAGTGGTAAGACTGTGCATTAACTTTCCTTGTCTTGATAGAGCCTAGAGGAAAGGCTGTCAGACAGCAAGACTGGAAGTGGAAAATGAGTGTGCATAGGTAGTAATTTTCTTCTGTGTAAATCTAGAGCACTGTGATCACTTGCACAAAATTAACTGAGCTACGTAATTAGTAAATGCAGTGCATGTGGCAAGTATGTGACTGCCTTGCAGACTCTGTTTCTGAAAAGGTGGAGAAGTGAGTCCGGAATAGCAGTGTTTTGTTTAGTAATACCAAGTGTCTGTGGTGCATATTTAATTTCTTTATATTTCATCAGGTGTTGGAAAATACTTAGTGTATAATAGTGTCTGCTATGCATAATTAAATTACTGTTATAAAAATATAAAAGCTTCTTAAGCACTGGCAGGAGAATTACCAAGCTTTACATTTCAAACAGTAATAATTCTTACTGATGAGTGCTTACATACCTCCATGTCTTCTACTGTTAATCTGTTTGTGTGATGTAGTTCAAAAGTAGGCATCATAGGATTCTATCCTTCGCTGGAATTTTAGGTACAGTTTAATAAAAGCTAAACCTTGTGAAGTTTTAAACCAGAAAATAAGTTGACTTACTCGTTAATCCTTTTCCTGGATGTTGCAGAAGTAGAATTGCCTCTTACTGATGGTTTTATTTGGGATTGAAAAGTTAAGCTGTGCATTACAACTTTATTTCTGGAGGGAAAAAAAAATCCAGCAAATTGATGTATAACTCTGCAGAAGTCTACCAATTGCTTTTTAATTGGTATTATAGACCTCGCTCTGAAGCTGAGATGTTTTATTCTCCAATGTGTGAGTATGTGGTATGAAGTTTCTCTAATTGATTTGCTTTGCCCATTCCATTTGATGTATCATTTTTCACAATATTTCATAATTTGTGCTCATTTCTAATGAACAGAGTCGTTAGGACAGGCATGTCTAAGTGCAACTGACAGCTAACATTAGGTGCCAGATGCAGTTTATAAAGCTGTGTAGAACTGCAGAGAACAGTTTAAATAAATTAGCACCTGTACATTAGTCTCACTTGCTGGTAATTTATAAGCGAATCAGCAGAGATGACATTTAGGTACGTCATTGATCAAGTTAACAGCTGCATACCCACTGCCCAGCTGGGATACCTAATTAATAGAGATTGCAGTCCTGACCTAGTGCTTTTCCCTGATTGAGTCTGTAATCCTTTTATTTTTTTGGTTTAACTTCCTTATGGTTGTAGTAAACAGCCCACCTTCATTTTCTGCTGTCAGTTCTGTGATATTCTACTTTAAAAACCAGAAGCTTAAGTAAGATTAATATAAGAAAAGCGTTTTAATCTCCTTGACCTATTTATGTGATATGTCAGTATTTTTATTATTCATTTCTATGCAATCACTAAATGCTCTCTGAGATACGAGTTCATCAGGAGCTTTCCCCATAAGGTAGCAAAACTCGAAGGCTAGAAATGCAGGGATTTTCTTCTTCTCCCTGCCATGTGACCTAATAGATTGTTGTCATGAAGATAGTTGGAAGAATTCTAGTCTAAAATGTGAGTTTACTATGTGTATCCAGCTGCATAAAAGTACCAGTAGGGTTCTTCACAATGAAAACGTTATACAAGTGAGAAGCTTCATTCCTTGGAGGGTATAGTTCCTCTAATGGGTTAAAAAAACAAAAGTGATATTTAGAGCGATATTTAGTTGTATTTTAAAATGGCTCAGAGCATCTGATTTCTAAGTAATGTTCAAATTTTAGCAACTCAGATTGTTAGAAATAAGTGAACATTGACATATGTGAAATGTCAGAAATGCTATTTGGGACAAAATGTTTCTGAGCTTTCAGTTAGCTGCAAGAACATGATGTCCAGCATTGACCTTACCTGAAATACTGGAAAACTAGAGTAGGATGTTTTGTATTTGAGCTGTGAAGTCAAGAAAAATGTGTGGGAAGGCACTCAGGCAAGGTGAGTTTGCCCTGCCAAACCTCTGTCCTCTTCATGGAGTGTAATTTAAGAATTGGACTGGGTCTCTGTTTCTCCCCAGCCCCAGTATGGCTCTGTCAGCTCTGTCTGGTTTAAAGTATCAAATTCTTAATTTCTCAAGTTACTGTCAAAACAACAGAAGTAACAAGAACAGGACAAACAACCTTTACTGACCCAACTGAACCTCTTTAACTCACAGCTACAGTCTGTGGCTTTTAGATAGCCAACAAAACTTTTTGGCTTGTAGGCACGAGAGGTAGAGTTTATCAATACGGTGTAAGAAATATCTGAAGTAAACCATCTTAATCGTATTGTGTGCCGCCATGTTTTGGGAGTGTGACTGCAGAGGTTGTTTTATTTCCAAAGAAAACGGTAGTAGTATGGTTTAACAAATAGGACTTTGAAGTAGTAGCTCAGAATTTGTGGAGGTAGAGTGGGATTAACGAACATTACCTGCCTGAAATGATGGCTCAAGGAAAGCTGTTCTTGGTCAAATTCAGTAAAAACTGAGGGCGCAGCTATTTAACATCAAGAAACTCCTCTGAATAAAGGACAGTAAGACTTCATCTGGATTGTTTTGCATCCCAGTAAAATTCCTAACAAGTTGTAAAGACAAATACCCCTTCTTGATTAAATTTCCATAAAAAGAGAGAAGGCAGTATGACTCTTCTCATTTTGGCAGGAGCAACGACGACAATATAACATGGAATTTGTAACATATAGAAACTGTTCCTTGACTAGTTGTGTGGAGGGATGAAAGTAGATGTTAAGATTGCTTAATGCAGGGTTTGCTTATGGTTTAGCCTGAAAAATGTGAGCATACACTTGCAACGTAAGATAAATTTTCAAGACATAATGTATCTCAGGATGACAGTTGCTCTTCCTTATAAATGGTGGATTATTATAAGACTTTATTAAGGTGCTGTAGTTACAGTAACTGTTTCAGTTGGGATTCTGTAAAACGTGTGTGTGAAGTCTACCTCTTAAATACACAGTCTCAGAATCCCGTAATCGATTCTTTTAATATATTATATAATGTGTTTGCTTAACATCGTTTGGCTCACAGCGGATTTCTCTATTGTCATCATAATTAATCCCCATTTGTTCATAAATAGGTGTTCTCCTACTGTGTGTATGCATAAAATGCCCATTGACTAACAAATGGGAATACAGTAGTCACTAAGAGAAACAAAATTACCATTTCATAAAATCAAGTTAAGCCTTTTGTTTGCTTCGGAATTCTCAAAATTTCTCTTCAGAATGCCAGTAGGGGATTAATGAAAGTAATAGGTTAGGTCCTTTATGCTCCGTGCATATTAAATCTATTGAAGCACTGACAAACTGCTCCATATCCATGGAAAAAATTATCAGCAAATAATAGCCCTCAGGTTGCCTAATGGGTGTTCTACTTAAGAGAAGTCATTGTAACTGAGATTCAGTTGTAATTCTACTTTTCCTTACTGCCTAACGGATATATATCAAGTGAGACTACAGCCAGAGATTTATTCAGTCCGTGTTAGCAAGCAAAAGATTTCTGTCTCAAGTTCTGCTACCCACTGTGTGAAGCTGGCCATGCTTGCCAGAGCCCTCATCTGGGGGTTTTTGGTGGCTGGTTTTGTCTCGTTAGTTTTCAGAACAAATGGAAATGAACTGCGCTCACATTTAATAAGCTTTCCTTCCTTGGAGGTCCTCTAAAGTCACCTGAACATGGCTGTGGGCAGCCTTCTCTGAGTGGCCCTGCCTAAGCTGGGGTTGGACCGGGTGACTTCCAGAGGTCTCTTCCAACCCCAACCATTCTCTAAATAAAGCAAAAATATACCCTTACGTTTCAGTTGCATTGAAAAGGGGTGACAAGATGATGTTGAACAGATAAGTCCCATCGGACTTAACAATGCTTTGCTTTGCATTTTGCCAGAATGATTTTGAATTTTATTGGAGTCAAATAATTGTGACTTTATATATAATCACGGGAATAGCAGAATGTTGGTAAAGTAGAAGCAAATGATGCATCTTGTGCTATTCTTAATAAGAACCGTGGCAGATCACAAGTGTATGATGTCACTTTTTAAATTGTTATAGCAAACCCGTAGGTGTCTTTAAGGTGAGATCATTAATCTTTTAAAAAAGGAGAAATGACTTGAGGAGTCTTGCTTCTCTGCACTGTTAGCTCAAGTTCAGCAAAGATTGCAGGTATTTTCAGTTGTTTGAAAATGCAGCGTTCAATGAAACGCTTACTAAGTTATGTAAAATGTCGTATACTGCATTGCTTTTTGACTTCAGGAGTCTAGAAACTGAGCAAACCAGTGCTGTATCCAGTTGTTTTACATTTGAATAAATAAAATTTTCATGCTCAGACTGTCAGTAGGCACTATTACCAAGCACTGGTATTTTTAGAAGCATGAATTAAATTCTTTAGTTTCCTGTAGAAGTTGTGACATTCCAAGTTTTAGGCGAAACTCAGAGTTGCATTTACTTGTTAGAAAGGTTGGCTTTGCGTTTGAGTAGTTCTGGTGAGCGATGGCAAGTGTATATTGTAAAAAACAAAACTTAGCAGAATGAGTGAACCTTCTTCTGCAGCATTAGGTTGCAACTGTCAGAATGAGATTTTACTTTTCCTGGGCAATCTGGAGGAAACTTTTCAGCACAGCAGATATGCAGTAGTCTTTGTTACTGACACGCTTACATGTGCGCAGCAATTCTATTTTATCTACATGAAAGAACCTAAGTAATGTTTTGATGCTGTGGAAATGTTTTGATGTGCAAGAATTACATGTGTGATCTCTGTTTTCAGAGAGCTATTGCCTATCTCTTTCCTTCCGGCTTATTCGACAAACGAGCCAGGCCGATGATGAAGGTAGGATATTTTGTTGCCTTTCTGAGTAACTGTAACATGACGTTTCAAGTAACTATTTTCATTTTGATGATCCTGGTTTGTTTATTTATTTATTTACAGCATCCTTCTGAAATCTTTCCAGAACAGAGGAGTAAGTGTTCGTGATTCTGTATTTATTTATTTATAAGTATTTATAAGTAAGTTTGTTGTGTATTTAAAATGCCTTTCATAGATCTGTTTTTATTAGGAACAGTGTGTGTGTGTGGGTGGGGAGTTACTGATGAACAATGCAAAGGCTGATCTCATAATATATATTTTTTGTAATTCAAAAAGCTCTATGTTTCTGGATTCTGGCATGCCATTGGTCTTTTCAGGCACTTGTGAACTGACTATAGAAAAATGTTTTTCACAGTTTCAACAGTAGGTAAGAATGACATGCAGAATCTGTTGAAGTCATAGGAAAACCTTTTGTTGTATTCAGTAGCTTTTTTGACAGTGCTGTCTATCACATCCCTAATATATTTGTTATTGCTATTTTAAACCAAAAGCTCTCTTGGTAACTTTGGTGCTTTGAAAGCAGAGAAATTAAGCCTTGTAATTGCTATTTCAGCGAATAGGGAGTGGTGTGACTGTAAGCTCACCCCGTGGTGTCCTGTTTTTTACCTGAAAGTCATAACTCTGCACTTAATTCATAGTCTTGAGTTTTCCTTCCTGAAATACCTTAGGATGTCTTGGTTGTATCGGTGGTGTGCCAGTATGTTGCTCGGTGAGAACCTGACCAAAGTCACCAAATCAATTTTATGAAGAATACCTAAAAGATACTGCAGTTCATTTTATTTTGCTGTTGTTTAAAATGAATGTGGGTTTGGAATCCTTTATTCACTTGAACTACTAAGTCACAGATAACAGTAGGATTTTGCTGATCCTCAAATATTTTTCTTTCCTTCCTTTTGCTATACCAGGAGTCAGTAGATTCTTGATGCTTTTTGGCTTTGAGCATCTTCTAGAAAGGTGTCACTTTGCCAGAAATCCTGAAATGTCAGCTATCTAATGATATCATGTCTAGCTAAACCCTTACATGAAATACAAAGTAGAAGGCAAAAGGATAAGACAGTTAATAATGCTAATTTAAAATCCAGGAGTTGTTTATAGTGGAACTAAGCTACTGCTGTGTTCTTTCAGGTCCAAAGTATTTGTTGAGATGCTAACCCTTCCCTAAGAAGTGTACAAGCTAATTAATATGAGTATATACATCTAAAAATAACACTTTTCAATAAAATCATTTTTTTAAAGGCAGCATCGCCTGTCTGTCTGTTCATTGGGTCCTTAAGAATTTTGAGTACGAAGCCATAAGTTTATCCTTCAGAATGCTTCCTGGATACTGATTTCTGCTAAATATGCTTTCATAGCCACATAAATGGAAATTCATCCATTACTTAGTAGCATATGTGGGTAAAAGAGGGGTAAAAGACCACTCTGTTCTTTCTTTCTTTGTAAAATTTGCACCTTTGCATTGCACTTGGGATATATTCTTGCTTAATGTTCCTATGCAGTTCATAGCATCCTTTATCAGACAGGTTCTTGCAGTCTTGTCTTAGTCTATAGCTTCTGGATTGCTTCCTCTGAACTTTACTGGATAAAATGGACAGAAGCTTCTTTACAGTTTTCAGATTTTAAAAGCTCTCAGGTATTTATTTTTGTTTGTGTTGTTTATTTTGAAGAGATCTGTGTCATTTTAAGAAATTTAAATTTGCTAATCTCATTTTTTTTCTTAGACTGAAATTCATGTCTGTAAAGAATTTTTTTTAATGTATGAAAATAAACTGGATGCTCTGAATTAAATGTTTTGTTGTAGTACTAATTATGTAAAACATAGCATCAGTCTTTTGATTAAATATAACCCAGAGACATCAACATGAACAAGACTTAAAATCCCACAAGTTCTGAATTTGAGTTACCTGCAAAAAACAACTGTACAAATAGTTTGATCTAGATATGTTGTTCTAGTAAATAATGTGCTCTAGGTTTAAAGCATTGTTTTCCAGAGCAGTTGATCTTTAATATTTTGCAGTCGTTATGTAGATTTCAATTCTCTTAATTTTTACTTATTTTTGAAGTGGATGCTTGCATCTGTAATGCCAACAGCAATCTTTCAGAGTTTATTTAAGATGTATGTGTGAAGTTTCCTCATGTTAGGAGATTTAGAAGTATTATGTTACATCATTGGAATTGCAGCTAGGTTGTTTTTTAACAAGGTAGTCTAAATCATTACGTTTCCAGACAGTTTGAATACCCATGAAATGTCTTTCTTCTCTGATATTTAAAAAGGTAATCAGTATTACAAAAGAGGTCTATAGCTGTGATTAAATACAAAGATTTTTTTTTAGTGGGTGTGTATTGCTTTCTTGTCTAATTGTGCTTTTCATTAGAAATCCAGTGGGGAGAAGATGGCCGTCCATTTCACTTTCTCTTTTACACTGGCAAGCAGTCATATTACTCATTAATGCATGTAAGTACGTTATAATCTAGAGTAAATAATGTTAGTTCCAAGTCAAGTACGTGTTATTCTAGAGATGCATGTTAGGAGCTCCTACTTTTCACAGGAGGCCATATCACCACTGAAAATAGATGGTGTGTGTATTTTTGTCCTCGTATCTATTTTATTAGGAGTGTTTTAATGTCATGCCTAGGAGAAGAGAGTATGTAACTGTTCCTGCTTATTTTTTTATTTTTCAGTCTTGGCTGAGGTCTGCGTCAAATAGTCTGAACACTTTCATGTAGGCTGTACCCACTCAGTAGCATAAGGTTAGTGGTGGAGAATGCACAGACAACAGAAACAGCCAGTCTCAGAAAAATCATTGTAGGAAAAAAAAAAAAAAAAACTTGTTTTTTTTCCCTTGAAGGGCAAAGCTTCAGGAAACGTTATTTGTGCTGACATTTAGTGTGAAGAAAATTTGCATTTAAACTGCTTAATTGATTTTTCTGAGACTGTTTCATTCATGCAAACTTGAGGCTTTTTTCTGATTAGCGTGGTTCCAGGAGTAAAGGATCTGCATCTGTTTACCTTTATGCTAGGAGCTTTATCTGAACATAACAAGTCCCTGAGTCCTAACACAGGTTATGAATAGACACTTCATATCTGTGACCGTCAATAGGGCAAACATTATCCGTCTCTTTAGAAGAGTTAATAGAGTGTGTGTTCCTTATGTGTACTCAGAGAAGACAGAAGCTATACTGCTGTATGCTGAAGAATTTAATTCCGCAGTCATTTTGGATTTTTTCCACATTCAACAGTCTTAAAAAAAAATTAACTCTGTGATTCTTCAAAAAAAAAAAAATAGTTATCAGAGTCAGTGCATAGGTTTATGGAGTATAGTGTTTTCATTAGAATTATCTGATATTTGTGTTCTGTGTACCCAGAGGACAAAATCCCCACTTGTCAAGTACATTTATTTCTTTAGGAGAATAAAAACGTGCTCCCCCCACTCTTTTCCTCCTTTTTTTTGTTTTTTTTTCTTTTGTTGTTGACCTTGGGCAAATGAGCTTCTTGCCCTGGCAGAAATGAAATGAATGATAAATGTAGAGTGTGTCTTTGCTGAGTAATGGAGCTGCAGCATAGGCTTTCCACAGAGGTTTTCTCCTGCACAGCCTGAGGCAGCCCGAGGACCCCTGCTGTTCATTTAAATAGGTATGTCAAATCTGCCTCGAAACGCCGCTGGTTTGATCTGTGGTAATATTTGTGAAGGTTCCATATGGACTTGAGCCCCCTGCAGTGCTAAGAAATAATGTACAACGCTTCATGGTGCAGACGCAAATTTCCTCTGAAAAGGGATGCAGCGCTGCGTTTTAGCTGTCGGAGAGGATGATGGAGCTGACGCGCTAGGCCTGTCAACTTGTTACACGGATGGGTTGCACGCAGCGAGGCTGTGGAAAATCTGTGCCTTTTAACTTTTCTACTTAATCACGGTTGTAGCATTGCCTTTAGACTGTATGCTACATTAATTCTCTTCCTGCCTTCTGCCTTTCATCCCAAGTTTCACGGAAAAAAGTAAAGCATGCAGGTCTTGTAGAGGAGCCTTATCAAACAGCTGTCATCTGACAAGCCATTTGCATTTGTTTTGGCTGAAGCAGAGCAACCCAAGGGCAAGATGTTTTGTTGCATTCCATCATAATGAAGAAATTACAAATTTTACAAGGAGCACAAGTTTATTTTTAGCTCTTCTGAGTAGTTGGAGTATGCAAGATTGCCTTGGAAATCTCAAAGAGAATAGCGTGCATCTTGTTTCTAACAGAGGCAACCACCTTCAAACAAAACCTCTTTGACAAACACAAATTTCATTAGTATAGGATATTTAAGTGCTGGAGTGTTCTTAGAATGTTTCTGAATATCTTCATTAAATAGACTTCAATAAGCCTGAATCCATTAAGGGAGATTTAACAGGTTTTTTTTCTTCTAGTCAGCCAAATTAAAGAAGAAATCTGCATGAAATTCCCAGTGTTGTTTTAACCTCTTATTAGGCTAATGTGTATTTAAGAAAATGTATTTTTAAATCTCAAAACTAATTAATTTGGCTAGGAAAAAGGAGGGGTTGTGTGTTAATACAGTGTAGTGTAAGCGATCAATTCCATTTGAGGATGTCCTTTTAAATTACTACATTAAGTCTAATAAATCGGATAAACGTAATATTTAGCTTAAGTTTGTATGCTGTTAATTACTACATGGACTCCTGCAGAATTTCACTTTTATTAATTTTCAGTGACATCAGTGTTAACAGTATTGTTTGTGTAGTTAATGCTAGTAAATAATATTATCCAATTAGTGAAAATAGAAACTGTATGTATTCATGTGTACTATAGCAGCCAATAGATGCGTTGCTATGACTTGAATATTAAATGGACCTTTATAAAGGTTATTCACTTTATATTCCATTGTTGTCTTTGTTCTGCCTGTTGAATAAAGTTTAGCTATAGGGAGAGCACAGTTTCTTTTTTTTCACATGGATGGAAAATGTTTACTGCATGCAGCAATTTCACAAATGTTTGTGTATTTGATCATCATTTAACTTACAAGTTTTTTAGAGAGGATGTGGTCATATTTTTGTACTTTGTAGAGTAAGAGACAGTGGGCTCTTTGTACAATTCTTATACAGCAAAGTAATTTTAATAACTGCTGCTTTGCTTTTTTAGAAATATCAGAAACAATGGGTAATAGATATAATGGAGCATTTTAACTCTTCCAAAAAAACCTGCACGCTGAAGTAAAAAAACAAAGACAAAATATTATGGACTTTGCAGAATAACCAAAATATTACATGTAAATGCAGAAATAGTTATTTTCCATTTAAAACAACAACAAAAAACCTCATCTTCTGGGTTTCCATGCAGTAATTTCTTTCAAAAAGAAAAATTATACAGCATAAAATAATATTTCTTATTTTAAAAGACTGCAGCCTTATGTGGATCTGGATTTTGATCCTTCTGTTGGATACAGAAGCGGTTCAGTGTGTAGCCAGTCTTGTAAAATCAGCTATTTTGATTGTGTAATAGCTGAGTTTACAAGACACACAGATGTGTACATTCATGAATTGGACTATTGAATCCTGAAGTGATTGGTAAAATCTTCACCTGCCAGCTTTGAAAATGCAAGCGTGCCTTCAGATGCTTTCGTTAGCCTTTGGGGAGTGAAGATTTGTCAGATAAATTACTGGGCATTACAAGCGATTCCTGATTTAACAAAGAATCACCCACGTACTTTACTGCTCACGTGAGTGGGTTCTTTAGTCTGTGACTCCCTCTCTATACAGAGATTAAACACTTGCATTCGTTATTTTTTTTAATACTTCAGAGCAGAATTCTATCTCACAGGGGATTGACTTTTATTACTGATTTGTTTTGCACATCATTTTACAGTATTTTTCAGTGTATGTTACTGCTGTAGATTAACCGGAGCGTTTTGAAGATATTGTCTTAATCCCTGCAAGGGCACATTTTTAACTTAGGCATGCTCAGGCTTGGAGTACCTACAGATTGTCAAAACATCTTGCTCTTTTAACTGTTGTAAAGTTTTGTTTCTGGTTGTAACAGTGAATTTCTGAGTGGGTGGCAGCCAGTACCTCGTTTTATTTGCATTTGTATATCAGTAGGGTTTTTCAAGAGCAGTGATACAGTTGTGTTTTTGTCAGGCTTTTGTTGGGGCTTATTTTTTCAGTAAAAAAATCTATCCCTATAAAACTAACCCTATAAAAAATAGGTGCTGGAGCGTCATGAAGGTGATGGATGTTTTTGAGTAGTCAGAGCCAACTTCTTTGCCAGGTAGGAAGGTGACACTACGTGCCTTCCAAGAGATAGGCAGAGAGGCCTACACAGGAGTGAGAATTCCATGTATATATATTTGTGGTGGCCCTGCCCACAGTGGGGGTTGGAACTAGATGATCTTTTAAGGTCCCTTCCAACCTAAGCTGTTCTATAATTCTGTATTTACAAGCTAATAATCAGTTACCCTATTTGATTATCTGACAAGTCTTCTCAGTGTCCAGAATATCTTCTCCATGCCTCATTTCCACCTACAGCTGAACTCCACCTACAGAAATCCACAGTACTCACTGCAATCTAAAGCCCTTGATCCAATGAGTTATCTGCAGATACCTGCAGCCAAAGCTTTCCTGCCTGCCTCTTCCTTCCCCACCACAGTCCAAGCAGAAGCTTCCATCCTGGTTCTTTCTCATGTGTAACTACAAGCGCGTACTAAATTTCTTGCTGTCAGGCATACCTTCATGCCCTCTAACCCAAACCGTGCATTTGCTTTTCCTATATAAAAATCATTTTTGCACTGTAAATCTGCTTGGAATTAGAGCTGTTAAGTTTATTAGAGCTGATGCAATATGAACCTTGCCCAAAGTAGTGCTACCATACCTTGTTATCTTAGAGATCTGTATGTATATTTCTGAAATTATGATTTGTTATGCTCTTTTTTTATTATTCCATCTGTGTGAAGATAAATAGGCCTTTTTAATTGAAAAGTTTTCCTAGTTTCTACCCGAGGCAGTTACCTCTGTCAAAATTGAAGGAGTTCTTCAAGGCATGCTACTGTGATACATGAGTTCTTGTGCTGTCTCAAGAAGTGGGCACTTGTGTGCTTCATGATTTTATACTGTGGAGTTATTCCAAAAATACTGTTGTTTCACAATCTTGTTAAAAATACTGCCAACAATCACAGGTCTCTGAGGGTTGTCCTCCTTTAAATACTTTGAATGCAGCTCAGATACCGATCAGTTCTTAGTTCATGTGTTTTCAGTATGCATATTTTTAGTAAATGTTCTAGTGTTTTTATTAGTGGATAAATCAGCCTGGACTGTAGATGCTTGTAACTCTAAGCAAGGTGCATTTTTGGTGTTTTAAACAAATGTAAACGTGCAGAAATTTCATTGCATCCTGTTGCAAATCGCAGTATTACTCATGTTGAGAACTGGCATTGCAGTGGTGAATTTTTGACAGTATGTAGCTTTCTCACATTTGCTTTCCCAGTCTGTTCTTTTGTAATATAAGTACGTAAAATTGATTACAAGCTTTGTATTTTCATGTCTTAATGGAAGTAAATGATTTTGCCTACATCTACTTTGTAGTGCAGGAGTTATTTTTCTTCAGTATTATTTGTAGTTGTTTCTCCAAATATGTTAACTTGTGATTTAAATCACTTTTGTAATTCATAGTACTAGAAGTAGTATTTTCGGACAGAATATTCTGAAAGCTTCTGAACTGAGGTGAAAATACTTCATTAAAAGCATGTCATTCCTGTAATGTTTTCAGTATGGATTTTTGGATGCTTTTGCTTTTGGTTTTCTGAAGTTGTAAATCACTGTCACAGCAGCACAGTTTGGAAATGCATAGCTGTGAATTTCAAGAAAACCGTTCTGAAAGAAAAGTTATACAAAAAGAATGCAGTGGTATATTGTGACGTTTGAAAGAACACAAATTCTGATTTTGATAAACCTGTAAAAATGTGTAACTTTGTCCCTGTTAGTGTGCCACAGTAACAGAGAATTCTGATTGATACAAACCATCAGTAAAACTGACAACCTAAATGTACAAAAATCTTGGGAAATGAAATAATCTGCAATTTTTACACCTTCTCACATTTTTGAAGATGACAAGGCTGAAATGTGAATGTTCTGATGAAATTATTGTGCTTTACGTTTTGGAGGCGCATCCATTATACAGATGTATCTGTTTACTGTATAAAATGAGCATTTTTGTACGAGCCCTGTGTTGTAAGAAGGCAACGAATGCTGAAGAAAAATAACAGAGTTCAATATTAAATGTATTGAACTGCATGTGAAAATATTACATATACTGTCTAAAAGTTCACTGATTTAGCTTGAACATAACTTTTTTTCTTTTTGGGGATCTGTTTGGTTTTTGGTCTATTGAATTCTAGATGTTGGGACAGTGAAAACATGAATGCATTTTAATAACAAAATCTAATATTGAATGGGAAATGCATTTCAATATTTGTTTTAGGAAACATATGAAAAACTACTAAATGTTCAAAAACATCAAGAGCAACTGACCGCTCAAGGCTTCTCTCCACAGAAGGAGAAAAAGTAAGTTTCCAGTTGGAATGGATCTTGAGATTAATTTTCTCGAAATGCTTTAGTTGTTTTGGCACATTATGTAGTTCCCCCATCCTGCCTGAATGCGTTTTCAGACTTTTTTTCCTATTACTTAGCTAACATTTGTATGCTAATTTCAGGTTTAAAAGTCAATCTGTAATCCATATGTGCAGAGTACTCATTGCTCACTCCTAAAGTCGGTGAACTCTCATCTTTTTTCTCTTGCTCTTTAATCTCTCTGTTCTTTGTGTTGTGTTGTGTCCTACATAAGATGTCTAAAGTGTGTCTTGAAAACATTTGGAGAGTATCCAGGGTTGTGTGTGCCTGTGTAAAGTTTGCTAGTTATTTCTTCATTAATGATTTTTGAAAGGGTGGTAAACTCTTTGAGAAAATGAGACCTTGGTAAATACCAAATAAATTCCTTGATCCTTACTTTGAAGAGTGTCAAAATCCTTTATTATTTTTCTTTTAAAGGCTTTGATTATCTAGATCATCAGAAACATAGTAGTTTTAGAAAAAAATTATTTGTTTAAATATCACCATTACTAGCAATTAAATTCATTTTCTCTTCTTTCTTTAACGTTTCTGGTACATGCAGCAAGCTCTTCAGCTTGCCCTCATCCACTAAATGGAAAAGGTGTTCATGCATTAACCACAACAACCTGTGGAGCGTGCTGTAGTTGTTGGTTTCTCCATGTGTACAGTTCAGAACTTCTTTGAAATGGGTGTTTGTTTTAAGAACTGTTTGCTCCTCTTAGTCCGTGTTCTTGCTTTTGGATACAGTTAGGAAGCTTGGATTTTCAGTGCTTATTTATTTATATTCTATTACTCTTTTTCAATGTTTGAGTTGCTTTTTCCTTTGCTTTTGCTGTTCATTTTCTGGCCAGATTTGTGTGGTTTTAGTTTCGGATCATGTTGGCTTGTCATTTCTTAATTTCAGACATTTATTTGAGTAAGACAAAGTGTTAATTTGTTGAAATTCTTTCTTAAATAAGTTATTTAAGAAGTTAATGTTTTTTCATGGTGTCTTTATAGCTTCCTATGAGCCACAGTATGTTTTATCATAGGTTTGTGTTAGTTTCTAAACAGACGAGAACAAATGAATTTAGTGCTTGGTGTATACTGGTGAAAAATAACCTCACTCCTTACAGAGCTGAGATGGTGGATTTACTGATGTGAAAAATGACCTAAAGGGTAGTCAGTGTTGAAAGTGTGGTTTGTTTTTATCCCCTCCTTCTGTTATGTTTATAAAAACTCTGAGAGTTTAAAGGATTTAAGGGATGTGGTACTTCCTCTGAGATTAGCCTGGATAATTCATCTCCTCAAGGTGGGTAGGAGAGGGAGGAAAATCTTTATGTTTTCAAGAAAACAATCTATCATGGGCTCACTGTAATATTAACTGTGGGGCTGGAACCTGACCTTGAAATGCTTAAGCTTATAGTTTTTCATATATTTAAAATAAATAAATCACTGGTTTCACTGGAAGTAGCTATTTGTAAATATATGTACTTGAGTTTGTCAGAATTGGGAGCATTTAAAATTCCTATTGAAACTAGTGTTGTTTCCAAGTAAACATTTTTTGTGCCCTGACTTGGAAAAGCGTTAGAATACATACTTAAATAGTATTCAGAATCACCTTGAGTAGGAATGCTTTTCTGAATCAGAACTTGCTCATTAAGATAATTTCTTAAAAAAAAAAAAAAAAAAAAAAAAACACACAGAAGCAAATACCCAACCTGCAGTGTTAGGAAAGCTGCACTACTGCTTTGCCTTAAATTTCCTACATAACTTTGGCACTGTATTGTCACTCTTTGTATGATACATATTTCCCGAAGACTTGTTCCAAGCTTTTTTTCTGTGTTCACATCTCCATATGAGACTATTTTCTTCAAAACTTCTGCAGTTGCTGTCATTTCAGTGCAGTTACTTTACTGAGTGTTTCAAGATTACATAGTAGAAAAGATGAGGTATGTTGTTACTTTGACCATGGTTACTACTAGTGGAGTTCTGGTGTGGAATGGAGAAATTGAAGAGCACAGGCAAAATTGTTTTGCTTCAGATGTATATATATTTTAACATCCTACCTTTTATTTTTTCCTTTGTAGCTTGTAAATCAGACTTTTCTTAGTAGAGTGTTAAAACTAAATTAAAACTACGTTTTGTGCTGTGGAGTAGATGGCTTACTTCTACAAAATTACCAAGAGTAATCTGTATCAGGCCTCAGTAATATGAAAAACACCAGTGAAATATGTAATTTTATTTTCATATATTCAATACGTGAAGTTACCCCTCCTTTGAAAAGATTTCTTAAAGTCAACATAGGCCTTACCCTGTTTACTATGGGAATGTGATCCGTATTCGTTTGTGATGGAAAATGTATTTCTGAACTAAGACTGTAAGTGTGGTCCTTTGTGATGCAACTCTAATTGCTTGGTTAATTAAGGGGAGAATATATGTGATATTTTTAACAGAAACCTGGCTGGCAGCAGATGGCTGACTAAGATGGAATTGGAAGGAATGTTGTTAGAAAAACTGTCAGATGATGATGTAAGTAATTAATCTTTCTAATCTTAAGGAGGCTTGTGTCTTCAAAACATGAACTCCGTGCATTATTTGGATACTAAAAGGTACTACATACAGGCAGGTGTTCTTCAAAAATGTTATCCTTCCGATGGAAGATATATGCTTGTAGCACTATCACATTGATTTCATGTTGCCTTTAAAAGTGCCCGGTGTCCCTTTTTTTATGTACCACAGTACAGAACAATTAAGGGTTTTTTTCCATTGTTGCTAACATAGTTTAGCATTTCTTCTGGTAGTGTTGAGAGGAGAGGCCTAATTGTGTTCTCTGGGTTTGAGCACAGTGACAACTTATAATAGAAATTCTAATTATAGATGAAGAAGTGGGACTAGAACCTTTCACCTCTTCTCTACAATAATGTTCAAGATGGAAAACACAAAGGATTTGTGTGTGTTAAATGATAAACCTGTGGAGAATGTTTGTCATAATAATCCTAAGTGAGAAAAGTCACAGAGGAGGATGGTCAGAAATAAGGATTCATTTTCTTAGTGGTTGGCTACAGAATAAAATATTTGAAACAAGATATAAAGCTACATAAATCTGTGGTCTAGTCCGGGGTGTGTGTTTGTTTATTCTTGAAATGAAGTATGGGAGGGGAGAAATTTTTTGTGGTTTTCCCAGTATCGGTAGGCTGTATCACTTTAGTGGACCACAGATTCGAAGTGCTTCTTTACATACATCTTATTTTCTTATTTAGATCTTTTTAAGTAGCATTAGGTTTCATAACAGCTGTGTGACCAACTTCAGGTTTCCTTTGGAAATTTAAGCTTGAATATGATAGTACCAGAGAATAAAACACTTTTTATCTGGGAATTCCAAGTACCTTTTCTGCATAGAGTGTTCTCGAATCTCTTTTGGACAGTATCATTACACGAATAGTATGATAGTAGCAAAGCTGCCCCTTGCTCATTTATCATCTAGAACTGTAACATGTGATAGCTGGCTGTTTATGGGTGAAAAAAGACCTGTTATGTTTTGGCTCTTGTATATAAAACCACAGAGTCTCAGCCTATGGAACAAACACTGATGTTTAGATTCATTTGAAATGCCTAAGTGTGAGCTGCTAGTGTTACCTGCTCCAATTTTTTTATTTTGCAAAAAAGCTTTCTTGTTGTGTGTGCATTAGTAGACAAAATCATAACTACTTATAGTTTTCTTCATACTCCACAACTGGAAAAAAAAAAAATCATGGAAGCTTTCTTCACCTACAGCCTCTGTAATACTTAAACTTTTGCATATTTATATTCCTGATCTTCAAAGACTTAACCACAGATGTGTGTCAGATTGTCAGCTAGAAATAGCTTTTTGAGTGATGTCAGAGCTCCAGGGTCTGTTGCTAGAGTATAAATGATAACATTAATTTTGTGCTGAAAATTCTGGAAACATATATATATATATTTTTTTTTAATTCTATATATATACACACATATACATACATATATATATACACACCAGTAACGCTTCTTAACGGGACATCCTAGCTTTTAGCACAAATGGGTTAACACAGTGGTGTTTACTCTTTTATCACATGTTGAAGAACTTCAGAGGGGGTGTAAGGGGGAAAGAGAACCACACAGTAGCAAAGGATAATTTATTTCAAGAGTTTGCCCTTTAAGTCAAGTATCTCTTGAATTTTTAAATAGCTTGATTGTTAGGTTTTAAAGGAAATCATAAACATTAAAGTAACTCAGCTTGAACAGCCAAAGATAGATAGATAGGTATTTCCTGTATATATTATGAAATATAATCATTTAAGAGGTTCAGTTTAGTGAGATAAAATTATTTCCAAGTGAGTGAATATGCTTACTAAAAATGAGGTGAAAATCTTTTCCCATTTTAATAATAATAAATGAAGACCCCCTCAATGTTTTCTTTTTAAAAGTGAGATGAACTTCATTCTAATACAATAATCCTGTATTATGAAGGGCTTGGTTCTACTTTGAATTAATGCTTCATTGTTGCCTCAAGAAAGAACTAGGTATCTTTAGTCACACAGAAAGTGATGCATCTGCATGCTGTTCTTGAATCAGCATGTAGGTGCAAAAGTGTCATCTTGTCAGAAATCATCAATGAAAGTGAAGTAGAAAGATCAAGTATGTAAAAATAGAAGTTTTACAGCAAATGCAATTACACTTGCACCCTTTAATGAAGTCTTGTTGTCTACAGTACTCAAGGTTCATTCGACTTTTAGAAAAATTGATGACGTTGCCATGTAGTGACACTGAGGAGAATTATATTAGAAAGTTTTCCAAAGAAATTCCTGTGCAGTTACAAAAAGTATCTATTGAGCCCTTGAAGTACGATGAGCAAGGAGTGGCCTTCAGCACTGGTGAAGGTAATAATTTTAAGTTGGTTGATAATGGTGCAGACTTGGTTTTTTTTCATGCTGTGTTCTTTATAATGTGAATGCGTGCATTACACTGACTGCTTTGTTTTATATGCTTATGTGTATCTTGGTTGTGTAATTGTTAATTATGTACTAAAACACCAAGTTACGGTAGAGCTTGTTAACGAAGTTGTTGGCATAATACATCAACTATGAGTTCTGAGACCTGTGCAGAGAGAAAATCAGAATCACTGGTGACAGAGCAGTGGCACAGCTGCACAGAGAGGTGGTGGAGTCTCCTTCTCTGGAGACGTTCCAGACCCGCCTGGACGCCTACCTGTGCAACCTGGGCTAGGGAGCTGCTTTGGCAGGGGGTTGGATGAGATGATCTCTAGAGGTCCCTTCCAACCCCTACAATTCTGTGATTCTGTGACCTTATTTTGCTACACATACAATTAAAAAAAAGAATTTACTGTGAAAAGTTGCCTGTTGATCATAATGGAGGGATGGCTGAGCAGAGCACAAATACATACAGAATATTCCATGGATCTAACAGCACTGTTGCTTTGTACAAAAGTGTGCTTAGACCGACAAGTAACCTTTAGCATGACTTGTGTAGGCGGTTTGTCACATGAGAATTTTGAAGATACAAAGAATAAGAAGCAAGGCATTTCAGTGTATACAAACAGCTGAGGAAAATGCGAAGAATTAGAAAACTTAATTTTTCAAGTTGATGAACAATAGCTGCCATTATGAGATGAGGGCAGGATTCAGTCACTGGTGCTTAGACAGAGATGTTGTTAGTGAAGAGACAAGAGTGGTTGTCTGCGAGAACTAATATAGCAACAACATGAATAGAAAAGTTGGAAGACTTTCTGGACAAAGCATAAGCAGATTTGTGCATGCATGTACACACTTCATGCTGTACATTTTGGTAGTGTCTTCAGAATAGTAGTTACTGTATTTACACAAGTCATCTTATTTAAGAAAAGCCATCATATACATTCAAGAACAGTCCTGTTTGTGTCCCATCATCTCTCTAAATTAAGCAAAATATTTAGTTTCTTTCATTACAGCAGTGATTGCTTCCTTTGTGCTACAAAAGATTGTTCTGAGGTTTTAGTACTGACTATGTCATGTTTTAACGTGATGCTACAGAACTGAATTGCAACTAGTAAATTCTGAGGAAACAATTTTAAATGTTGCATAGACATTGCTTGTATCAGTGTAGTTAGTATTAAACTTTAAAGATGTTCACATGGAAAACTTCTTTGTTTGATTTTTGTAAAGTCATTAGACTTCGAAATTGTGCATAGGTGCTCAGCAAACTTATTTTTTCATATGTTGGCCTCACTAGATCCAGAAAGTGTCCTGACCTTCTGAACTTATGGGAGGTAGACTATGAATTCTACTCCACCTCAGTTCACTTTTTTCCCTTTAATAGTATTGATAAAAATATATGTAACACTGATTGTCCATTGTTTGTGTTTACTCTCCCCTGCCCCTATTTTTTGTTTTGTTGCTGAATCCACCTCCGAAATGAAACATATGGTACTGTATGGAAGTGTAAAGATCAGCTTAACTTCTTGGGTACTTGAAATTCTGCAGAATATTAAAGGCACATAATCGACTGCTCTTAATTTATTTAAGGTGTAAGAAAAACATCAAGAGCTACTGCAGTAGTTTATGACAAAGGGACTGGAAAAATTACGGTGAATGGAATAGATGTTCTGCATTACTTCCCAGTCCTGCAGGACAGGTGAGAGCACAGTGAAATGCTGTATTTCTAATGTACTGAAAGTATTCCACCAAAAGTAATGCTATACAGTTATGTTTTGGTGCTGTATTCAGCACAGCTTGCTTGGAGAAGACTTCTCAAAAAGGATAGAAACCTTCCTTTGTCAACATTTTGGTGAGTCTTGGTTTCTGAGCTGAAGATCAGGGTGAGAGACTGCTCAGTTGTATTATCCAGATCTTGGCATCCATAATTAGTGAGACAAAATTAATTACAAAACTGAACTTCAGGTACTTAACATGATAGTTTGAAAATTATCCTTGCTGCTAATTCTGTACTGATTTGGTTTATTTCAGTGGGAGCTCAGGGATGCAAATAGCTTTCTGGATGTCTATTTTAAACCTAACTGTTTTCGTGTATAATGTGATAGGAAGTGTACATAACTTTATAGGGACTTTAATTGTATTTTTGAGTTGTATTTTTATTTTTAATTATTAATGTATTATTAATACAGAGTTGTATTTTTATTTTTAGAGAACAGTTGTTGTTCCCTTTCCAGTTCCTTGACAGAGTCAGAAAGCATGATACAGTTTGCACGGTCACTGGTGGAGGAAGATCCTCACAGGCTGGAGCAATACGTTTAGCCACTGCAAAAGCCTTGCGAAGTTTTGTGACTGAAAAAGAGGTGGAATTTATGAGACAAGGTAGGAATAGAGACTTGATTTCAGTGTTTCCCGGTGCAAGTGAATTAATACAAGAATAGTTAAGGAGTAGGTTGTGCAAATTTGAATGAATAATCCCAGTGAAATCTTGTATGCTGTATGAATGGAATCTGAATTTATGAATTTTCATTTTTTTTCCACAGCATCCTTTGTATATATTTTGGATGACTTAAGCATTTTTCCATCTGTTCATGACCTCTGTTAAATCTGTAAACCAGCTTTTATTGCAGCTACATAAAATCACAGGACATGCTTGTAGGTTCATTATCAAATAAATCTGAATCAGGCACTGTGAGCCGTAGGGTACTAAGATTGTATTGTCTTTTACTTGCATACTTGTGCCTTGCTGATGTTTAGAAAGTTTAATTCTCAAATTTAAGCATTGGAGTTTCAAAGAGACAGTAATGAGTGTAAGCATACTATACTAAATGAGCCAGACTGATGGAGTTTCTTTTCTCTCTTGCATTAAGACTTGGCAGTTTACTTAAATAAGATGGAACGTATTTGGATAGCTGCACTGTTTGGTACTTCTGAGAGATTAGATGCAATACTGTTGCAGCAAATACGGAGTTATGGACAGGAAACTTTTAACTACACTCTTTCTGAACCAGTAGGGGTTACTTCTGTTTATTATTGGCTGAACAGTTAATATTTTTTCTACTCTGTTGCCATCCATAGATGTAAAGTTCTGTTTGTGCTAGAGCTTTTACAACCAGATTCTCTGATCGTAATTGTTCAGTACTGACAAGTGAGATTTGCTGGGAATACTCCTGTAAACTGTTATTTTAATGAGTTTGGTATCTTTCAGGAGACTGGCATAGTTCTGAACAGAGCACACAAGATCCCTTGAATATAGGAAAAAGATGCTAGAACTTCAGTAGTGTGTTAATATCATTTGTAAATGAATGAATGTTTAATTGAGGTGCGTGCTCAAGAGTCTTTTACAGATAGGAGTGCAATTAAAAAAGTTAAGAGATGTCATTCTAAAGGCTTAAACAAGATCTGTAATAGGACATAACAAGATTTCTTAGTGGTCCATCAAGTAAAACGTGAAGTTAATTTACCAAAGAAAAGTTTAAAATATTAGAGAAACAGATTTAAATTAATTTTAGCTTGTTTTACGTAGGCCCTTCATCCTTCCACATGTTGTAATTTGTGCACAATCTATACCTGTGGTGCTTACTACTAACAGTAAACAAATGGGTGCTTCTCTGTGTTTTGTAGCTGGGCTGTTAACAGTTGACCCGCGCGTGAGGGAGCGAAAGAAGCCGGGTCAGGAGGGAGCACGACGGAAGTTCACCTGGAAAAAGCGCTGAGTATTTCACAGAAGGCTCCAAGAATTTCAAAGCATAGCAAATTACTGTTATATAAATATATATATAGAAATAAAGACTTTTTTTTTCAATTATAAGTAGTGCTTTCTGCATGTAAGAATCAACAAATGACTTTCTTAAAGTTTATTTAAAATCACGGGAAATGGTCACAGTGGTTTGCTGAAATAATAGATGCTGAGTGCCAGCTTTCTGCTGAAGTTAACAGTTTATGACACTGTTAATGGGTTGTAACTTTTTGAAAAATGAGCTTGCTCATTCTGACAGTGACACGCCTGTCAAAGTTCTGGAATCAGGCAGCTCCTAAACAAGTGCTGGCTGAGTGTTGAAGTGCCTTCCCCTTTTTGCATCTCAGGTATCTGAGGATAAGTGATCCGCATAATTCAACCTAAGCTACAGTGGAGTTGAGGAACTACTCAAGATGACACAGCTGTTAGGGGCAGTTGATAGAGAAACATTCATAGATGCTAACTTCTGATGGTGGAAACTGCCTCCAGAATACCTCCCCAGGGTTAAGGAGGAAGTGATTCATATTTAATATCTAATTTTAGGTGCTCTGAGTCACCCTCTGAAGGAGTCAGGTTTTTTTCTTCCATCAAATGCAAAAAGAGCTGAAGGGGTTAGGCTGAAGTTAATCTTCTTCACCTGTTTAAATCTCAAGGGATCTGATCAAAGGGGCGTGTTCTGAATATGGCTAATACACAAAGATAGCATTGAACTCTTTGCCAAATCCAGTCAGAACTTTTTTTTAATTATAAGCAGGAGGTGATGACAGTGCAGCCCACCTCCTGTCTATAATTGTACTCTTCCAAAATAGATTAGCACAAAACTTCAGTTTGTTTCTATCTTCCTTCCTGGGACAGAGGTCAAAGGAAAGGCATATCCTTCATTCTTTTCCCTTAGGAACTGGGCTACAGCAGAAAAGAAAATAATATAGATCAAGCCAGGGGAAAGTGGACAAAGAAAATACCTCTCAGTAGCTGTAACAGCAGGGCCCTCTATGTTCCCCTGAGTATGATGAGAACACAGCTCTTCCTCATGCTTGCTGTAGATACCAAAAATATTACGCCTCAGTGATAAAAAGAAGGCTGCTAGCATATCACGGAAGCTGATAAATAACTGAGCAATCTGTATTAGGCCTTTGTTTTCCCAAAGTGCCATTCAAGTGGCAGCAGCAAGCACATAGCTCTCATGGACTGAGTCAAACAGAGCAGGGTGCATCCTTGACAGGTGTGTTTCTGATTGCTTCCCTAGAACCACTTGGCTCATGTTTGTTTATTGAGAATGCTCAGTAAACTCAAGCATGATTTCTCTATAGAGTCACTGATAGCTTCCACATCACTAAAATAGCTGATCTCGTTCAAAATATGTGATTTATTCAAAGCCAAATTTAACAGCTGAGACAATTCACCTGACTCTTTGAAAAGCAAACTGAGGCTAAATGAGGCGTGTTTTATGCTAGTGAAAATGAAAAAAAACCCAAAAACTTGAACTAGCCTTTCCGCTCATTTAATTCCAAATTGTTAATGTATAGCATGGTAACTATGAGGTTTCAGAAAAAGTTGTGGCTTTTATTAAAAGCATTCAGTAAACACCCATTCTAAGACAGATGTAAGGATTCTTCTAATGCGAATACCAGGTGTTTACATTGTGCTAGCTGTAAATTAAAAAAGGGGGGCTAAAAGAGACAAGAAATCCTACATTATAAAGACAGATGAGTCTGATAAATCATGTTTCATCTTCCTACCTAAGTGTTAGGCAGTAAAGCTATAGTAAAGCTATAAAGAGTGCAGCAGGATATCAGTACCTACAACAAAGTCTTCTAATCATGTTTGAAAGGATTTCTCAAGGCTTTACCTTCTGTATTGTTAACAGAATGAACAATGCCAAATAGTACCATAACAAAGATATTTTCAGATGCTATAGTCAGTAAATACAGTTAGAAAGATTATCATGATGGAAAGAGACAATCAAAATAAAGGAAAATGCTCACTCATGTCCCAGGCTTGCAGTAGGAAACTCCAATTTAGTGATCTCCAGCAAGAGATCCTTCCCTAGTGGTGATCAGCCCTTAAATGGGGTCTGGGAGAGCTGGAGCCAGATTCCACCCCTCCCAGTCACACAGGTGCATTACCTTCACCTGTGCTCCTGCAGCTGACTCAGTGCTCGCCTCAGGTGATCTATCAGTGGCTCAGGCCATAATTCAGCTGTTCCCCATACACCTTCCAAAAAGCTACAGGTGTGGCCTTCATCAGTTACACACAGCAAAATCATTAGGCAGGGTAGAGCTACAGGATGTATCACAACTTCAGGGAAGTTCCTAGAAACACCCAGGTGACAATGTGTAACCAGTTCACTTAATACACTTGCTTGAGCTTCCAATTAAGTCTGATACAGGGCTAGAAGAGGAATTTTGAGAAGGAAAACAAAAAGAAACAGTTACGTGCATGTTGCATTTTTCAATTTTTATTGTTCAATTGGTGCATCAATGTTTGGGGTTTAGGACGTGAATCATTAAGGACTCTATAGTGTTAAAGCTGATCAGAAGGCGAGTGCTATTTTTTTCCATTCATTTTTCAAAGTGTTGTCAGAACCATGATATCTTGTAGGAGAATACAATGCAGAAACTTTATTGGAGCTGTTAATTTTGGTTTGTGAAGAGAAGCCCAGTATTAGAATCAATCTGAACTTGTTCCCATCATCACTTCCAGGTCTCAGGTTTCAAATCCCCATCACAGGTAGGTGCCACACCTCTTGCCTGCTGTCTCCATGTGTATCCCTAAGTCTTGCAGTGCTATTTTACTTGAGTGGAAGTAGAATTTTGTGGGATGACACCTATATGACGTCCTGCAGTAGAACATACTGCACTGGGGAAGACCTGAACCAGTTTTCGATGATTGTTCAGTGAACAATTGAAGTCATATACATCCTCTTGGATGAGACAAGCTGTATGTATGGAACTAGCACTTCAAAAACTAGTTAGTAGAAGCAGAATGCAATTCCACAGGCACGTGAATAAATGTCTTGTGCTTACCATCTGGATAAGCCTGGTTTCCCATCCCACAGTAGTGGGGACCAGTGGTATCAGATGGCACAGGGAGAAGCCCGAGTTATAGCCAAGGTTGGTGAGAGCAGTGGACTCAAATCTGCCCAGCTCTCTAACTGCACCTAAGCCAAGCTTCCCAGGTCTCAACTTCAAATCAACTACAGCGTGGACCAAACTATCTTGTCAACAAGATCTCAGAAAAGCATGAATCAAAACACGGCAAGTGCTTGTACCTAAAACACAAAAGTATTTTCTGACTGCTGGAAGGAAGAAGCAGCCTGCACGTTGTGGTTTGCATGGGTTTGGGTTTTTTCCCCTCCATCATACTGATATTCTGCTTTGAGGTAAAAATACCAGAGTTGGCTCCAAGTCGAATGGAATATATCAATGTAACTGATTTCTAGTAGTTTACCTTCTGACAGTTTTCTCTGTGCCGTTTGAACCAATCTGGTTTGCATTAGTGCTGCTGTTTTACCACAAGATGGAGCAATCTGCAACCTAATGAAACGAGCTGCTTTCAGAAGTAGTGTGTGCACGCCTGGTACATTATGGAGCCTTTTTAAAAGGAACAGAGGGATTTTACTACACTGCTAATATAACATGAACATTGAGAAAATTTGTCCTTGAGCAAAGCCATAGCACTTAATTCTAGTTTTTCTTCAAAGTTTGTGTTTAATTTATTGTTCAGCCTCTTCTTCAGAGCTGATAGTCCGAGGAGACCTAGTTCTGACCTTCCAGCATTGCAGGGGACCTTATAAGCCAGAGGGGGGCTGACTTTTTACACAGGCAGATAGGGATAGCACAAAGGGGGAGTGGGTTTAAACTAGAAGGGAGATTTAGGTTATACAATCAACAGAAATTCTCTACTTAGAGGGTGGTGAAGCACTGGCACAGGCTGCCTAGAGAAGCTGTGGTGCCCCATCCCTGGAGGGGCTCAAGGCCAGGTTGGATGGGGCCCTGGGCAGCCTGAGCTGGTGGGGGGCAGCCCTGCTCATGGCAGAGGTTGGGGCTATTTCACATTGTTCTTTCCCATTGGGTTCGAATCCCATCTGCTCTTTCTTCCCTAGTTGACGACCAGGATGCACTCGGGGCCTCCTCAGGGAAGGCCTGTAGTTCAACAAACAGGATCTTTATAGCATTCAGAATGTTTGCTGACCATTTCTTCATTTTTTCAAGGAATGTCATGTTCAGCTGCTGCCAATATCAAACTAATAAGTTAAGTGGAATGATGTGTGTGCTTTCAGGCTGGGTGTGATCCTGAACAGGCTGCAGCAGCCCAAAGCTTTTTCAGGCAAAAGCAGACTGTTGACAGTCCAAAAGAGGACTGTTACCCTTAAACACTTTCCTCTGCTAACTGCTGTTTCTCTAAGGCAAGATGAGGTGCGACGATGCCAAGACAAAGCTGTCTGCCCCACCGGTACCAGGGTAGAAGTGATTCCAAAACCTCAAACCTTGTCTTGCTACAGTTTACTTCAGGTCATAGAGAGGACCTGCAGGACCAGGGTGGGTGGCATCTCTCACTGACCTTACACATCTTACATGTGTTGCATCACATATAGGCAGCGGTAACACCTTTTAGGCAACATAGATATCAGTAGGTTTCTGTGTGTGTGAAAGTAAAGGTTGCAAAAGCTAAGAGACCAACACAAACAAGGAGGTGTTACAAAAGAAGGAAAAGAAGGAAAATGAGTGCTTACCTGTCTCAGAAGATCCAGCTTCACAGGGAAGGAACTCCACAAAGGAGTGATCTCCAACAAGAGATCCCTCCTTAGTGGCAGTCAGCCCTTAAACGAGGTGTAAGAGGGGTGGAACCAGGCTCCACCCCTTCTGGTCATGCAGGTGAATCACCTTCACCTGTGCTCCCAGGGCTGACTAGATTTTTCCTTCAGGTCCTCATTCTGTGGTTCAGGCTGTGACTCAGCAGTTCTCATACATTGTGTTTATGTAAGGTGACAGATTTTAGGCAAAAATAGTGTGCAAAGTATGAGGGCATTGTAAACACTGAAGTGGTACAAACATCATATGCTGCAAAAAATAAAAACAAGAAAAAAAAAACAAGAAAAGAGGTCATTGCTTTCTAAAGGACTCTGTAACTTTATTTTTCAGGCTTAGTTCTGTGTGCTCATCTGCTTATACAAGGTTAACCACTAAAACCCTTGCTGAGTGTGCTTATGCAGGAGCACAGATAGATGAGAAAGCTATGACACGCATACTGAAATTAGTTCGAAAGACGAAATCTGCTGTGTTCAACTTCTCTGTAAAAATGAGAAGTTAAGTACACGGTTACGCAATGTTGTCTCATCTCACACCCAAAACGATAGGACCTTAACTCGTCAGGGCGAGCTGATGTGTGCTGGTGCATTTGGCGCTGATGGGCTGAGTGTGCAGAGCATGAACGTTGCTACACTCTGGGAAACTGATGGGATGTCTTTGACCAAAAAGTTGTGGAAGAGCTGTCTGTGGTCAAAAGCAGGAGGCTTGTCCCCAAGCAACCAGGGCAGAGGCACCACTGGTCCTCGCCCTGCACTTGGCACCTGGAGATGCTCTTCCTGGCAGCAGTGCAGCCCACTTTAAACGTTGTCATCCACCTGTAAAAAGCGGATAATCATGTTCTGCTGTAAATTTCTTTTTGCCTCAAGGAACTTGTCATTTACAAACAGAATGTGTTACTTCGGCATCAAGACTCTCGAATGCTCAACTGCATCAAAATCAACCAGTCAAGGCTTCACCCGTTGCTTGGGTTTGGCATAAATCTGATTGGCTTCTTTTGTAGAGAGCCAATTTAGGAATCAATTATGTATTTTAATGGTCATGAAAACAGCTCCTCTTCGGTCATTGTAGTAGATTGCAGATTGTAGTCTGACATCACTCAACTGTGTAGCAAACTGTCAGAAAATGAAAACTCCTATTAGAACACTTACAAATCTCTGTTTCAAAATGACTACTTAGCAACCATTGCTGCATCTTTATAGAAATGTCACTACCCTCGTTACATCTGTACCTTTCGTTCATTTCTTTTCCCCTTCTCAATTTTCTCCCAGCATCTTGCAGCTTGCCTATTATTTGGATGTATAATTAGAAATCCATTATTATGTTTTATGGAGATGCAAAGAGAAGGAAGAAAGCTGCATAACTACTTTTTACATAGAGCATGCAAATTATCCACCTTGTGTATTTTGGCTCTGAATGTTCAGCAGATGTAGTTTCATTTCCCTTGGATCTCTGTTTACCCATTTTTATTGCTAGTCATCAAGTATAGAGCAGAAAAATCAAAATTGGAGGGGGCAGGGAACTTCCCAAAGAAGCAGCTTAGCACACCCCGCCTGCAGAATGGTATCGACATCAGTGTGCTTCACCTACAAAGTGCTGTGCATGGCTGTTATTTATAATGTATGGCCTTGGAAACCCTAGGAGTAATAAACATAGCATGACAGAAGGGTCACTGCCAATCTGAATAGTTGGGAAAAGGCTTTGAATTGTATGATTTGAAGTGCTCTATGCAGACAGTATGCATACTAGAAGTGGGTGCAGAATAGGGCTTTGACTGTATCTCGCATCTCAGGATGAGCAAAATATTTGTTCTGAGCCTGATTCTTCCAGATTACATTTCTTCTGCTTTTGCCCACCTATTATATCCATCCATTTGGCACACTCAGGAACTCGGGTGAGGGAAATGGTCAGTGGGCTTGGTGGTGATGTGTTGACAGTTGGATTAGATTATCTGAAAGGACTTGTAGTGCAGCACTAAACACCTAATTCCCTGAGAGCCATGCCTTTTGGAGGTCCCCTCTTTGGTTGCTACCAGTCTGGTAGGAGTTTGTGGAAATGGATCTTGGAAAGACTATAAAATCACATATATTTTTTTTAATAGAGTGAGGAGGTGGGAGGAGGTTTCCAGTGTTTGAGGTGAAGCTGGCTTCAAAGTAAAGGAATCTCCTTACTGGATGTGTAGTGCAGCTATGGGACAGGAATTACAGCTGCACCCATAATGCACATTACTCTTCCAGGCTTCAGTGGCTCAACTGAGCTTTCTAATCATTAGATGACAAAACTAACTGAAAGGTAAAGTGTGCTTAATAGGCATGCATTTAACAAAATAAAAAGGAAATAAATGTATTATTTTTCTAAATACCATTTTGTCTAACTCCTTAAGCCAATGGCTAGAGGTATTATGTACATATAATTAATATACATATATAGACATATAGGTATATATGCATGAGAACTAGGAAAGATGAGTGATAATTTATTTTTTCCCCCCAGTAAACCATTTATTGAGTGAATCTGATAGTCTAAACTACTTAGGAAAGCCACACAGCTGTAAAGACTGAAATAATTTGGAGCTGTAGCTATGAAGTCCTTATGGCACTGGACTAGGACCAGTGAAATTGCTGGTTCTGCCTTTTTACAGATCTTGTGTAGACTGGAGAGAGATTGCTCACAGCCTGACCTTGAGCTGCTGGAAGTCAGTAAAACTCAAGCCAAGCTGACCTCTGCCTGGGCCTCAGCTCAGTTCAACCAGGTACAGACCAGAAAGACTCCAGCTCAGCTCCAGCTCTGTTATGGGTTGTGTCTTGCAGGTCCAACAGCTGTAGAAACATTTTAATCACAAGTTTAAGAAGATGTAGCTTTGGATACATCCAGGGAGTCGATCTGTTGAGGAAGCAGGTGCCGGTTTTCCATGGTTACTTTTAAGAGCCAAATTGTGCTTGGCTGCTGATTTTTAG
Organism: Cyrtonyx montezumae; assembly: GCF_038088225.1. Lineage (NCBI taxonomy): Eukaryota > Metazoa > Chordata > Aves > Galliformes > Odontophoridae > Cyrtonyx > Cyrtonyx montezumae. The sequence continues at coordinate 31,733,419 of NW_027072034.1, read as the reverse complement.
TTTTAAGGCAATATTGAGAATGTAAAAACCCTTCTTTTATTTTTTTTTCTTTAATTCGATCCAGCTGGAGCTTGTACTTCTTTAACTTTTTTCTTTTATTATTTAAAATCCTTAATTATCTGAGACAAAATTGGTAAGGAAATCTGCAGAATCTAGGGATTCCACAGAGCTCTCTCTATAAACACTCAGGCTATTCACTGGTGCCAAATAGACATGTGCCAATTCTGAAACACCCACCCACTCTCTCCTTCTGCCGCAGCAAACTAATAAGCACATTGATTACATTCATTTGAAGAAAAGCACTGCTCTTTTAATCTTTACATTCCCTATACTTTAGATTTCTGATTACGAGAGATATCCTGTTTATCACACTTCGCATGGTGAAAAAGCTACTTGACACACCTCAACGCACTAGATATTTTAAAAGAATATTTTAGAGGATACCAGCGAGTGGTAGTAGGAGATAATTATCATTTCCTGCAAGCTGTTGTGCTATTCGCAAGATGAACGAGAGGTCTCTTAAATGTGATTTTTGTAAAGGTCTCTTAAATGCCTTCAGTTCCCCCAAACAAAAATGTTCACATGCAGTTCTTCTCTTGCTTCCCTCTCTTCTCCCCGCCCTTCCAACTCCAAAATCTAGAAGAACTTTGTTATAATAATGCAGGTTCATATAGGTGCATATGTAAATGCATAAATGAAAATAAATAATAGGTACCCTATGTGTGTATCAGACGTAGGATTATGAAATCATAGAATGGGTTGGGTTAGAAGGGATCTCAAAGCCCAGCCAGCCCCACTCCCTGCCATGGGCAGGGCTGCCCCCACCAGCTCAGGCTGCCCAGGGCCTCATCCAACCTGGCCTCGTGCACCTCCAGGGATGGGGCACCACGGCTTCTCTGTGCAAAGTTTAAGCCAATCTCAGCTCTTCAAATCAGTGGTTTTCAACATTTGTTTTTCTTTTTAATTCACAGTCTGGCAGCGATTGACCCAAGTTAGATGTAAACACCTCAAAAAATTTAACGTGCATATTTACGTATCTATGCCCCCAGAGAAACTTGCTTATCCTGAGTGGAGCACTGTGGGAAGGGCCCTCCAACTCCATCAGCTGTTCATCTGTCTGCAATTGGGATCTCCCTGGAGAGGGATCACGGGAGATGTCTCTTGACCTCTGCAAATGCATGCTGACCACGACTACGCAGCCTGGGTTCCTCTTTACTTCTGGAGGGAAATTCAGGAATGCTTCCTCAGCCCGGCTGTCCTGGTTTCCCTGAGGTGTATTATTTCTTCGCAGCAGCAGTGTTGTGTTTGTATCATTAACATCAGAAGTTGGTAATAGTTGCCAGAATCAGGGAGGGCTGGACGGAGTCCCCATGGAGATGTGCTGAATAGAACGGACTGGGGAAAAAGTAAAAAACCATTGACTTAATAAAAGTGGGTAAAGAAGGGCACTTCTGAATTTGGTCTGAAGTAAGAGTGGTCTTCATGGAGTGATCTTCAGTACCTGGAATTCTGAGCTCTCTACGCTCAGTGCTGTTGTCCATGGAATGTGGAGACTTGTGCATCTGTACGAGCAGTTGCCACAACCCAAATAACTCGTGTTGTATGAGTTTCTAAAACCAGCTCTGTTCATCTCTCACCTGGAGTGAACGCTTTAGGGTTAAAACTTGAGGTCTGAAGTACTGTCTTCACACTATGCAGTTGTATCTCTATGGCTGAAGTTGGGTTGCTGTTCCCACAGCTTCTCATTCCTCAGGTTATTTCCTGTCAGTATTTCAGGGTGCTATGTGCTTGTCCTCAGTTATGGTGTCAGTTTCCTTTATACCACTGTTTATAACTGGCCAAAAACTTGAATACTTCTAGAAATGTATCTTTTTTCCCTGTTGACCTATTAATGTCTGAAATTGAATTTTTCAGTTAAATTCAGCTGAAGATAGATGTAAAACTATTTGCTTTTTTTTTTTAATCTATATTGTTACACTATGTATGTGCATTCTCAATAGCTATTCTGGTAGACTTTTAAGGGTGGCATTTACAAAGAATTTTTCCTAATATTTTGACTGCTAAACATTTTTTTTCCCCCTCAGAATAGCTTTTCTAATACAACAATTCAGAAAAAGCACTATCATCACATCACAGTGTACTGTGACAAGGACTGTTCTGCTTTACATTTTGCTATTTAATGTATTCTAAGCTCTTCACTGGATGGCAAGGGTGACTTAAGTAGTTGAAAGATAAAAAAACAGACTCGAGACAAATTGTAGCAAATTCTCTCTTGCTGTTTTCCACCTGCTTTTAAGATGTGTGTGTTTCTGTCTGTCACCTTCCAGCTAAAATCTCCTACGATTCACCTTGGCAAATTCCTCACAGGTTTTCCAAGATTTAGTAGATATAAGCTCTGTCCTTGGAAAGAATGGGGCAACCGGCTTGCAGAGAAACCAAAAATAAGAACAATCATGGCTCACAGTGACAGATATTTTTTTAATTAGTTTTATTTGTTTCTTTATATTTTGTGTAAAACATCGTTTGTTTCCAGAAACTTAGTTTTGTTGTTGTCTGAATATGAAATATTTCATTATTTCATTAGGGGGGCTGGACTTGATCTCTAGAGGTCCCTTCCAACCCCTACAATTCTGTGATTCTGTGATTCCGTTATGGGTTTGGATCTATGCCACAAATAAGAAACTAAGGGACACCGTAGATATTCATGTGCTGATGAGGAGCACTCTAAAGGACTTAGCAGAAATTGAAAAGCATTGAACAGAAAGGCATTTTTCTGAGTCCAAAGGCCTTAATACAGTTAAGAAGATATCTGTATGCTGTAGGACCTTGCTCCTCTTGCTACACGCTTTTCTTGCTGTTCCTGTTGAGACATCTGACTGAAGTGATCCTTACAGAGACGATTCCCAGAAGGGCCGAAACCTTTCAAACCGTTTTGCTTATGCATTCTCTTGTCTTGACAGAACAATATGAAACAGTTGACCTTGTGCAGAGAAATATGATGAAAGCTAAACAAGATGGCACTTGTACTGGGTGTTGGTCGGGAGCCATCTGAGGTGCTTTCTGAAATACTGTGGAGCTGTAAGAAAAGGCAACTGAAAAAAGAACAAAAAACAAAAACGTGCTGCCAGCCAAATGATGCTTCTTGTATTAACGTGACCTTGTGGGTCAATTAATGTGCATGCTAAAAAGGAAGAAATGAAATGCTGTACATAAGTTCATAAGTTCATAAGTTCATAAGGTTGGAAAGGACCTATCATCTCAGATGATAACATCTCAGATGTTTGCCTTCTCTTTTATTTATTTAATTACGTGACAAATGACATTTGGACAAATTAACATCATTTGGAGAAGCTTTGAGGATCTAGTAACGTGTTTTTGGGTTAACAGCTGTGCTCATCATGTGACTGACCAGTGGAGATCCATCAGGATGTTTTATCCCTTGTATCAAATGTAGAACAGGCAGATTCCGCTGATATACACCATGAGCCACCAACCACACTTCAATCCAGGTGAACTGTGAGTGCTAGTGAAGGTCAGTGAGGAAAAGGAGTGCTGCTGCTAGGGTGCCTGTCCCACCCAGATACTCAGGTGGTCAGCCAGTGAACTGTAACTGCCTGCTGCTTACGGATGGAGATGCTGTAACTAATTTGTGAAGGCAACAGAAAACAGACACACTGTACGCTGCATAGTATGGTTCTGTAAAGAGAGATGGATGATTGGTTGATGTGCTCGCATCAGATGGACAATTCTGGGCAGGAGGAATAGTCCCATAGGCAAGCTCACTCTCCCTTCTGCATTGCTTTTTTTCCATGATGTGCTGGTTGCTGTGTCTTTTTCCCAACACATCAGTCTGGAGTGCCATCCACAGCACACTTCCTGTCCTGGAGATTGTGTTCAACACAGATGGCTCTTTATTGCTAAGTGTATGTGAGATCTAAATTGAATGTGCTCTCTTGTCTAATATTTAACAAAGCACATTTCGTTAATGACTAATGTTTCATTATTGCAGGAAGCTTTTAGTACCAAAAGGTTAAGTGGTTCATTTGAATATTGCCCGAGTATCTTTGCCCTGTCAGGGTTTTTTTTCTGAAGTTAATTTGCTATTGTTGTGACCATGTCTGACAAGTGCTGGCTAGAAGCAAAGGCAGGTTATGGGGATCTGTTTCCATGACATAATTTCACTGGTATTTAGCAAGCTGGATTTTAGCTGAGCAGCTAATCTGTGCTGACCCTTCCTTGGGGATGAAAAGCCAGTTTTGAGTGTAGGCCATCGTCCACTGGGAGTTATTTGTGTCTGAGGCAAAGGACTCTGGAGGAAGTGATAAAAAAGTGGGCAAAATTAATGGAGCCAGAAGAGGTTAATGGAGCTACCAGCAGAGGCTTGATATATATTCACATGTGTAGAAGAGGAGGTTTAGGTATTGCTGTTAAATATAAAATTATAGTGTTGGAGTACTAGTAAAGCACATGGAAATGAGTTTCTGCTACACTGATATGAATGAGATAAACTCTTGTGACGTGGTCATAAAAATGGCGAACATTATTTTCCCCATAAGAAAAAGATCCCTTTGTTACTTCATTAGTGCTGAACTCTCAGGTCTTTGAATGCCTTTTTATTTTAAGTGAAAAGCAGAATCTTGTAAATGAGTTCGCATTTTTTCTCCTTATTTTGTTTAAAACAGAAGCACACGTACATCAAATCCACACCATCCCATCCTGCTGCTGTTCTGGATGGGAGCAATTCATGAAGCTATCTTCTGTGCCCTGTGGTGAGAATGTATCTGATACAGTCCACCAGATGTCTTTATTAGTAGGGAGGATCTAAGCTATTCTTTGTCATTTGATTTGACACGTGCAGGATTCTTAGTCCTGATGCAAATAAGTTCAAAGGTACTTTCTGTTTACGCAGGTTGACAGTGGTAGGACAAGAGGGAATGGTTTTAAACTAAGGCAGGAGAGATTTAGGTTAGAGGTTAGGAGGAAGTTTTTCACACAGAGGGTGGCGACACACTGGAAGAGTTCTGGCCAGAGAGGTTGTGGATGCCCCATTCCTGGAGGCATTCAAGGCAAGGCTGGATGTGGCTCTGGGCAGCCTGCTCTAGTGGTTGGTGACCCCGCACACAGCAGGGGGGTTGAAACTGGATGTTTTTTGAGGTCCTTTTCAATCCAGACCACAGTATGATTCTATGATTCTTTCACAGGCCCTCTGCTATCCTGGAGCTGCTCCTGCAGCGTAGTGATGCCACTCTTCAGGAAGGCATCTCCGCACCTTCAGAATTACTGCATTCCTGCCCCCAGAGACAGACTTGATTTTCTCTCTGCACACTTTGTAGTCTAGAGCTAGAACTGCTTCCTAAAATCATTCTTGGTAGTTCCCTATGCACCCTTCCAGCACAATAAATAAACACCCACCTCAGGCTTTTCATGTTTCAAAGTTTTCATGACTCCAGAGAAAATGACATAGAATGAAATGTTTTATCTTACGTTGTTCAAAGTAACTGAAAATAATATTTGTTGCAGGAAAAAATACTAGCTGCTCTTATACCAAAGAACCTCCCTTCCCAAATACAGATCTTTACCTCCCTTAGAGCAGAATCCCCTTCATCATCGACAAGGCACTGTAATATCATACTGCTTTTCTGTGCAGAGGCTTTGCTAAGTCAGGTTGTCTGTGCATTTCAGCGTAAAGATTCAATGAAGGAATTGGACTGCTTATTATAATTTTAGATCAAAAATAGGCATGAGAATGTACTTTTGTAAATGTACTCTCATTCACCAAGCTGTTCACTGGCAAAGGCTGCCCAGAGAAGCTGTGGTGCCCATCCCTGGATGTGCCCAAGGCCAGGTTGGATGGGGCCCTGGGCAGCCTGAGCTGGTGGGGGCAGCCCTGCCCATGGCAGGGAGTGGGGCTGGGTGGGCTGTGTGATCCTTTCCAGCCCAAACCATTCTGTGATCAAAAGGTATTATGCTTCAAGTCATACTGAACAATACCTTGAAGGACTTTATCTCACTCCTTGTTCATTAGCCAAACATATTTTAGGAAAACCTCTTCAGAACAAGCTATTTCACAACAGGTTAGGCCACCAGGCAAAGTGTGTGCATCCCAAACAAAGAAATCTGTTTTGAACGTAGTAGTGAGTGCACATGTTGATCAAGATCCTGTGCTGAAATGCACAGAGAGCAGTGCTCCTTCACACCCTCAATAGTACCTCTGTAGAGACACCAAGAGAGGAGTGGCCAAAGGGGATGCGTAGGGTGCAGCACACTCTTCTTCTGATGGGAAATGAAATGATTCATTTTGAGAGACGCCTTGAAAGGCAGAGTAAGACCACGATGCGTGAAGAACTTAAAGAAAAAATGCCATATCCAGCTTTCTGTTTATTGAAACGGAAGACACTAGAGATGAGGTAAATAACAGCACCATTCCCGGCTGCATTTCAGAGGGCCACTGTGGAAGCTCTTGGATTAATGCACAGCGTGGAGGCTGTGTAATGGGGGATGGCAAGTGGTGTGCTCAGGGATGCGGCCATGCACCCACCGGGGCAGCAGCTGCTCCAGTATGCCAGCAGCAAGGTGTGGGAGCACGTCCTAATGTGCAGTGGGCAGACAGAGGATGCTTCACCAACATCTGGAGCATTGCTGGAATCTGTCTGCTCCACAGATCTGATGAAATGTTTGCCCCTGGGCAAACTCCAGCATGAATGGATAGAGGAGGAGTTGCTAATTTTGTGTCCGAAACCAACATTTCCATGCTGCTGCAGGCCATTATAACACTCAGTCTATGTACACCCTTCAGAAAAAAAGATTATGCTTTCAGTCTCATACTCAGAGGAAAGATTTCCTCAGAGAATTAGTAACTTTTTTAACCTTTTCAACCCAAAGCTGTTGAAAAAGACCTCAAAAGCCTCTAACACTTCCTCTGAGTGCAAGTAGACTCTGTCCTTGCAGCATTACCCACTCCTTGACCTCACATTCAGTGAAAATAGGGAACTTTGCAATGCTGAGTTGCTATTTGTAGTTACTTAATATAGCAGGTTTCCATAAAAGTACTCCTCTGGGATCAGAATCAATGCAGTGCTCTTCATAGAGTCCTTTTATTTTCAAAGTTGTGTACTTACATCTCGACACAGATGCCGCTTTCTACCATTCCTGAGTTTATCCAAAGTTTGCTAAATGTGTTTTAATTTCTACAGTTTACAAACTCAGGATGTTAATGCTCTAAACTCAAAGCTTTTAAAAGAAAATTAAACTGACTAAGCTGCTGGTGCAATTGCCTTTTGAAAATGTATTGAACTGATCTGCTTGGCTGAATGATTGTTAGAGCAGCATCTCAGTGTCTGCTGGGACAGAATTTTGTTCTTCAGAGTGTCTGCTATGATGCTACGTTTTGGTTCTAGGAGAAAAACAATGTCTATAACACGCTGATGTTTATGATGGCTGCTAAGCAGAGCTGTACAGAGCCAAGGCCATTCTCAGTGAAGGGCCCAAGGAGCTGGGAGGGAACAGGATCAGGACAGCTGACTAAACTGGCCTAAGAGATATTCCATACCATATGACATCATGCAGAAGGAGTTTTGAAGAGAGTGGGAGTACATCTCTCTCTTCTGCTGCTCAGGGGCTAGCTGGGCACTGGTCAGGTGGGCCAATGCTTGTGCATCACTTGTTATACACACTCATATCAATATATACACACATATATATAGTCTTAACTAATACCCTTTCCCTTTCCTCTGTGTTAGTAAATAGTTTCATCTCAACACACAAGCTGGGGTTTCACCTCAACCCCCATCCCATTGGGAAGGGGGGGAAATGAGCAAATGATTATGTGGTGCTCAGCCACCTGCCAGGCTAAACCACAACAAGCAGTGACTTCTACTGGAGACAATGAAAGGGGTGAACCACACAGACTTCCACAGCACCTGTCCTGGTAGACAAAATATGTCTACAAGGAAACCCTTCATCGTACAAATAACCATCAAAGAATAGAGGAGAAAGAAAAATTTACTGAAGACAGTACTGGAAAATGTAAGTGTTAGTGCTGTAAATACAGAAATCTTGTCCTTACCTGTGCATAATCTGCTGGCAGATTCCCATGGCCTCACACCAGTCTCTAAGCAATGACAGACTCTAAGCCCTGCCTGGTTGGCAGCAGTTCCCAAAGCCCAGGAGCCCACACCATCTCTCAGATAATACTTGGAGTGAAAGTGCTCACTGACAGCAGATCATGGCTCAGTCACACTGAAGAACTATGGGAATTTTGGTCATGTATTGTCTGCATAGATCTAAAAACCAAATTTATCCATCTGAAATGCCACGGGCTGCCTTAAGCTGCTAACTCCAACACAAAGCTGAATCATCCCTTTCTTCTATGGGAGATTCTATGGGCGAATCCTGCCAATATTTTTGCAAGAAGGAAGTTGAAAAGGATGGATGAAGAAGCAAAGCTGTTATGCTAGCTGTCACAAGGTCAGTCAATACTCGCTGCTCACAGTGTGTCCACCAATGCAGTCACACTTAAATTTCCAGTCATAACCTCTATGCTTATTGGTGAGGTAGCTATTATTAGGCTGTTTTTGCCCCTCTGTCTAATTCTGGAGTCTAGTTATATTTTCCCCTCTGCCTTTTGGTATGGGTGCAGTAATTACATGGTATCAAGTCTGTTTCACATTTATTAAGCAGGCTTGTTATTATCTTTTTTGTATGTATCTGTACTAAGACATGTCTTGAGATTGTTGTGGATATGCCCGGCCCTTTCTAGACACCAGTATTGAGAGGGAGGAACAAAAAGAGCAATGCTGCATTTCAGATGACAGCACAGGTCTCACAGTCCTGAGGCACAGGGAACAGGGGAGGCAGGAGGAAGGGGAACAGGAGGGGGGTGGAGATTGTATCTAATTCTTAGGGAAATGCTGACAAAGTCACAGCATTTGTGAGTGTCTCCAGCTGGAGGGACTGCCGTAAAATGTGGGTGGACACTGGCAGCATCATAATTTTCTTCCATCTCACCTCTTCTTCTGCCTTGGCTTTCATTGCTTTTTTCATCCTGCCTCTGGATTTCTGGTGCCATTTCTGCAGCTTCTGTTAAGACACAACATGCTGATCCCTTCCTCTGTTTTTGTTCTGAGCGATCCCTCTCTCTCCGTACATGATTGTGCATAGACCTTCCAGGTCTCACGTTCTTTTATTTGTTCTCTGGATCAGCTCTTCAAAAGCCAATCCAAATTGCGCTGAACCTTAAATGTTGAGTCTGAATAATTAAAGCAATGAAATAATTGAGGGATGACTTTGGATTTGAACTTAGGCCCTTTGGATGATACCCTTGACATTTTCCGTGGGAGTGGGATTTTTCTCATTGTTTCTGAATTAATGGAAGAAAGTAATGTGATGTTTTCTAATACACTAGATGAGGTGAAACAGAGGAAACACACTCGTTATCTTCAAAAAAGGTGAGTTAATGAGCTTACAGTGTTAGGTGTGCACCTGCAGAGCCTACATAAAAGCAGACCACACACTTCAAAACACTGATAACAGTGACAACAAACACAATGGCAGTGCCATAGAGGTGAGCCAGGGCAAAGAGTGGAGAAGAAAAGACCCTTGTTAGCATTCCATTGTCCCAGTGCTCTGTCCAGCGCTGGTAAGGGCTGGAAATTTATTCTGTCTTTATGCAAGAGGAGCTACATGGCCATTTTTGAAAGGTAGCCCTAAACAGATCTTAAAGCTTTCTTGTAAGTCCCCACACTGCTGAGAGCGCACAACACTTAGATGTTACACCACAGCTAAAATATCTAAGTAAGACATCGTCATGTGATAGAAAAATTCTGATAGCCCTGAGATTTTCTTATGCCAAAGTCAGAGGTCAAGGAACTCACAGTCCACAAAACTTGTTGCTTGCAACTGGAATGAGCTTCACTCTCTAATTACTAGGGAAAAAAAAAAAAGACATATATCTTTTATTTAGGCAAATGCTACAAAACAAAGAGAACTGCCCAAACACAACAGGTAGCTTTAGTTTTGCGATGTTACATTGATGACGCTAAAGAAATGAAAAAGCCCAGATGCAATTGTCATGTCTTCTCCCAGATGTGGGCACTACTCCCCTCACTGCCAGGGTCTCAGGCTACATCCAGAGAAACATGAACGTAAGAAATTAAGAATAATTAATGCATTTGCATCATTTGCTACATGAGTGTAAAACATACTAGAACTTTTAGCAGGTTTGACTCAGCTTCCTTCAGTTCAGAGGATGGTTTGAAGGATACTTGAAGGTACCTGAAAGGAGATCACAGGCAGGAGGGGGGAACTGACCTATTTCATGGTCCAATAGTGACAGGACAAGGGGGAAAGGCTTTAAACTAAAAGAGGGGAGATTTAGGTTAGATGTTAGGAGGACATTTTTTCCTCAGAGGGCAGTGAGGTGCTGACACAGCTGCGCAGAGAAGCTGTGGTGCCCTATCCCTGGAAGCACTCAAGGCCAGGTTGGATGGGGCCCTGGGCAGCCTGAGCTGGGGAGGGCAGCCTGGTCAACCTAAGCCATTCTGTGATTCAATGATTTAAGCAACTTGATATCAGACAGGCAGAGAAACCACACAAAGCGAGGTATCAATAATGAATTGCAGCTAAATGAGAGATTCTCCCTCCTCCGGCACTGAGATTCTTCCAGTTGGTGGCTTTTATATTCAACCACCATATTTCTCAGGCCATTTAGCATTGCAGAACGAGCAACTGCTGTCAGAAAAACTTCCGCTCCTATCACAGTCATTGGAGTACCTGGGTGCAGCTATCCAGAACAAGAACTTTTGGGAAGGCTTGGAGGGAGCACCAAACTGACTGTTTGACGAATTAGTACATCAAGGTAGGCCACAGAAATACTTTGGAATAAGATTTGAAGAGCTGAAACTTTTCAGTAAGTACTGAAATTCTTTTTCTCTTTTGCAATATGAACTTCAAGTACAGAATCTTTCAAAAATAATCAGATGTAAGTACATCCTGCCACCCTCCATGTCTTCAATCGGCTGTGGTTCAAGCACAATTGCTATCAGATTTTGCGGCAGCGTTATCATCAGGCTCATCACCTACTGAAAACCTGCTGGTGTTCAGCCATCATTGCCCCATTGGAAGCAGTGACCTTCCTGACCTTGTGCTGTCCTGCAGCTACGGCTGCTGGTTTTGGACTGGGCCCCTGGGGCCCATTGCTGCCAGAACAGCAAAGCTCTATTGATTGCCTTGGAAGGAGTTGCCATCTGGGCTGCCCAGGGGAGGGGGTGCAGTCACCAACCCTGGAAGTGTTCAAGAGCCGTGTGGATGTGGCACTGAGGGACGTGGTCAGTGGGCATGGGCTGAAGGTTGGACTGGAAGACCTAAGGCACCTTTTCCAGCCTTAATGATTTTATGCTTTTCAATCTTTCCAGCATCGCACTGTACTCCGACCTCTGCATCCCAAACACCCTCTGTAAGATGCCCTGAGGATCCCCCAGCATACCAAAAAGCCTTTGCTACGAGCCAAACAAGCAAGCCAAGCCTGATGGGGCTATAGGAACATTGCCAAATGAATGCAACAAACTCCAAAACAAGAAATCCTTTCAGTACAGTTACTTCATGGTATTTTCATCAGTTACATGACATGTACAATCTAGGAGTGAAAGACAAGTGTAATTAAAAGAGTTTTTATTACAAATCAACATATTTATACATCTGTACATCTCACATACTGCTGTGTATGTTCACCAACATAATTTAGAAAGCGTAACAGTATCGATTTCCATCTGACCAATTTAATGCAAGGGACTTGAAGTTTCATAATCAAACATTACAATACACCATTACCTTTCTTTTTTTTTCTTTTAAAAATAGCAGCACGTTTAATTATCAATGCTCACAGGGCATAAGCTCCAAAGTTTTATGTAGCAGGGGAAAAATAACAGCAGAGGGAATAGGAGAGCGACTCACAATGGAAAGGTGCTGGTTAGAGCCTGTTACAAACAGCAGGATGCACTAAAAGAGTTAGATCTAAGCAAATTGGGAAGAGTAATAAAGTGAATTTACCCCTTACAACTGCAGAAAATAACATTTTTTAATGTCATTCAGGATGGGAGCCCTGCAATTAGGAGATTTTCTTATAAAGACAAAGTAGACAGTTAGGAGACAGTAGAGTTTGACCTCTGGAGGGCTCTTCCAACCCGCACAGTTCTGTAGTATGGGTGACAGAGCAGTGGCACAGCTGCACAGAGAGGTGGTGGAGTCTCCTTCCAGGGCTAGGGAGCTGCTTTGGCAGGGGGTTGGACTCCATGATCTCTGGAGGTCCCTTCCAACCCCCACAGTCCTGTGATAACACGCGTGTTTTCCAACATCCAACAGAGGTCTCAAAACAGACATACATGCCATCCCTACCACCACCTTTCCACAGCTGACATTATTCGGGTTTCACATTGCTGATGTGCTTAAGTGACATGTGATTTCGCTGAGGAACATCCAGAGCTCTCCAGACTTACACCCACAACAGTTTAGTGTTAGAAAAGTGACCCACGTGAGAGCTTTTGGACTGTGGGCACTAAACACAGTTTCCCCTTGTAGCCCAGAAGTCACAACGCTGCCTGAAGCAGTTGGCCCATAGATATGTGTGCTGTGCTCTATAGAACAACATTAGTTTTCTTGTACTGTTACTGACACAATCATTGCACCTCTTGAAATCATAAATATTAAGACCTAACTGAAACTCTCTGCAGTCGTAAGTGTACGGCTATTCATTTGAACAGAGCATCAGATTATGGGCATTTTTTTTCCTCCTCCTTTTTGCCTTAGGGAGGGAGAAAAAAAACATCACACGATGACATACAAATTATAGGTAATTTTTAAGAGAGGAAGAATGGATATACAAAAGCATGAGAGAGTAGAAAGGGGGTTAACAAGTGCTTTTTGTGTGCGTGACAAGATGACTAAGAAGGTCAGAAATGCAGCATTTCAGTAATTAGAGATTACGTGGTAAGTGGGTCTGTCTGTGGAAAAATCTGTGCCACCCTGGATCACAGACACCCAGTGGCATTAAAAAAACTCATCACTGGATCTCAACACATACAAAATGGAGGACATTCGCTGGCAAAAAGAAATAAAGTCGAAAAGAATTAGAAATATTTTATCAAGAATGACATTGAGAAGTATTTGGACTGGATCCCCCTTCTCCAAGGGAAGGTGTAAGAACTCCTAAAGATGGCATCAGGCTTCACCTCCCAGAGCCTATGTATGTCCACTCAATTTCAGTTCAAGAAAGGTGCTCAGAGGAACATCCATCTTTCCTGCCTCCTCCCCCTCATTAATCCAGTGAGCAATTACTACCTGGACAATCATTTGCTGCTGTGTCAGAAGGATTTACCAAAGCAGCAAAGCTGGCCCAGCATTCAGATATACAGAACTAGAACCAGCACACTGACAGTGCCAAAAAAAATAACGGAGGAACAAGGTCAGGTTCTCTGATTTCAAGTTCTTATCTGAGAGGTGCAGCAGCTGCTCTGCCTAAGGGCATTTGAGCACAGACACCTTTCATGCATCTTCTCCTCTGGTTGGGCATTATCCCAGTTGCTGAAGTGCTGTACCCTCACAGCAACAGCATCCCTCACCTGCCACCCCCCTGCCAGGCCCTACCTCAGCCTCGCACTCTGTTTCTGCTTTTTCATTTTGCTCCTGGTGGACTCACACATTAACTCATCCACACAAGTTCTAGGACACAAGAGAAGAAAAAAAAAAACCCCCACAAAAACACAAGTTAAATATATAGAAATAACTGTTATTATTTCTCCAGTCCATGTTCCCAGAGAGCTAAAGAGATCCAATCTCCCAAATTAAACATTAATCACCTTATTGGTCACCTACGATTACAAACCTTAGCACTACCCCTATGCATTTATTTGTTTTGTATATAGAATTAGATATTTGTTTCTGCCACGTTTTAATCAAAAGTAAAAACCTGAAGAACACCGTTATTAATATCTTCTCATCTTTTACTGGAGTATCTTTTCACACAATAGCAATTAAGAATTTTCCTGTGATCTGAATAATATGATCTCTACTCTACAGCAACGTGAGTTGACACAGTTCATCGCTACCTCATGGCCTGAGTGTCTCAACCATGGAGAGTGATGTTTGCTTTATTACCTCCTTATTAGTTAGAAACAGAGAGCACAGTGAGGATGCTCACAGCAAAAGGAAGGCTCTGTGCTACTGAACATGAAAGGCTCATCCAACCTTTCTAAAGCCTCTGCCCCTACCAGCAACTATTTTGAAGACATGGAACTAGAGATCTGTCATTGCTGTTTGCACACAGGTAGCTCAGAAATCAGGAACACGAGACAGAGAACCTGCTCATGCCATGGCTACACGGGAGAATCACTCATATTACAACTCAGAAATGACAAAATGTCATTTGGAAGGTGCTCCTCATTAGATGTCTTTCCTATCTGAGCAGAAAGAGCTGCAAAACTTTTTTTTTTCAAGCTCAATACAACAGCTATACTTTGTTTCAGACTCAGAAAAGATACAAAGGACTTTTACTTCCAGGACAAAGAAATGGATCTCCCCCTCCCCCACCCAACAAGATGTAGTCTGGTTGCCCATTTCTGGACTGCAACAGCACTGAAAAAGCTGTTCCATAAGCCAACCTTTCTATAACAGATCTCTTCTGAGACCATATCTAGAAGATATCACAATTTGCTGGAAGTCTCTACTCCAATTTGGAACACTAAAACCGTAAGCAGTCCTACTAGCACTCTGTTCACTAAGCTTAGTATTTATTAACATTACAAAATTAAAAGAAATGCTTTTACTTTGAAATGCTGTTTTATTTAAAGTCTCTAGTTTTGAGCCTCTCTTGTGCAAAGCTGCCCATCAACTTGAAACAGCTGAATGAGATATCATGGCAGTTCAGTACAAGTTTTGCTGCTGTCTGAAAAGCTTTAGTTTACAGAACGTTTTGTAGAACGCATCAAATCCAGTATCTTTGTAGTGCATCTTTGTAGATTCCCTCCCAGTTATACCACCTTCCCATGAACTTGATTGCACAAAGTCATTCACAGGTACCAATACCTATTCTTGTTGAGTTTCAGCCTGCTTAAGTTATCACAAACATTTAAGCACATAACCTATATGCTTCAGCATCAGCCACATCCTTTATCCCCCAAGGAAACTCTATGATGATATAAGATAAATTTATTCAACTGTATGTACAGCATATTTGCCTATGAATAAATAAATCATTATTAAAAGTTTCTTCCCCCATAATAAAGGTGACTACAGTCTGATCAGATAATCTGACTTCAATTCTTCATCCAAGCACAGCTGTGTGATCAAGGCTATCGGTTTCCACTCAGTCTACTACAGTAACCATAGGAGCAGAAAGTTAACAGGTAGTGCTTAAGTTTAAATTTTATGCAGCAGAGGAGAGGGGAAGGAAACGAG
Source organism: Cyrtonyx montezumae (assembly GCF_038088225.1). Classification (NCBI taxonomy): domain Eukaryota; kingdom Metazoa; phylum Chordata; class Aves; order Galliformes; family Odontophoridae; genus Cyrtonyx; species Cyrtonyx montezumae. The sequence continues at coordinate 31,717,972 of NW_027072034.1, read as the reverse complement.
AATACTAAAAAGTGCAAAAGCCAACAACTCATAGAGTAAAGAACATGTTCATTGTGTGATCCTGGGGAAGAGAATCCAGCCCAAAAGAGGACGTGCTGCAGCAAACATCATAATCATAGTGTGTTTTTTTTGTCCTGACAGTCAGCAGCACGATGCCAGTCTTACTGTGTAATGCTCCAAGAATCCCTGCTCCAACAGACGCCATCTCCACCTCGACAAATTTATCAACACCACACTCAGTGCAAAGTGACATTTCTGAAAGCAAAGCTTTACCTTGTCTCCGTAACATTCATCCTCACCATGGAAATAAAGGCTCACTTTCTCTGACTGCTCACTACTATATACAGAAGTCCATATTTGCACCTCTCCATTTCTGGTAGTGATTTTTTTTCCCTCTATTTACATTCATTAGAAATTGAGAAGGCAATTGGCCATATTTTATATTTACTTAAGTCTTCCCATTAGCCCAATGACAATCTGTCCATCTTGATTTACACTTAAGGTAGCTGCACTTGGTTTTTTTTTTTCTTTTTTTTTTTTTTTTTCCTTTTTCCAGTCTGCTTTCAATGGGGTATAAGTCATGGGAACCTCTGGGACCTGGAACACATTTCAAGTCTCACTGCTGGATCTGGAAGAGTGAGGGGTCACACTTGAGTTCAGATGTCTGCTTGCAGCACAGTGTGTGTGGACCATACCCCCATTTGGGTATCTTACAAATGCAGGCTCACAGAAAGGATTTTGGCACACCTGACAGACCTTCTTGTCAGAAAGGAGAATGGGAGTTCCTCTATGTTTGACCTAAGGAGGAAAAAGAAAATTTAATAATATTAGAAATATTTAATGTGAGATTCAATTTCTGTATTCATACAAGCTCCTTCTATGCCTCACATAGAAAGGCACTCACACTTGATGCAACTAAAAACCTGGTACCACTTGCTAAACAAGAACACATCTTCATGACAGAGTATTGTCAAATCCTTATTGCAGACAGATTCTGCTGGATAAACCTTCACCAGAAGGAAACAGATTTAATCTTACCCTACAAATCTTTAAGCAACACTGCTCTAGAGCTAGGAATTCACTGTGGAGTATTTTACTACTCTGCAGGTGGATTTAACAAAATCAAAAGCTATCAATAATCTTTAATGCCAAGCATTGTGTAAGCTTTACTGCTACTTCTGTCATGTCCCAATCCTAGGAAAAAAAAAAAGCCCCAACAAAACTCAGTTGCTAAAAGTTCTGGAAGAAATTCATTAATCTGGAAATCCTAAATGTATTTCCTTCAGTCCACAAGTTCAAAGTTGTTCCCTTTTCAAAGCCCCACCTCCCCTCATGTTTTACACAAGCAGCGTGAAATTGACTACAGTAGACATGGCAAAAATGTAATAAATGCAGCAATTAAAACTGCGAAGAACATGAAGTCAAATTTGCCCTAACTCTAAAAGTGTCTGATTCAATTAAATCCTCAGATACATAATAAAACTTCCAAGTGCCTCTATTAAAAGCAAAACACAACACCACCAAACAAAACCCTACCTTCTCATATTTGTAGATCAAGTTTTCGGCTTGTGCTAACCCAAGTGCAACCTGAGTCATTCTTTTTGTATGAACGCTTTGCCTCACTGCTCCAGACAGGAAAGGGGAGAGGAGCTGCACAGACCAGCTGTCAGGCACCAGCTGCAAAACCAGAGCTGCATCAAACTCAGCAGCGTGGTTATTCAAGAGATCCACAGCAGCCATGACCAGTGCACAGTCCGAAGTGTCTGCATGTAGATATACTGACAGCAGCATATGGAAGAGCCTCCGTCGGTACTGCAGATCTCTGTTCTCAGAGTTCCATATGCAGTATTCTTCAGCAGCACCGAAGTCCTTCAACTCATGGACAAGGATATGCAAAGCCTTCTCGTGTTCCTCTAGCTTTCCATATAAAATTGCACTTTCCATGTGAAGGTCTGTGCCGCGGATTTTGTCTGTTGAATGAGAAACAAGGCAATGTTTGCTCAGTGGAGGAGACTGCCACTTTCTCTCCCAAATTCAATGTAAACAAGTCCACAGAGCTCAGTTTCCACTCATTTTGCAGAGAAGCTGGCAGCTCTGTGCAGATACAGCACAAGAATGCATGGATGTACAGAAACGTCTCTAACAAGTGCACCACAAAGCAAGGAAGAAGAAATCATTAAGCAACAAGTGATAAAACTAACATCAGTATGATCTTTTAAAATTCCAGCAGCTACATTCTGTGCATTCCTGCCCACGCTCCCACACGTGATAAACTCTGAGATGAAACTACAATATTTTTCAGCTCTGCTCACATCAAATGTTACACAAAAATACAGATAGCTGTCTTAGTTTCAACTGAGATGGAATTGTTTTCTTCAGTGTTTGGTAGGATGCTATGTGTTAGTTGTAGGTGAAAAGCACTGCTGATAACACACTGATGTTCACAGTTGTTGATAAGCAGTGCTGTACAGAGCCAAGGTCATTCCAGTTTCTCAGCAAGGGCTGGGAGGAAACAGAATCAGGACAGCTGACTTAAACTGGCCAGAGAAACATTCCATACCATATGGCATCATGCAGGAGAGTCTCAAAGGGGGCAGGAGTGCACCTCTCTCTTCTGCTTGCTGTGAAGCTAGCTGGGCATTGGTCAGTGGGTGGTGAGCAGTTGCTTGTGCATCACTTGTTATATACATTCATATATGCACACGCACATCATAACTATTACCCTTTTCCCTTTCTCTTAGTTTCACCTCAAAGAAAAAAAAACAACCCCAAAAAACAACAATCAAAGCCTTAAAAAAATTCTCTGACAACAGTTTAAAGTCTAAAAGAGACACTAAAGATCAAATAGTATCTTCTTCTAAGAAAAGGACACTATAAACCCTTAATCCAGTCTGGCAGCTTAACTGTAAGAGTTAGCAAAGTATGGAAATACAATGTTTTTTTCCCCATAGAGTATTTTGATTGTCAAGGAGGAACAATACAAGCACTGCAGTGATCTCATCTTCATGTAAGAAAAAATGTCATGCAAGAAATCCTGCATTTTGGAGTACGCTGACTTCAAGAGAATAATCCACCTTAAAAAATCCTGCTCTTAAAAATTGGGTTAAAAATAAAAACTCAAATAAAAGGAAGATTTTCACTGACTATATTACGCTGGTATATTCCTGGTCACACCATGCTTTGCCAACTGGAAAGGCAAGGGGACAGTAAATGTTAGGAAGCTATTTCAGCTGTTACTCGCCAGTTTTTATTTCTACACCCAGTATTTTTTTCTATCAGATTTCAGACAATATTTCACACTTTGCACGATAAGAACAAATCATTTCCCTTACATTCTTGAGAGGTACATTAAAAAAAAATAGGCAAAGCAGCACTGGCCAAGGAAACATTTTAGCTTAACTGTTGCCTTCCTTATGATAACACTAAGATATATATTGTCCTTTTCACTAAGAGTGTGGATCCACCTTTTTCTGACCAGCATGAAATCGTGTTTTTAGGATGTGAATTGGTTACATGCAACATAAGTCCTCACGAAATCTTTACAAAGCTTTGCTTCACACCAGTTGGGAAACTGTTTAACAGATAAGCTTGTAACTCTTACATTCCCAAAAAACTTTCACAAGTTGTGTTTGTCATTAAAAAGAAACTGAGTATAAAGTTGGATATTGTATGAAGCTACTTTTCCTACCTAGTCATGGTGACCTTGGTGCAGTGGAGAACATGCCATTCTACTCCACAAACCCTGAGATCAAAGGCAACAGTAACAGCTGTCGCCTTTGCTGAATCAGCTTGTGTTGCAAAAGACGAGCCAATCCACCAAATAGACATAGATACCAGAAAGAAATGCTTCACTGTGAGGGTGGTGAGACACTAGAACAGGTTGCCCAGAAAGGTAGTAGATGCTCCCTCCATGGAAGCACTGAAGGCTGGGCTGGATGGTGCTCTGAGCAACCTGGTCTAGAGGGAGGTGTCCCTGTCTATAGCAGGGGGTTGGAATTAGAAGGTCTTAAAAGGTCCCTTGCAACCCTTGTCTGGAGCACAAGTCTTATGAGGAGCAGCTGAGGGAGCTGGGATTGTTTAGTCTGGAGAAAAGGAGGCTCAGAGGAGACCTTATTGCACTCTACCAGTTCCTGAGGGGTGGTTGTGGTGAGGAGGGGGTGGGCCTCTTCTCCCTGATAAATAACGACAGGACGAGAGGGAATGGCCACAAGTTGTGCCAGGGAAGATTTAGATTAGACCTGAGGAAACATTTTTTCTCTGAAAGAGTGGTCAGGCACTGGAATGGCCTGCCTAGGGAGGTGGTTGAGGCACCATCCCTAGCGCTGTTCAAGAAGCGTTTAGATGAGGTGCTAAAGGATTGATTTAGTAGTTCAGTGGGTAGGGATGGTGATAGGAGGATGGTTGGACGAGATGATCTTGTAGGTCCTTTCCAACCTTATGAACCTATGAACCCAAAGCATTCTGAGTCTATATCTCAAATATTTTCATTTTCTATCCTTATTAGGCCCACATGTCAGTTCCAGCAGAAAGCAAAATTATATAGAGAAATGCATCTTACCCAAAATAAAGTGAATTCTATAAAGATCAGATTTCTGAAGGAGGCTGCGTAGTTTCAACAGCAGTTCAACTGTTTCCATACAGTTATCTGTGGTCCCAGATTTTAGCTGAAGTACTGCCTCCAAATACAGGGCAGCTAGATGAGTATGGTACTTTTCTTTCTACAGACAAAAGCAACGTTAGCTCAAGTTTACAAAGACAATCCCTTCTCCCCACCAATAACAATACAATGAATATTTATGTAATTCTATAAAGATGCTCATTTATTTAATTCAAATTATCCAGAAATTTTTAGTTCATGCAAGTAGTCAGTTTATTCAGATCAGCTTCACAAGACAGGGTATGCTATACCTACAGCTATTATATAAATAAATGTACAATTCAGCTTCTTAGCTTGTGTCAGAGTTGCTCATCATACGTACAGGATAAGGAGTGCAGACTGCTTTTGGTATTCCTGTAGGACTCACCTCTATTTTTCTTTCCAATACGAGATGTTCTAGATATTTAATACGTGCTTTAGGATATTTGTTAAGGCAACTGATGATATCATCTGGATTAATGTTTTTCTCTTGTTCTTCCAAAGGTCTTTTAGTAAAAATCTGTACTCCAACCTAGAAACAGATAATTGCATTGAGAAACTCAACAGCAACAATTTTATTATCATTTAAATATTTATTTAATAGCACTATCAGATCAGTTGGTACATTATTCAGAAGACAAACGATGCAAAACTGTCCCTCGTACCACTAAGACTATGCTACTTCGTGCTTCATGTGATCACACCCTCTCCTATCTGCCTTACCTCCATCAGCAGTCTACACATAGCCATGCTATAAACCTTTTGCTGAATACACTCTATGCCAGCTACAAGAAGTACTGAACAGATCTGCGTAATAATAGGACAAGATGCTTTATTACTGCAAAGGATTAAAGCACAAGTTGGAGGTCCAAATATGTATGGGTTTCTCTCTGTGCATATCATAACATTTGAAGGACTTCTACAACCATCAAAATCAAAGCTGAGAAACCTGGCATGCAATAACTACACTTTTAATTAATACTGGTTAGGCAGTGACAAATTCCAGCAGTACAGGCTGATACAGCATAAAGCATGCCTCTTCACAGTTCACAGATATTACAAAATTTGCATTTTTACTTCCATTGGAATAAGTTTAGTTGTTTTTAAGCAGTGCATGAGGCTGCTGCTGCAGCTAACCTTTCACATGAGCTTTTATTTCTTTTAATAAAGATCTGAAAATCATCTCACAAACCTCTTCGTTTTTTTGTAAAACCCACTCAGAGTATTTCCACACCAGATCCTGGTCTGAGCAAAATGTAAGGAAGTCTACTACATATTCATAGAGATCTGAACGTGTAGAGTCTTCAATGTCTCCATCAACTATTTGCACCCATAACTGCCAAAGAAAAACACAGATTAAAAAGTATTTAAACATTCTTACGACTCAAAAAAGTATTCAAGCTCTAACAACACTCAGCATCAGCCATTGGTATTTGTACAATTAGAGCTTCTACAAACACTAATTGTAAGGGACCTCATTCACACTTCCTCTCCATCACAGGCTTTCCTTGTACCTGCCAGATGCAACTAATTCAGTTCCAAATAATGTGTGAGTTTTCACAATCTGAGAATGGCTAGCAGAGGAATGGGTAGGATTTTATAATGATTGTCAGTTGATACTAAAAGCTTTGTACTAACCTGAAGTGCTGCAGCATCTTGACCATTGTAGTGATACAGGAGACCAAGGGCAAAATACCTGTAGGAAAATAAAAAACAGTATTAAAATGGATGGATTTTTCCTACCAATTTCACTATGGTTTGATTAGCACAGAATGTAACAAATAGTGGCTTACAGTGGGATTTCTAGGTGACATGTACATGGCCATGACTACATTCAAAGGAGAGAAGTTTTTTCCTAGAAAAGCATCCATGTCCCTCCTTTTCCCTAAAAATAGTTAGAAGTTACTAGCTCCAATTTAAATGGCTACAAGTCATTTGTTCATTCAGAGATGATTCTCATGCTGTTCCCTGAATTGTACATACAGATGTAACACAGCTCTAAATCATAAGCATTCTGCCAACAGTTAATCATGTACTATTACAATCAAATCTGTAGGATGCTTATTTAAAACTTTATTTTGCTATCAGAAATATATTTTTCTTTCTTTAGGTACCGAAAAACTTTGTACAGTACCATACTGATTTTTTTTTTTTTTTGGTGTATTGTAATCCAAATGAAGCTCAAGTACTTAATAGCTTCTCCCTAAAATATAGCATGTTTTGAGGCATCTTTTCATTATGTCCTAGACACTGAGGACTACCTATTGTGGGCTATCTGCTTAAGCAGTGGGGTTGGACTCAGTAATCTCATGAGGTTCCTTCCAACCCCTGCAATTCTGTGATAAACTAAAACTACTCTGCTGCACCCATTCAACTCACACACTATCACAAAGGCAAATAAATTGCTTTTTCCCCACCGAGATCCATACCAATACTGATTTTTGTACTGGACACAGTTTCAAGGGGAAAACTCTGTATTCCACTAGATATATTTTCTTTAACTTTGATTGTCAATTAAGACCTTTCTCCTCGCATTCGGGGATTTTTACACATCATGTCAGAATTATCTTCTGGACGTTAAGTCAGACATGTATCACTCTAAAAGTCAACTGCTTTTTAAAGTTAAACATTTTTCTTCCTGGTCTCAAGGGTGCCACGCTTGAAAAATTCACTCACTTTTTGTGCTTTTCCAGCCAGGCAGCACTATCTGTTAGAAGACAAAAGTTCTCTGAAACCAGCAGATCCAGCAGGCTTTCATGATTTGCCTCTGCATATAACTTAAGTAAAGCCGTGTCAATATCTTCCTTGTAGCCATTAGCAATCTCAGTGCTGCGGACTTCGTTCAGGTAACTCATGAGGAATCGTTTGCATTTTATCATCTTCTCCTGGTCCCCTTGGGTCAGCTGGTTTAGGTCAGCATACTCATGCAGAGGAGGATGAGACCGTATAAATGAAGAGGAAGTAGGCAACAGGAAGGGGTAGAGAGAGATCAGCTCCCGGACATCAAGCTGGCCGCTTCTGCAATTACAGTGTCAAACTAGATGAAGCAAAAAGAAAGAAAAAGTATACATAGGCACAAAAAAATAACATTCTGGAAATGTGTGCACATATGCTTAGAGGCAGGACACCAACAGGTCTTGAGTTTCTGAAAGCTATTGCCTTCTGCACCGATGAAAGTATAATCAGAACAAATTTGGATTTTTTTTATTTTTTTTTCAATATTTCTACCCAAATTGACTACTCTTTTTAATCTCTAGTAGATTACTGAGGATTCAGACTGTCCAGTCTTTTGCTTTTGACATCGTACAGCTGTTCGATGGCACACAGAAAAAAATAAAATAAAAATCAGCTGAACAGCTCCAGGGAAGTTCCAGGGACTGTCCTGGACTTCATCAATACATAATGGTAGCTGACTGAGGCAAAAATAAATAAATATATAATAGACAATAAAACCTTTCAGACAAGCCAAAAAGGCTGTGCAAGAGTAGCACACTGTGACATACGTATGTTACCACATACAGCTTTTTTTTTTTTTTTACACTACATTGAAGAAAATTCTCCAGCAATGTGAACGACAATGGTATAAAAGAAGAATAAAATCAGAATTTGGGCCATATGTGACAAATATCTCCCCAGTTTTCACACTCCTCCTAGGCTTTGCTTTAGAAGAGCAGATAGAAATCACAATTTACATTTTATTTCAGTGTCAATTCATTATTCAGAATTCATCTTTAGAGACCAGCTTTTCTGAAAGACAAAAGATACTGCTGTTGAGTAAAAATGAACTTCAAAGTTCTCCAAAAGAAACCCTGTTTACTTTTTTTTTCCCGACCCACAAACAAAAGTTTTCATCCATCCACTGGTCAACAACCTCAGAAGAACTTTTCCATTCACAAAACTGATTGGAAAACTCTAAAGGGAAGCTAGTTATAACCGTAGAACTAAATGGGGCAGGAACATTTTTTCATTCCACAGGCCATAACTGTAAAAGACTACAGAATTAATTATAGAATGAGTTAGGTTGGAAGGGACCTCTCAAGCCCACCCAGCTCCAACCCCTGCCATGGGCAGGGCTGCCCCCACCAGCTCAGCTGCCCAGGGCCCCATCCAACCTGGCCTTGAGTGCCTGCAGGGATGGGGCACCACAGCTCCTCTGGACAGCTGTGCCAGCACCTCACTGCCCTCTGAGGAAAGAGCTTCCTCCTCATGTCTAATATTAGTCACCCTTCTGTTAATTTAAAATTGAAAACCGTTCCTTATCCTGTCATTATCTTCCCATTTTCTTCCTCTTTTCCGGTTTTGCGTTTGGTTTTGAAATTCTCAGATTCACATTACAGTGACCTCACCCATCATGATGTATTCAGCAAACAGCCTGCTAAACATGCTGTTTAATTGTGTGCAAATCCCCCATGGTAACAACATGAAAGATCACAATTCGTAGGTAGTAATGAATTATACCATGCTAGCAATAACAGAGTTTGTCAAACCAAAGAAGTCATGTTGTGACAGCTCATCTTAAGGTTACCAGATTCAGCTAAAAAAAACCCAAAAACAATACCCTAAAAAAAAACCAACAAACTTCCTCTGGCTCTGTTTAGCTTAAATCCAGCTGCCACTTCCTTCCTTTTTGTCAACGTTAGCCAGTACTTGGAAGTATCAGCATAACCAAAAGGAACTTAGTAGGAAAGCACTCCTCTTAAAAGTTACATCCTCTAAGATCTATGACATTAAGAACAAGATAACTATTTTGACAAGGTTAACCAAGGATTACTGATACAACGAAATAAGACTCTTAGTCCAATGCAATTATTTCCTGGCTAATCTATAACTCATAGATGTTCTCTAAGAAATGAGCCAATCTTGCTACAAATTTGGCCAGAAGTTGGATCCACATCTCACAAATTTCTTGAAGCTTCTGCTGCTCCTGTTTCACTGCTAAAGCCATCTTTTCCTCAAACATGTATCAAGTGGACCCTTGGCATTTTAAAATGAATTATTTCTGACTAATACTAACTTGAAACACCTGCAGAGCAATACATGGAGCCAGGGCAGTATTTACACAGATTGTCCTTTTCTTTCCTACAAATATCAATAAACTTAGAATGAACAAATTATGCTCTGATACACCCTGTGACAATCAGATATTAATTGGGTCGGGTATGATGGCTGAGGCTGAAGAAAGTCAGAGACCCTGCATTCTGTAAGATTCACCCAAATATTTATAGCTTATACATGGATGGTGAGAAGTAATACATGTTTTTGTTTTCTCCTCACAACAAAAAATCAGTTCACGAAAAGCTGTCCTACTTCAGAGTTGCAACTTTCAGAGGAAGGGAACACCCTGGGATGCTGACTCAGCTTGAAAAATCATGCTCAGACAGCAAGTTTTCTCATGAAACACTTTTTCTATAAAGGAGCTTGCACAACACTGTTGACTGAAACTTACTTGTAGATGGACTGCCAGCTGGATAGGTGCTGTGTAACTGAACGTGGCTATTCCATCTCCCTTCCACCCACAAGGTGCTGGAGCTCTCTGCAGGATGCATTTTCTAGAAAATTTTCATTTTCTTTTTCATTGTTTTTAAAGATCTTTAAACCACTACTAGCAAGGTAGGACCCCCCAGAATAGACTGCAGGAAACCACTGCCAGGAAGGGTAGGGTTGAGGCTGAGAAGTCAAACCACAGTCGAGACAGCTGCACTGAATCCTGGCCACCTAACACACCTAGACAGTGAATAAACATTACAGCTAGTTCAACCTCAAACTATTTTACCACAGCTGGGCACAGTAAAAAGAAGTCTACTGGAAATCCACGTGGAAAAGTTTAGTAGAAACTCTGTAAAGGATTCCTTACTTTGTAGACCGTTTAATTCTGCTTCAGATACACAACACAGCAAAGATTTAATCCAGTGTTTGGAAGGTCACAGGGAGGAAGACTGTAAGTTGCTCATTATTGCCAAAAACTACAAGGTAATACAGACAGTGGTCGTGGCCATATCAAATTGCACAAACACTGCTCAGGCTTTTCCTGTCATTCTCCAATTTCCACTCTATGTACACTGCCCATACGAGCACAGTATTTCCCATTATCCTGGTAAGCTGGAGACAAAATGGACAATTCCCCCTCTAGTAGTACCTTCTCCCAAAGCTTCACTTCCCTTGAAACGTGTCCATTAAGAACAACTCGTTTTTCCTACAGTGTAGAACTCTACTACCTACACAATCAAATTAGAGAATTAGAGAAACCTTAACACTACTGTACATTAGCATACAAAACAAAAAGTTGCACTTACTCTTGAAATATAAAGCTGTTTCAATCTTACCCTCCATTTTCCCCTAAGCAAGCCATTTTTTCACGTGACCTCAAATTTGCATTAAAAAATATTCAAGAGACCAAGAGTTTTTAAAGCCAATTATATTAAACCCTTATTCACAGATAAATTACTAAATTTCTCATCACACAATTACCTGAAGAGTTCTTTTGCTTCAAGGAACTGAAGCTGTGCAAACTGTATAAAACCTGCTTGCTGCAAGATTCGTCTGTACATTACCTATAAAAGAGAAGGGAGAAAAACTATTATATTTCTAAGGAGTTATTCATATGATGCTAGTCAGAGCTGTAACAAATAAATCATAAAAACACTGAACACACAACTTTCAACTGGAACCATTAAGTTGCATGCAAAAATAATATCATATTAAATTGAATGTACCCACATATACTCTGAATCTGCTGCCCAGGCTGAGTTAGTTTCACAGATGTATGTAAACACTATCCACAAAAACTTAATAAAAACAAATCAACAAATAGAAAATTCAAGTCTTCTTATTCAAACATTAAACACTGATTCATCTAACACCAGGGTGACCTGCCTCAGGTTTTTCTTCATGGCATTTACAAACACGAAGGTCAGTGGCTATCTAAAAATTCTTTTAATTCACCAGACAAAAAGAAAAGACAAACTTAAGGGTCCCAGCTGAACACACAGAGCCAACTTTCTCCTCTTCTGACCATACTTCTCCTGCCACCTTGCTGGTGATTTTCATAGCCTCTTTTCCAGCTGATGATGATATTTCTGATTTTCTGACAGATGCCTTTGTTGTTGTTTTTAATAAGCAAATACTTTTAAAGCAGTTCAATTTATGAAATATAAAACACATCACGAAATGTACATAAAATATGGCTAAAAAGAAAAGCACAAGTAAAGAATAAGAAAAGCAAAGTGTTATAGTTTCATCGTTAAGATCACACATAGACAGAAAAAAGTTTAAAAAATCACTAGAAAAAGAACAAATCTGCTTGAAATACTAAATTTTTATTATTTTTTTAAATCTTAATGGCAAATTGGTTACCTCAAGGTTAAACACAGCTCAAATATTTCCAATGGTAAAAAGAAAACAACTGAAAGGAATGTGAACTGCGAGTTCAAGTTCCAAAGCCTCCACCACTTGAGACAGCACAAGTGCTTTGTGAATACAGCTATCCACTTCCACATGCTCTCAACTTCACCTTTCAGCTTTATCATGCACATGCAGTTCTGTGATATCAAGCAGTGTACATGAATGCTGTTATTAATAAGACTTCCACTTTCACTGAGAACACCCAGAGAAATTCCAGTACATTTAGGAACACAACCCAAGCATACCTCAAGCAGGGCACAGTGACAGTCACTGATTTTTAATCTTGATTAAGGATTGTGGATTTATCGAGAGAAAATCTTGGCTTAAATTCATTTAGTTTGTGCATACTTTACTAACGGATTATCCTAAGGAAATACCTGATCATTAGTAAGCCATTACAAACTATTGATCTGTAGAGTTGTGGAACTTCTCTTGCCTCCCCAGTGTTGTAGATAGAAAGGTAAGCAAAAGGACATTAACTGGAATATCTTTTCAGACAAATGCTAAGCTAAAAGGGAATTTAATTAGAGCAATAAAGTAAAACTACTTCAGAGGATAACGCATACATAAAACATCCAAAATATCTTAGATTTACAACTGTGTTATTATAGCAATGAATTGAAATCTGTGAACTTATGAATAGCTGTCTGATAACTGCTTGAGGATGAAGATAGGCTTTGGTAAAGGATTTCAATCCATATCTTATTATGCCACAAACCTTCAAAAAATCTGACCTCAGGCTTGATAGGGAAGGCTAACGGACAAACACTGATAAAACTGCTAGAGAAAACAAAATTAAAGAGGGTTTTTTTTTTTTAAGTCCGATTTCAGTTTTTCCAATCAATGGACAACTAACATTTACACATTAGGAGTTAGGGTATCACAGTTACATTTGCATTGATCTAGCACACTGAAGACACTGCCTTTATTGTACAGCTTACTCTTTGCAGCAATCTTCAGAAGAGCTTATGGACAGTTTAAGTATAGGCCTAAGAAATGAGCTTCAAATTTAAAACTGATTAAGTGGTATTCACTTTCATTTAAACACTGATGTCTCTTCACTTATTCCTTTGTTACCCAATTTCAAGGGACATCTCTAGTCAGATGCTTTCCCAACTTCTAAAAGATACACTAATAAGATAACAGAGTGTTTGGGTTGATTTTCAGCCAATAAGGTAAGCATTACACATCAAAATGCTTTAAGATTATGGAAGAAACAGATCTGGAAAATACAACAGTATTTCTCAGGGATTTAAAAATAGGGTAGACCTACATGCCAACTACAAGTAGTTTATATTTGTTTATGATATAGGAGTGGTTCTGAGTTCTTCCAGACTCATTTGCCAGTATACTGTAATTGGCACATTTAAAAAGGTGCCAAGTTACAGTCTGTTAGAATTCAAGGCATTATTTATTCCCCCAACGTTTTTGAAGAACTACAGGACTTAAATGTGGACTGGATTCACATTAAAAATATAGCAAGAGCAGAAGTTTAGCTATAGAAACATGAGTAAAGATTTTTATTAATTGATATTGAAAAAAGCTCTAATAAACAAAGCTGACTGCTGAAGCCACATGAGCTATAGCAAAGCCTTAATTCTACCAGGAGCTAGAAAAAGCCTTCCTAGGATTATCAGAATTCCCAACAAGATTGGCAAAAAAGATTCTTACTAGAAAGTTACTTCAGTTTTCATCAGGTTTGTGTGCAATTAACAAGTTTCTTGAAACTAGAGAGAAATGAGAGGCAAAAAAAGAGATACCTATGCAAGAGGTGTGTCAATCTAACCAAGGTCTTCACTACCATCAACCATGATTTCTGCAAACTTCAGCTGTCCTGAAAAATTAATAAGTAGTGTTCAGTCATTTCATGGTAGCATGGTAGAAAGGCCTTTCTATTATACCAAAAATGATATCCAGCAAAGCTGTCTCCCCTGTATACACCTTGCTTAGCAGTTCTTTCTTAATTCTTGATGCTCAAAGACATTTTCATGTAATATAACAAAAGAAATTTGCAGGAGCTCTGTGTCAAATAATACATTAGAGCTACTAACACATGTCCTTCTTCCCATAAACTAAACACTGGTTGTACAAACAAACCTGAGAATGCAGTACTTTACTGTTTCAGCCCTAATATCATTCTGCATTACTTGGATATATACTTATACATTTATGTAGATATGAATAGAATGCAACTGTGTATGCATGCAACAACAATGCAGCATTGAACTGTAGATAAAACCCTATGTCTTCGAGAACTCCCCTGACTGAGTTCAAGTCAAAAATGTGATGGCAAAAGCCATTCCAAACTGAGGAAGATAAAACAGCTTACTGAAAATGAAGGCATTATACAACTGTATCAAACAATTGTAACCACCCTTCCATATGGACAACTTATAGCTGCTGGGTCAAGCATCTTAATTCAATACCTTTATCTTCCTACTCCTGCTAGTATGAAATGGTGAATTAAGGCCTTGAATGTGTCAGCTATACAAGAATCAGTAAAGCTTGCAAAATAGGTACCTCAAGATATTTATTAGATAGGAGTTAGAAGGAAGAGATTATGTGACCAATTAAAGAATGCCAAGAAATGATGCAAGAGATGCATGTGAGGTGTGTAATTTGGATGTACTCCATTAGGCTTATATTACAGGAGACTACAGTAAAGGAAAGACTGATGTGCTCGTACCAGAACTGTAATAACAGCATTAATTATCAGAGGCACATTAGAAAGCAAGCTCAACATGTTACATTTCCAGCTACTGATGCATTCTGAAAAATTGGACTAGCCTGTCAACAGCAAATTCAAGTGGAATGATTTTAACAAGTTAATGGGAGACTTCATCAATTTAAGCTAATTAACATCAGTCTGTAGTTAACTCAAAACTTCAACAGGTTTTGCTTACACACAAATTTCCTGCTTATCAGACATCGCATTGATCCAAAGTAACTGAACACCCTTGAAAACACAGTCAGAACTTTAATTCTCAGAAACAGTAATTTGGGGAAGTATGATGCATGTGTAAGTGCACACATAGCACTTGTAAACAGAAGGTGACATCCCAAAGGTAGAAAAACCCTAAAAGTAAGAGAACTTCAGGGAATTAATCATTAATTTTATACAGTGAATTGCAGCTAAATCTGTGGGGAAAAAACCAAACACATTAAGACATCTCTCACAGGAAATCCTTATAAACTGGAAATACTTGGAGAATTAGAGGTCATAATGCATAAAATATATTTTAATCATGCATTCTGTCTTCACAGCAGGACTTCAGTTTACCTCTTTAGATTCTAAAGAAAGAGTTAGGCATAAAAACAAACTGCAAACTGAATTCTGAATTTTCTGAGATACTTTCCAATACTTCAGAACTGTCCAAGTACTTCCAGACAGTTGTACCTTCCTAAAAGGAGGGAAATATTTTTATGCCAACATTTTTACATCCAGCAATCTCCCAGCCACTCATTCTATGGGGGAATTAAGGATCTAAGTGACAGCTTTTAAAATTTTCCTTTCATTTAATGATTTCTTTCCAAGGGCACTGAACAACATTTACATGTTATGACGTGAATAAAATTAGAAAATTTTTAAAATTAAAATATTCCCTGATAGATCAAATTCAGTTTGGTCCACTGCAGTTTTAAAATTTCCAGTCAGGTACCAAAATTTCAATGTGTCCTAAGCTAACTGGAAGTAATGTAACAGATGCCACTTCGATGGCAGTGAAATACTCCTAAGCATCTAGAAATCAGAAAAAAAAAAAGATTAATTTCAGCTCTGCATATAGACTTCAAGCAGATTTTAGATCAAAAGGAAAGAAACCATCAAATGTCCATTCACATACTTGGTGAATAGATTCAAGCTCACTTTCTAAAATACTACTCAAGAATAAACTGATTATTTCTTTATATTACATGAGATTTCATGTTATTTTATCCAAGTTTCAGACTTCAAATAAGAGATAGGAGTAAATTGAGAAGGAGGTGTATTATAATATAAACCAGAGGGAAAAGGAAATGAGTACAAATCTCTAACACTAATCAGAGAGCTACTGAGATATGGTTTTTTTTGTTTTTTTTTTACTCCACAGAAATCCTAACCATTCTGTTATATAACAATACACATCTAGAACTAGGATGCATTTGTTATTACAGTATTTCCTATTACAGTATTTAAAACTGTAATAGTATGGAGTTTAAGGCACAGTGAGAATGTTTGATTAAAAAAAAAGTCAAACTTAGGAATTACAAATTGAAATAAAGTCTATGTTTTTTAAAACAGCAATAATATCTAACAACTGAACACAGAGCTACAATAAGCACTGCAATATTTCCCCCCACCACCACCACCACTCATTCCCTGGTTTTAAGTTATAAACAAGAGGAAAAAAAGAATACCAAAAACAAGCAGAACAGCAACACTCAGCCGTGCAAACGTCACAGCTGCTAACAACACAAATCAATCCGGTAGCACATTTGTTTCTTTAGGCTGAAATAATACAAGGTATTAGTAGATATGTCTTCAACACAAATTCCCCTCTTCTGCCCAGTCATTTGATCACTGGCATACATGGTTCCCTGCAAATTTACATTTTCACGAAAATTCAAGTAGGGACAGACCTGAAATTTCTCTTTTGGAATATTCCTTCGAGCTCCTTTTGCTAGAACAAGGGCTTCTTCCACTCTGTGGCTAGCTAGAAGATCCTGAATCTGCTTTTCCAAAGGCAGCGGTACCAAGATATACACGCCCTTATTAGTAGCGACAATAACTTTTCCTGGAGAAAGCAAACAGACATTGAGTTTACACTCTTTTTAGAGAAAATGAGCAGTATTTCAGAAATAAGCTTTAATATTCATGATACAAGAATGTAAACTGTTAAAGTTTTAAAACTTATCTTTGTTGATAGTGTATTTCCCAGATAGTATAGTTTACCTGTAAAATTGTCCTCAAAGCTAATAAACTTACTTATGTACAGCAGATTTTGTCTCCCTCTGAGTAAATTAAACTGGTTACATTTTTTTATGATGGACTAAGACATGCAGGTCATCACTTTAAAGTGAGATTCAAGAAAACAGACTTAACTGCCAGCCTATTTTCCTCAGGCTTGCATTAGGAAATTGTACAGTTGCACACCAAAAGTAACAATTAATAAGCAGTTCATAGTACTAGAGTCTGTAGCTCTCTTGAGAAAAGAAGAAAAACAAAACAAGTATGAAATACATTGCACAGCTAGTCTCTAACTGAGGGCTGGATCACACACAAAAAAATAAACTTTTTATGAAATATCTACTTCTGAAGTTCTAACAGATGTATTAGATAGGAATCCAGAAGAACTATTTTAAGATAGGTGCCCACTGGTTTTATATCTGCAACCCATAACTATAGACTCATAACATCAAGTTAATTTCTTTTAAAGGAACAGTGTTAAGTTAGACTTTTTTCTTCAAGGCCCACACACTCCTGTCCAACAACTAACTTGATGATTGCAGCACGTTCAACATATGTTGGAAGTACTGAATTCTAGATGACGATTTTTTCCTATCACAGGCTGCAGGAACCTAGTGAGAAAAATATGTGCTAAGAAGCTACAATAGTTAACATGCTTGCTAGATATTTGTTTAAAAAACTATCATCCCCCCAAAAACCCAACAAATGAAGTGACTGTGTTCACAGTGGTGATAGTTCCAGAATTACTGGTACAAAACCAACCAAACAAAAAAACCACAGCGTTCTTTAATACCTTCAAAGTCCTGTAGTATATGACCTTCTTTAAATGGCAGGGTTTGCTTTTGCTGCTGGTCCAGCATGCTGTGCACAGTAATGAACTCCTCATCCAGAGCAACCACATAGGGAAAGCACAAAGCTGCTCCAATCACGTTCTCTGACCAGTGCACAGGAGCACGCTGTGAAATACCATCTACAGTTGCAAACATGCCTACAAAAAGAAAGAAGCCTGAGGCTCACACTAATTGAAGAGCATTTACCCCCACCAATGTTGATACCAAGGTATAGGAATAGCAGGTCTCAGAAGAACAGATGCAGCATCAGATGGCACAGTGGCAGCGCATCACACCTCGCTGGATCTCACAAACCTGTTGGTTTGTTCAGTTCAAGGCTGCTCTTTATCCAGCACCCACAGAAACATCACAAAGAATGAAAAAATAATGTTTTCACAGAATGAAATCAGTGTTTCTTCAGAAAAGTCACTTCTTGAAAGGTGCCTTTCACTTTAAAAAGTGAAAGTGCCAAATCACTTTAAAAAATATTCAGAAATGATGTATAAAGTGTATGTTTACATAAGCCAAGCACAGATTAAAAACTTCTTTTAATATCCCAAGGATACCAGCATTGTTTTATCAAATTCGTGATATTAAATACAGCTCCTTCAGTTAATCTGCATTTTTTGCTGCTACTATCTATTCTGCTCTTCCTCCTCCTAGCTTAAAAATGTGACTTACTTCTGGATCATAAGCTTTTGCTTCCATTTCTTGTACTTAGTATTCACTAATTCTACTTCCTGAGACTTTTCTTCTATTAACTGATGGAAAATTCCAGTCTAGACTTGCAAATATTGTTCAATAATTCCTTGACAACAGAGTATGATGTAAATTTCTGTTATAAACATAAATGCATACCACTTAAATCAGAATTCTCATTCCGCTAAAAAGATATGCCTATGAATATTATTCTTCAGCAGGAATGAGCACTTGGCAGCTGGCAGAACGAGCCTGAGCTCTGAAGGATAGAGGAGATTAAAAGATTATGTTATTCAATTTACAAAAGCTGTTCCAAACAGAGGATAATGAGGCAAGGGTGAGGTAAGGGTAGCTGGGTAGCAGTGCCATCCTGAAGGGAAACAAACAAAAGCCTAATACCTCCCTTTCCCTGATGCCCAAAAAAGTGAATAAAACAGATGGTTGTAGATTTGTACAGAACTATGGTGTAGAAACTAAGCTTCTGGATCCTTTAAAGCAGCTTCGAAATTATCAATCCTTTCCTTTGACTAACAGTGCTTCACAGTCATGATTCCACATCTGACTACTAGCAAATGTTATTTACTTTTATACTAAAGAACACTTTCTCAAACAGTACATTGCAGAAAATACTGGTTTGCCATAACATACTACCCAAACTGACCTTGATATTCTTAGAGTTCGGCAGCAAAATTTTATGCAAGGCTGACTGCACTACTCATTTTTAATGCCTTCCAGTTGTGACTCTTCACTACTCTGTACTAAAATTTCATTTCAAAAGGTGGGAGAAAAATTCAGTAACAAAGTCAGGAACAATTATATTTGAAATACAAACTGTTAAAATTTTATATTTCTTTGATATTATTAATAACCTTTTTCATTATTATTTTTAAATCATAGAGCTCTTTCATTCGGTCATTAAAAAAACACCTTTAAGTAAAGACAAGCAGAGCAATGCACAGTACTTTTCCAACTCAGTATCTGTTTACATCCCTCAGCTGCTCTCAGTAGCTGAGGCTTCTGCAGTAGAACAGTATAACTTCTAGTCTTCATCAAACTATCACTCAGGGATAACATAGAAATAGTAGGAAGGCCACGGTTTCTGGTTTAGTACAGGAATGTGCTTTATGATAGGGATGAAATCATGGATTGATTTCATATTAGAAATGAATACGCTATCCAAAAGTTACAAAAGTGACTCAAAACACATCAATACTGTTCTCAGAAATCTAGAAATCTGTAGAATCACAGAAGCTTCAGGACTAACAGAGGGCATCCAATCGAACCCTCTACACTCAAAGGACCAGCTTAGATATTTGTCTGATAGACTTTGTACTGGTTTTGTCTGTTTTAAAAAAAAAAAAGTTTTAGTGAAAATTATTTGGGAAAAACATCATTATTTACTTGCCTTTCTTAACCAACTTTTGGTTATCATAAAAGCTGACAGCCTGAGAAACACTACAACTGGGTGAAAACAGAAACGGAACATGTGGGTTACTGCTGACTACTGTGCTTTATGCAGTATCACCAACTGTGAGAAAATTAATTGCATAACCTTTTTAAGAATCATTCTGCTTAGCACACATGCTTGTTGCAAGTTATAGGGTGCAGCTGTCCATTTGTAGGCTACTTCATCTCTATGCAACTGTTTAAACCACACAGTACAGCAAAGAGTTAATTTTAGTTTATTGTTTTTCCAGCATTAATCATTGATTATATAAATTTTAAATAAAGTTGAATAGTTGAAATTGGAAGGGAACTGTCCCATTAAAGCAGGTTCAACTCAGTTGTTCAAAACCTAATCCTGTCAGGTTTTAGGTATCTTTGAGAATAGACTTGCACCCTTTTCAGGTTCCATACTTCGACCACCATCAGAATGAAGTTTTTCCT
Source organism: Cyrtonyx montezumae (assembly GCF_038088225.1). Lineage (NCBI taxonomy): Eukaryota > Metazoa > Chordata > Aves > Galliformes > Odontophoridae > Cyrtonyx > Cyrtonyx montezumae. Next base: position 31,697,574 of record NW_027072034.1, on the reverse strand, counting down.
TAAATTTTAGTACAACCTATGCAAGCTCACTCCAGATTGAACAGGCCTCTTCTCACCTATGTATCACACACAAGCTTGCTGTGGGTGCAATGCATACCACCATCCATGTCATTAATATCAGTACTGCTCCCACTATATGCCTATTGGGGTACACAACTCATGACTGAACCTCATCTGGGCTCTGTGTGCTGCTGACTGCAACCCTCTGAACCAAGACTTCAATCACTATCTGGCTTGTTCTTCATCTGTTTGCCTGTGAGAATGTTATGGGAGGGAGCATCAAAAGCCCTGCTGAAGGCCACGTTACTACTCTTCCTTCATCCACCAAGACTACCAGGCTGGTCAGTTGATTTTCCTTTTGTAAATCCATGTTGATTAATCCCAGTCACATTAATGTCCTTCACATTTGGGAATATGTGAAGACAACTTCCAGACAGATTGTCTTCATCATGTATCCAGGACCAAGATAAGGCTGACCAGCATGAAGTTCCCCAGATCTCCATGCTGCTCATTTTGAAGGCGAGTGCAGACATCTGTTTTCTTCCAGTCCTGACAAGTCTTTTTTTTAATCTTAAAAATATCATGGTGATCAGCAAAGAGTGGCTTCATAATGACATCAACCACCATCTTTCAAGCACTTATGTGCACACCTATCGTGGGTCCCAAACCTGATCCTTTTCTCCTCAGGGCAGTTCTCTGTTGTTCCAGATTTTCCCGCTAAGGCTGAAGACTCCTGAAGGAAGGTCATATCAGTAACAAACGAAGTGAAAAACACATTAAACCCCTCAAACTCCTCCTTTTCTACATCCTTTGGCACTTGGTACCCTGCCTTGTTCAGCGGTGGGTGCACATTTTCCCTAGCTTTCCTTTCCTGTTAATATACTCAAAGAAGTTCTTCCTGTTGCCCCACATGGAGTTAACCAGATTCAGTGGTTCACTTTGGCCTTTACGATCTCATCAATACACATATGCATGGTGCCTCCATATTCCTCCAAGGCCACCTGTCCCTGCTGCCACCTCTTGTGAGACCGTATCAAAGGCCTTGCAGAACTCCAGGTAGATGACTTCAGTTGTTCTTCCTTTGTCTCCTGATGCCATCACTCCATCACAGAAAGCTACCAGATGGATTAGGTATGACCCATCCTTGATGAAGCTGTGCTGGCTGTCACAGATCACCTCCTTGTCTCAAATCACAGAATCATATAATCAACAATCCCTTACAGTTGGAAGGGACCTTTAAAGTTCATCTAGTCCAGCTCTCCTGCAACTAACAGGAACATGCACAGCTAGATCAAGCTGCTGGCCTGATCCAGACTGACCTTAAAACGTGTCAAAACCTCCAATATTCCAGGGGTACTCACACCAATTGGTGCCAACAAACCCAAATATACTAATATAGAATACTTCCAACTCAGTAACAAGAGTTTGAGTTCAACATAGATGCACTACCAAGTGACAAATAAACGTGCCTTAATTGATGAGAGATACAAAAGTGAACCAAAGTTGGCACATAAGATTCATATCAAGCCTTTCCAAGTCCATTCACTGTACAGCAGCAGCCTACCTGAAATGCTAAGATACATAATGCTTGTATTATGAAGTTTCTCAACTATTTCCTCAACTTCAAAAAAGGGCAAATTTGCCAAGAACTCTACCGAGGAAGAACAGCTAGGTAGAAAGTACTATACAGAACTACATCAGGAGTAGAATGGGGAACAAATAATTAGAAATATCAGAAGCTGAGTTTGGCAAAGAAAAACTACAGTAAAACTGCCTGCTACTGATTATAAGTCTGAGCTTAAGACCTGCCTGTACTACGGAGGAAAAACAAAGCTTCAAGTATGCCTAGGGATGTAAAAGTACATTTGCTTAAGACATATTTTCACTACAGGACAATCTACTTATACAGGAATATTGGTTTCTATAAGAGCTTTATTGTACAGCTCTCTTCTAGGAAAACAGATAAAAGTAAAAATTAAACACAATTCTTCCTATGTTTTGAAAACATATCCATTCTCATAAAAATAAAGTAGTAGACAGATAAAATCAAAGCAGCTGAATAGAAACAAAAGTCAATTCACAAATTTTAACTTCCACTGCACTACTAAATTAATGTCCATAGACTGCTTACATGTCTGCATCTAAAGCAACAAGTAGTCCTAATACAGACTGCATAACCAACACAACTTAGAAAAGTCTCAAGTCTGAAAAAACAAATATATCCTGGAACATCCTTGATTTTCTTAAGTAGATATTCTAATTAATTTCCACTTTTGTCAGGAAAACCTGTTAAGTCAATATATCTCTTGCATCCAGGTCACAAATTATAAATTCAGTATAAACAATTGATGACACTTGCTTTTCTTTGGAATTTATTACAAAAAAAAAAAAAGAGTAGCATCTGCCTATTTGAGATCTATCTGTATTATGCTATTCCTAATATGCTAGAAATGATACACAAACAATTTCCTAAATGTAGAATCATATGGCAAACAGCATGCAAGTATCATGCCTTTGGTCCATCAACTCCAGGATATTGCAGCTTTTCCAAAATAAGCTCAAGATTACTAAACTCACAGTGTTTGCTGGTTTAGACAAATGGCAGCAGCATTAATCCTTGAAGTTATCTATTAAGAGGAGAGTGCTATTTCTCACGATCTAGCTCTATTTTTGCAAAAATTGAAATCTACTGCTAAAAATTTAAACAAATGTATATATCTCCACTAGCTAGCATCTAAAGTTCTGTCAGTTCACTTCTCTGCAGGAGTCAGGCTGCAGTTTAATTTCCCTAACAGTTCTTATCAGTGTTGTAGTGAAACACATCTATATGCCAGCCTTCTACCACTCTGAACGTCAATTTGTATGAACTCTGAGTAGCAGAGGGAAAAAAAAAAAGCTAACTCGCCTTCTCTTAACAAGTTTAAGGCTCTTCAAACTCAGGCTGGTCACTGCAGACAGGTTATCAGCCTTAGAAACCACACTTGGTACCAACCAAGATTTATTTGCTCTGGGCTTACTACTTACTCTATTAGATGTCTGCATAGACATGAAGCTTTCTACTGACAAAAATACAAATATAACCAGATTTTTGTGCATTAAGACAGGAGAGCAATAACAAAGTTTAGTACCAACAATTTACCACTCAATTTTTTACCTCAGCATTCCAGGACAGACCTGTGAAGAAAGTATTTTACAGAATAACAACACCTACGTTATTTAAGCTTTGACTCACAAGTTCAAAAACAGAAAAAAAAAAAAAGAATAAGCTTAGTCTCACCTAGCCCTCCAGGACCAGCCAACAGGAACTCTTGTCTGCCTATTCTTTTCACAATCGGCCGTTTCTCATCGCTGCAGTAAGGAAACAGATCCTGGGAGATTCCAGTGTTGTAATTCAAAATTATATACTGTGTAGTAAGTGCAAGACATAAGTAATAACCATCTACAGCCACAGCACAGGGTTGCTCTGGGGTAACCACTTCCTTCACTATCTGGACCCTGTCTTCAAATACCATGAACATTTGAATGGTCCGTCGCTTGACTGAGATAATGCAGACCTCAACACAGAAAGGGTCCCCACTCACAGGATTCTCATTTAATGTGAACGTCACAGCTCCTTTGATTCGAGCACCAGTGGGAACAGGTTCCAAGTTCATCATATTAACTAGTGTTATTGTGTTATCACAAAGCACAAGAAGCCTGGTGAGTGCAGAGGCTGCTTTCAACTCACTCACGGGCTTCTTGAAGCCCAGGTATTTATGCAGTTGCTTGGTGGCCGCAAAAGTTATTTTTCCAGATGTTGATACCTTCTCATCCAACATAAAGTGATAGATAAAGCAGTCATTGGTTCCAATATAGAGGTTCTTTCCACAACACTCAATGCACTCAATGTTGATGTGATTTTTGTCTCCCATTAACATCTCCCGCTCAACAGCAGAAACGAGCTTGAAAGCTTTAACACTCATCGTGTCTTCTGGGTGATCTGATTGAAGAGGAAAAAGGTTATTGACCTCCACATACACCAGTGACAGAAATTTAACATTCATATATAAAAGCTGTACTATATATAAATATATAAAAGCTGTACTTATACTATATATAAATGTATAAAAGCTGTACTATTGTATTTTTAATGGTCATAGAATCGTTTGAGTTAGATGGGACCCTCAAAGGCCATCTGGTCCAACTGCCCTGCAGTGAGCAGTGACATCTACAGCTACATCAGGTGCTGAGAGCCCTGTCTAGCCTGACCTTGGCTAGACAGGAAACCCACCATCTCTCAAGGCAACTTGTGCCATTGCCTCACCACCTTTATTGTAAAAAGGAATGAATGAATAAATAAATGAATAAAATATATACGCACATATCATTATATCCAGTCAGATCACCCCTCTTTTAGTTTGAAACCATTTCCCCTTATCCAATCACAACAGATCCTGCTAAAGAGAGTCTGCCTCCTTTCTTAGAGCTCCTCTTTAGATACTGGAAGGTCACACTGTTCTCCCTGGAGCGTTCCCTTCTCCAGGCTGAACAGCCCCAGCTCTCTCAGCCTGTTCTCGTGGGGGAAGTCTTCCATCCCTCAGATCACTATTGTGGGCCCTCTTCCAGCCATGTTTCAACAGGTCTGTGCTCTTATTTCCAACCAGAATACCCAAGCCAGAACGAGCACAAATTAACAACCACAGAAATTATTCAAATTCTATATTTTCACTCTCTGAAGTAGATCCGTAACAGCTATTTTGAAAGATGCTTTCTCCACATGGAAAGCATTTTGTTGTTGGCTCTTTCAGACACTAGGGCACTACAAGGGTTTTATAAACATCACCTCAAAAAAGACGTATCTCCTAGCCGGAATCCAGCAGAGAGCCACAAAGATGATAAAAGACCTGGAGCATCTCCCATACGAGGAAAGGCTCAGCGACCTGGGTCTGCTCAGCCTGGGGAAAAGAAGACTGAGGGGGGATCCAACTATTGTTTATAAATATCTAAAGGGAGGTAGGAGGTAAACAGATTAGGCCAAGCTCTTGGTGGTGCATAGCAATAGAACTAGCAGTAATGTCCTAGAACTTGAACATAGGAAGTTCCATACAAACATGCAGAAGGAACTTCTTTACGGTGAGGGTGATGGAGCACTGCAACAGGTTGCCCAGAGAGACTGTGGACTCTCCTTCTATGGAGATATTAAAGATCTGTCTGTACACCTACCTGCACAACCTATTGTAGGGTATCTGCTTTAGCAGGGAGATTGGACTCTACCACTTGAGGTCCCCTCCAAGCCCTGCAATTCTGTGATCACTTGCACATGAAAAGATACAAGCTTTGGCTCTCAGATTTTTAGAGAAGCCACAAGGCTTATAATACTACAACTTCACATGTCAAGTTGCTTTGCTTTTTTTTATTTGACAAAACTCAGGCCTAATAAAACTTACAGAGAAACATCATATGCAGATTCCAATTAGCACATCTCCTACTCTTTACTCTTCAGTAGTAAAAATTGTACATCACTTTCCATCTACTTTATTCAAGTATGCGAAGCATCACTCAACTCACCAAAAAAGCGATTTTTCTTTAAAAATATCAGTATCAGTTTTATTCAGTGCTTGATATCAGACTATATGTTCTGGCAAACATTGCATAATCACAGAATTGTAGGGGCTGTAAAGGACCTTTTGGAAGCAAGTTAAACTCTGCTGGTAATGCAAGCTCCCTACAGCAGGTTGCACGGGAAAGCATCCACATCCTGAATAACTCCAGAGAAGGAGACTCCACAATCTCCCTGGGCAGCCTGTTCCAGTGCTCTGTCACTCTCTCAGAAAACAAGCTCTGTGTTTGTACGGAATTTCCTGTATTGAAGTTTTTTGCCCACTGCCCTTGTCCTGTTGCTACATACCACTGAAAAGAACCTGGCGCCATCCATTTGAATCCTGCACTTCAGGTATTTATAAGCATTGCTGAGATCACCTCTCAGACTTTTCTTCTTTAGACTAAACAGTCCCAGATCTCAGATATCCTACATAAGAGAGATGCTCCAGAACCTTAATCATCTCACAGAATCACACAGAATGGCCCAGGTTGGAAGGGGACTCAAGGATCACAAATCTCCAACCCCCCTGCCACAGGCAGAGCCACTAATGTCCCCATTTAGTACTAGACCAGGCTGCCCAGGGTCCCATCCAATCTGGCCTTCAACACCTCTAGGGATGGGGCATCCACAACCTCTCCAGGCAGCCCGTTCCAGCTCCTCACCACTCCATCATAAAAAAACTTCCCCCTGATATCTAACTTCCTTCCCTCAACTTAAAACCATTTCCCCTTGTCCTGCTGTTATCTACCCTTTCCAAGAGTTTACTCCCCTCCTGTTTATAGGCTCCCTTTAGGTACTGAAAGGCTGCAATTAGGTCACTCTGCAGTCTTTTTTTCTCCAGGCTGAACAAGCCCAGCTCCCTCAGCCTGTCTTCATAGGGAAGATTCTCCAGCCCCCTGATCATCTTCGTGGCTCTCCTCTGGACCCTCTCCAACAGCTCTCTGTCTTTCTTGTGCTGGGAGCTCCAGACCTGGAAACAGTACTCCAGATGGGGCCTCACAAGGGCAGATTAGAGAGGGACAGTTACCTCCCTGTCCCTGCTGGCCACCCATCTCCTGATGGAGTCCAGGATACCATTTGCTTTTCAAACTGCAAGAGCACACTGCTGGCACATGTTGAAGTTTTCATCCGTCAGGACCCCCAGGTCCTTCTCTGCAGGGCTGCTCTCAAGGACTGCTCCTTCCAGACTGTATAGATGCCCGGGGTTCCTCCTGCCCAAGTATAAAGCCTTGCACTTTGCCGTGTTGAACCTCATTAGATTCACCCGGACCCACCTTTCAAGTCTGTTGAGGTTTCTCTGAATGGCATCCCTTCCTTCCACCGTTTCAACTGCACCACTCAGCTTGGTGTCATCTCTGTGGTCCTCCACTGAACTTTCAAAGTTCTGTATCTTCCTTCAACTGAGGAGCCCAGAACTGGATGCAGTACTCCAGATGTGGCCTCACCAGGGAAGAGGAGGAGGGAGAGTCACCCTCCTTGATGCACTGACCACCCTCTTCCGGATGCATCCCAGGACAGCATTCACCCCAATGGGCGACACAGCACACTGCTGGCTCATAGCCAACATGTTGCCAACCAGAACATCCAAATCCTTCTCTGCAGAGCTCCATTAAAGCAGGTCAGCCCCTAACATGTACTGATGCATGAGGTTACTCCTCTCCAAGTACAGGACCCCACACTCACTCTTAATGAACCTCATCAGGTTTCTTTCTGCCCAAAGGCACAGCCACACAGTTACTTAGAATGCATGGCTCATACGCATTCACTGAGCTCAAGAAGCAATATTACTGAAGAGTTTTTGTTTATTACTATCACAACCAATCCAGAAGATTGCCTTTAAGTGCTAAGTAGCACCTCCAGTTCTGCAAACGATACCTTTTTTTTTTTTTACAACCAACCACTGTCAGACGACTAATCCAATTTATGAAGCAATGAATAATGCTCAAAATCAGTTCCTTTACTGTACTCTAAACCTGTCTTACTCTTAGAAGGAACCAGAAGACAACTCTGCTGAACTGCTGACCATAATTATCATAGAATCGTTGAACGGCCTGGGTTGAAAAGGACTACAAAGACCATTCAGTTTCAAACCCCCTGCTGTGGGCAGAGTTGCCAACCACTAGAACAGGCTGCTCAAAATCACAACCAGCCTCGCCTTGGATGCCTCCAAGGATGGGGCATCCACAGCCTCTCTAGGCAATCTGTTCCAGTGCATCACCACTCCCTGAGTGAAAACCTTCCTCCAGCCTAAATCTCCCCTGTCTTAGTTTAAAGCCATTCCTCTGCCGGCCCATTACTCCTGCCTTCCCTGGGCGCAGGGGAGACCCGGCACCCGCTCGCTGCAGGAGGCGGACACTCTCCCCACCGGCCAGGTAGCATCCACCAGGCGCTCTGCTCCCGGTGCAGCCAACCACGAGCAGCTCCCGACACATAAACACAAGGCAACGTCCTGCGTGACGACCCGCGGGGCCGCTTCCGTGCCACAGACGCTTCGGCCGCTCAACCCCGCTAGGCCCACTGCCGCAATCTCACGTCCCTCCCCTACCTGCAAGCGCCGGGCGCCGCCACACCGACAACCGAGCCCTCCAAACCGAGGCCAGGAGCGCGCCGGGCCTGAGGCCGCGCTGTCAGCGCCCGGGCCTGGCCGGTGCTCCGCTTCCGGTGTCACCAAGGCCCCGCCCGACGCTAACGTCACGGCTTCCCGCGGGGTGCGGGCGGGGACGGCGCGGAGAGGCGCCTTCCTGTCACGTGGGTGGGGGGCACTGATCGGGCTCCACCCACTTAGGGCGGGGTTGGGGGTGCAGGTGGGGGTGGGGGTGTGGCCTCTAACAGCGAAATGAATGTGGTATTGTGGGGCTGGTTCTTAAATTCTACAGCTACAGATTGAGCCTTATCTTACAGGCTACTGGAGTAAGCTGAGGCTGACATATTGTTACGTAAAAAGAAACAGAAGTGAACAAAGAAAATAAGTCGCAAAAATCACCTGTACCTGAGTACAGTGTATGGAATAACGAGCCACAAAAGCTATTACTTGCTTACTTAGTTAAATTGGTGACAGGACAAGAGATAACGGCCTTAAGTCACGTCAGGGAAGGGTGTGGTTGGATATTAGAAAATATTTCTTAAAAAGAGCGGTGAGGCAGTGGCACAGGCTGCCCAGGGAAGTGGTGGAGTCACCGTCCCCGGAGGTGTTCAAGAACCATGTGGATGTGGCACTGAGGGACGTGGTCAGTGGGCATGGTAGGGGTGAGCTGCTGGTTGGACATGAGGACCTGAGAAATCTTTTCCAACGTTGCTCATTGCTTTTGCTTCTTAATTAACAGGAGGGAGAGTGACTTTTTAGAACATCTGATAGTGATAGGACAAGGCAGAATGGTTTCAAAGTAAAAGAGAGGAGATTTAGATAAGATGTCAGGGGAAATTCTGCACACAGAGGGCAATGAGGTGGTGGCACAGCTGCCCAGAGAAGCTGTGGTGCCCCATCCCTAGAGGCACTCAAGGTCAGGTTGGATGGGACCCTGGGCAGCCTGAGCTGAAGGGGCAGCCCTGCCTGGCAGCAGCTGGGGCTGGGTAAGCTCTGAGGTCACCTCGAACACAAACCATTCTGTGATTCTATTATTTAAGCAACTTGATATTAGACAGGCAGAAAAAAAAAACCCACAAGCATAGTACATCAAGGTATAAGCACTGGAAATTACATTTTGTGTTATAACAACAATAGAGTTAATTTGGTAATATAACTGTTTGTAGTTCCTTATCTTTCTTCTAAATGGATGAGTAGATTACTACTAGCTAGTTATATTATGTGGAAATTACAAAGCAACTTTTGGTATTGCAGACCCACTAACGTTAACTGCAGTTAAGTATTTCTACGAACAAGATTCAGTTTTGCTTTAATGCTATAGCAAAGCTCCTCGATGCAGCAGCATAAATGCTTTCCTATTGCCGTATGTTGAAGAACAGCCCCAAGCACGGCCCAGCAACTTGCTCGCTGCTACGTCACTTCCGCCGCTAGCTCCACCCCCCGCCTGGCGGCCCTGTGGGGACCGGAAGTGGTCCGCCAGGGGAAGAAGATGGCGGCGCAGGGAAGGGGTCGGGTGGTTGGTGGCGGTAAGGAAGTGTGTGTGTCGGGGCGTTCGGATTCGGAGCTGCTGCTACACCCGGAGTTGCTCTCGGAAGAGTTCTTGCTGCTTACGCTGGAGCAGGTGTGCCTGAGTATCGCCCGGATGTGGGGCGGGAGGGGTTCCCGACCCTTCGTTGGGGGAGCGAGGCCTCTGGCCCTACGACTTGTCGTGTCCGTCCCGTTTATTTCCCTTTTGTATTCTATGGGTAACCTCTTTGTCCAAGCTTATACTGGAAGTTTTCTCGCAGTCTCTCTCTACTTTCCAGTTCCTGTATCGCTCTTCCCACTGAAGATAAGAAAAAAAGGGCGATTGTGCTCTGTGGGCACGCAGACTGAGAGCTGTCCGCGTGTTTTCAAAGGGCTGTGTTTGAATACTACTGTAGCTGCTGGAGAGAAATAATCCAAGTCGACATATCTCTGAAACAGCATTCGTGTGTAGTAACATTAGCTGTAGAAAGATGACTTTTTCTCCCTTAGAATTGATACACGGATCTTATGTGTTCGGTGAAGTTAATTTTTAAGTAGAAATGATTGAAAAATCTGAGTTTGAAAGTGAGCTATAGCCTGTTTTGGATATGTGAGGTTTCAGTGGATGTAATTTGGAGTTCTTGCTGTTGCATTACATACAAGTTTCAGGTGAAAGAAGCAGTGGTCATCTAAGGCCTTTGTATGAGCTTCCTGAATTTATGTATACTCTTAGAATCATAGAATGTTTGAGTGGGAAGTGATCCACCAAGTTCATCGAATCTGACTCCTGACTCTTTACCATGTACTTTATTTGCACAGAAGTGTGCAGATTTTAGGCCCATATTAAAAGTAATAAAAAGTTATTAAAACCAGTAGTAACAGAGACTTCACCTATTATCAGTGGTGCCTAGATTGTATGAAGTCAGTGTTTTTTTCCTCTTAATAAATTTGATAGAAGGTACCAGTCATTTGTTTTCAGAACCTTGTGTACAATTAGAGAGGAAATTGGTTGTCTTTTATAACCAACAGTGACTAGAAATCTATCTTATCAATTTGTCTGTAGGGAACTGTGGAAGCAGAGCTCTGCATCTGTAAGTTTGAAGTGTGTTATGATCCAGTTGCATGATTTTTGATTAAAGTGAGCTCCAGTGCTGTAGTTGGATTCAGGGCAGCACATTTAAGAGTGTGTAAAAATCTCAGTTATTAACACTAGGTCTATAACTTACTTTATTTTGAGTTACTATATTAATTGGGGAAAAAAAGTAGAGTTTGCACAGTGGTGGTCTGTGGGGATGACCTGTGTGAGCCAAGATGCTGAGCTGCCTAGTGCTGATGGCAGCTGGGTCAGCTTGTCTGTGAGCAGTGAAAACAACACGTAGCATCACAAAACTTCAATCAGTAGACTGTGATACTGCTCAAATGCTCTTCATGCTGGGAGACAGTGGCTGGAGAGTCAGGAGGCACAGAGAAGATAGAGGAGTAGAGAGATGACCACATAGGGAAAAATGGGTCCTGCTTCTCCATGAGAAATGAAAGCTTTTGGGGATGTGGATGAAGAGCCACTTCTGAAGAGAGGCACTGCACACAGAGTAGGTATGCCTCTGAATGTGCTAAGACCTGTGGAGAACCAAGATAGAAGAGGGAATAATCCACGTGAACTGTGTCCTATAGAAAAATCCATACTAGAGCAGTGAAAAATGCATAAGAAGTAAGTGATAATGGCCATTAGACAAAGACTTAGGAAGCATTTCTTTCCTAGTCCCAACTTTTCTTGTTTCAGATATGGATTACACTTGACCCTCCTGGTTCTTTCCGTGAGTCAGTGGGTAATGCAGGACATGGGGATTAGCACATAAGGGTTTCTTTTTACTAAAGTTAGCTGTTAGCTCATCTTTTCATGTAGCTCCTCGTGTGTTCTCCAGTGTCTCCTTTTGTGTCCTTTGTCCCTAGTGGCTACTGCTTTTTGTTAGAGGTATTTGAACAGAGGTGCTGCGTTCGTTTCTGAACGCAGAAGTTGTCTGAAGCTTTGATGTGCAGTGGGTTGCTCTCATCATTTTCAGAGTTGTCTGGAAATGGCTGTCATTGGCACAGGGCAGTTCATAGCCTCCCACGTAGTTCCTCCCTGCAGCCCCCTCACTTCTGAGACCCCAGTGTACTGATCTTAAACTCTACTTCAGAATTACTTTTGAATGATGACATTTTGCCATTAAGTTGCTAGTACCTAGAATTCATCATAGTAACAGTTGTTTGTTTTTTTTCCTGTTCTCCACAGAAGAATATATTGGTAAAAAATGATGTAAAGATGGACAAAGATGGGCTCACAGATCTCTATATTCAACATGCCATTCCCCTGCCTCAGCGTGACTTACCAAAAAGTAGATGGGGGAAAATGATGGAAAAGAAAAGGCAACAAAATGAGCTGAAAAGTGAGAATAAAAGGTAATTTAGCTTTCAGTGGGGTGATTTTAAAGAATTTGAAAAAAATGCATTTTGTTTGCTTTTTACCTGTCTGATGATTACAACTTGTACATGTTTTGAACTTCATTGCAGTTTATAAAGAATACTGTCAGATCTTCTTTGTCAGAAATGTTAAGATTCTGCTACTATGATACTAGAGAATGGGGAAATAATTTTTTTTTTGTGTGTGACCAGTTCAAAATGAACATATTTCCAAAATAACCATGTTGCCTTACGTTTAAAACCTTTGTTTATATCTGGTCAGAAAGCAAAATCTTCTCAGAAGTTTATTTAACTGAATGTTTTCTCCCCTCAGTCTTCTGCCAGTCCAAGACTTTTAACTTTGACATGGAATGTACGGGTGGGAGTTTGATTCAACTCCATCAATTAATGCTGAAGGAAAGGTGGACATACATTCTCTTAATACAGTTTTACGCTATTAGGGCTCGTTAAATTCATGAGTCTTTATCCTTACTGAGGTTTCTAACAAGGGAGAGCTAAACAAATTCTGGCTAATGATTTTATTTTATTATTATTTTTTAAAGCAATGGCTAGGATACTGTGTTCTTACGCATGTTGTGTTGTCTCATAAGTGCATAAAAGGTCTGTTTGTAGCTTGGTCTGTATGATTTTTGAAGATAAAAGCATGGAGTTACATTTCAATTAACAAGACACCACTGGTGTGCTGAAATCATAGGGGTTGGAAGGGACCTCAAGAGATCATTGAGTCCAACCCCCCTGCCAAAGCAGGTTCCCTACACCAGGTGAAAATAGGTAGAAAAGAACTTTTTACCAATACAGTAAAGGTAGCAGCGTGGATGTTTTTGAAAGAAGGAGACCATACTTATTTTCAGATAGGAGCAATGGCTTCTTCCACGCATCTTATGTAGCTTAGGAACTGTTATTTTTGTACACTGGAACTGATTTAGTATTTTCTGGGAAAAGAATCAGTAAAAGTAGATGTTTGATCTCTTGGTTTACTTCTTTTTACTAATGGCTGTTAGTATTTAACAGCTAGATTGCTGTCCTTAGTCTTTCACTCTGTAGAGTGCTGGCTTGTATGAGTCCTGCTCTTAGGCTTTTAAGCTTCCTGTACTTCATGTAAAGAAGTGAATGTCACATCTAAGGTTCTGTGTTTTTCCATGAGCTGCATGTCTCAAAATTAGGTGTGACAGTTGCTGATGGTACAGTGTCCAGTTTTGTTTTGGAATTTCTCTGAAGTGCTTCTCTGGGAATGTTATCAGTATTGCAGCTTGTGGTTATCTGTATAAATTCTACAATTCAGTTTAGAAACAGTAACAATTCTGCTAGAATTGCAGCCAGTTCCCGACTTACTATTCTTCAAGCTTAAATAAGAAGTAATAAAAATAGCTCAGTAGGAAAATGCTTTTAAGCTAAGGAAGGTGGCTTAAAAAAGTACAACACTCCTTATTTCACATAGTTTGCAGCAAATTTTTGAACAAAGGCAAAGTGAGCAGAAACTATCATGCTTCATTGTTGAAGCATGTATCAGCTTTTAAAACTTCTTGAGTGAAATCATAGTCCTTAATTTAACAGATGAGATAACTACTGCTGCTGTTTCAGTGAAACCCTATCCACGGGTAGTTAACGCTCCCAGCCTTAGAAGCTAATCACGTTCTTTAGGAGCTCTCCTAGAAACCACATTTAGCATGGATAGCACTTTTAGCAAAGTGTTGTCTGATCTTTTGACAAATGCATTGAACAAATTTAGTTTCTCTGTGTCTCAGTTCTGGTAACCTGATGAATAGGAAAAGAGGAGGATTGTGTGATGTGTACCATTGTGAAGACATAGTAATGTAGAAACAGATCTGAAGATTTGGATGTTGAGACTCCAAACTGTTACTCCTTTCTTTTTTTCTTTTTTTTTTTTGTTGTTTTTTTGTTTTGTTTAAGAAACTGCTGGCTGTGGGAGAAATTGCACAAGAGATGTGTAAATTCTTATTTTATACAAGATTTATCAGCAGCTACTGATCTAATGCTTCAAATCAAACAAGTAAAGTTTCTACTTGTGGCTTATTTAATGTCTATTGAGATGTCTGATGTTGATACTGACAAAGATACAAACTAATGAAGGTATTCCATTGTTGAATATGCTGTAGTTCAAATGTTATTCCTCTGCTGAGTGTGAGATGGCTGAACACTAAATGCAAACTGGAAACTGAAGTTTCTGAATAGGAATGTTATAGTTTAATAGTGTTTTTTTTAATTAGTTAGATATACAGTTTATCTTTGCTATTTAAAGCAGTGCGTTTTTAAATCTCTATGTAGATAGCATTGTGGGTTGGTGGCTTTTTTTTTCTTCCAGTCAGAATGCTTTCTGATACTAACTACTGTTTTGATACTAGTTTGATACTATGACTAGACATGAACTTAAAGGCACAAATTGTTCAGGAGGCATACAAATAAGCTTAGGGTTCCTGTTCAACAGCTTATTTCAAAAAGGTGTGTGCTCTTTGTGGGTTTTGTTTTTGTTTTTTTGCCTCTTTGTTTCATACCTTATCTCATAGTTAACTCTTTTATTTGTCTATCTTGACACTGTGATTTTGAACAGTTGAGGAATCTGGAAAATTTACGAGTATCAAGAGTATTAGATCCTGTTCCTGTAAGGTGACTCATACTTTCTCAAATACTTTTTGAAATACTTAACAACTATTATCTTTTTTTGTGATTCTGGAGTAGCTACAGTGGTAGAGAGGTTCAATCTTAGAATGCACTCCTGGAGCTATCTTACCTGGGAAGTTCCTCACACCACCCTCTTTGACCTCCTTTGTGCTCCATCCTCCCCCCCCCTCCCCCCCCAAAACTACTCCTTTCTATTTTAGAGGCAATTCCTGTTGCTTAAATTCGGAGTTTAAGAGTTTAAGGTCAGTATTTTGGGATGCATTATTGCTTTCATCAAGATACAGTCATTTTTACTAGTCGTCTTGGGCATTCTATTTTGAAACATCCAACTTCCTGATAGTTCGACAATTTGTATTTTCAGTGTTACAGCGGCGGAAGGATTAAGGAAACGGCCATTGATTGTTTTTGATGGCAGTTCAACGAGCACAAGCATAAAGGTGAAGAAGACAGAGAATGGAGCTACTGATCGCCTGAGGCCTCCTCCAGCTGGAAGCGTCACTAATACTGTGAGAAGGTTATCAGTTCCTTCAAATGCCTCAGCATACGTTTCAGCCTCCAGTTTATCAGAGGACGCTAAGCTGGGAGTGAGGAATAATGAGGCTAAGCAGAACAATGTTTCAAAGACTAATAGCAGCGTATTGGTCAGTCTGAAGACACACGCTTTATCTCCAGTAGCTGGATCTACTGCTGTGAAGTTAAAGAGATCTGTTCCAAAAGATGAATCTGATTTGCCGGTATGTATGTTCAATGTTTTGTTTCAACAAACTGTGAAACTTGAAGGAGCCAAAGGTAGCCCTTGCAAAAGCTTCCAGGATTATTTTATATAACAGTAGAATATTTACAATCAGGCAAAGGAGTAGCTGGTTTGGGAGAGAGGGAAAGAAAAAGAAATGAATTTTTTATGAATGAATGTATAGGAGGCAGCTCTGTAGAAAGCCTGCATGTCATTGTAAAATGAATTATATAACACTGTAATATGTAAGGTGTTGCTGATGGCAGGGTCAAACAGCAAACAAAATAACCGTATTGTAAGTATTACAGAACAGCATGAACATCTTGGTCTGGTTTTTGTAGTTGGGAAGAAAAAAGTGTAATGATAACATTTGTAAAAATCACACTTGAATGACTGAGTAGGACAAGCTTTAATTTGTCAAAGTGAAGGAGGAGATGTTACAGGAACTGAAGTGAGATGCTGCAAGCTGTAGAATGTATCCTTAAAGTAAGAAGGCCATCTGTTTTAAATCTCATGTAGGAAATGACAAGCGAGAGGCAAGAATTAGATGAGAACTTCTGGAGAGTTGCCTAGATTGTGGGATGAGAACAACAAACCATATTAGTTGAGTGAGAAGTCAAAAATTGAATGCTCATTTTGAACCTTTGTGATCTTAATTGGGTACCCAGTCTCCTCTAAGATGATGAGAGACATTTTCAGATCTCAAAGAAAAGGGTGCAGGTCTGGAGTAAGAGTCTGAGCTCTTAATTGTAAAGGTAAATAGTTACTTGATTCTGCACGATAGATTTATCTGCAAACAAATTCTAGGTCGAGAAAAGATCTGTACTATGGGTGGAGCAGGCTGAAGCTAAGAAGCAGAAGAGATGAGAAGAGCTAAGGCAGGGTATGTGACTTCAGAAGGCTATACTTCTGAAAATGTAAGTAGTGGCACAAAACATGGCTGTAAGTTGGGGAGGAAAGTACAGCAGTAGTCTTGAATTTTAGTGTAACTGATCAGTTTAAGAGCCTGTTGGTAAGCAAGGACAAGAACCAGATAATGGAGCAGTGCCTTTTTGAGATATGCCACAAGGTGGGGATGAGTCTTCTATTTGTGTTGTATCACTTCATGATGCAAACAAATTAATGCAAGGGATTTTTTACATTTCTGCTGAAAGGAGTACTTGGAGTAAGTCCAAGCTTCAAGGGAGAAGATAGTTATCTGATCTCAACTGAACTGCAGGGGGAGCTTTAGAGATAGAGCTTGCAGTTAGACTGTTTCCTCAGTACTGCCTTGTGCAAAGTTTTCTGTTCATCTGTTCAAATTCTTACGTGAAGGAATGCAGGAAATATGTTTACTGCAGAATATGATAGGTTCCATCAGGCTTCTATTAAACATGAATATGTAAACACAGCTATCTCCTGTGCTTTGGCCACAACACCCCCAGGCAATGCTACAGGGTTGAGGCAGAGTGGCTGGGAGACTGTAGAGGAAACAGACGTGGGGGTATTGGTCGATGCTTGGCTGAACGTGAGCCAGCAGTGTGCCGAGGTGGCCAAAAAGCACAATAGCATCCTGCTTGTATGAGAAATAGTGTTTGCCAGCAGGAGTAGCACATCCTTCCCTACTCAGCCCTGATGAGGCTGGATCTCCAGCACTGTGTACTAGCAATAGGACTAGAGGGAACGGCCTCACGTTCTGCCAGGAGAGATTCAGATTGGACGTTAGGAATACTACTTTTCCAAAAGAGTGGTCAGGTGCTGGAACGAGCTGCCCGGGGGTGTTTTGGAGTCACTGTCCCTGGAGGTGTTCAAGAAAAGTTTAGATGTTGTACTAAAGAACATTATATAGTTGGAACTATTGATGATAGGTGGGTGATTGGATTGGATGGTCTTGGAGGTCTTTTCCAACATTGGTGTTTGTGTTATTCTATTCTGAAGTAGAACAGATGCTTTAACACCTTTCACAAGAATCAAGGCTGTGGCCTTGACTGCTGGAGAGCTTTCCTACTACTGACATCACCAACTCTCTGACACGTAACTTTGACATGTGTTATGACACATAACACACTTTATTGTCCAAGGTTGTGAAGTTCTGCTATGTACCTTGGTTAATGTGAATAAAAGATGTTTGAAGTTAGGCAAATGTGTCAAATTGATACTACTTTATTGTAGAATGTGGTATTAAATGGGAAGTATTCCAGGTGAGAGGAATCAAAACGTTTGGCATTGATTGCAGAGTGCAAAACCTGCTGCATTTTAGGATAACGATAGTAATGAAGATTACTTTTTCAATAAAGTGTTTTTTTTGTTGTTGTTGTTATTAAAACTACCAAGAAAAACTGAAGCTCTCATGCAGAGTAGCACTGAAGCTCTGATGCAAAATAGCAAAATCTTTCTGACTTTGTGGGCTAATTACCTACAACCGCTCAGGGTTTGAAACTCATTATTTCTGTAAACTCTTCAGGAGAGATCTCTGGATCATGACAAAACTAGTGTGTTTAGAATGTTCTGAATAAATCACTGTGTTTACTCTTCTTGTTAGAGCTATTAAAATAGTAATTTCTCAGCATTTTTCTTATTATAGATGGTGAAGGGTATTTATTTCACTACTTAAATCTCCAATTTATCTACTTTGGAGTTAATGTTTTCTGGTTTCTTGAAGTAGAGGAGCGGTTCTTGAGAGGTGAATTAATCTCAGGTTTTGGCAATTGCTGCTTACTTTCAGGGAGGTTGTTACAAAGGAAAACATAACATTTTTTTCCCTGGCGTTTACTGTTAGACAAAAGTGAACTGATTTTCTATTTCTGTTTTTTTTCCCCCCTCCATTGTAAAATCATATTTTAGAATGTGTATTAAGATGGCAATTTGAAATAACTTCAGATGTTTAGAAGCTCTAATGTGTACCTGTTACTAAGATGCATAATTTTCTTACAGAGGTATTTTTGCATAATTAATTCAAGGATTAAGGAGAAGCAGAAGATGTACCTGATTTGCATGTAGTTAAATTCCTTGGTTTTATTTTCATCTGTTCTGGAGGAGCTGTGATACTAATTTTCTCCACAAGATGGCAGTAGAAAGCTACTGAAGTAGCGTGTAGCTGAGTGCATTAATAATTAGTGCTAATTTTGAGCATTGCAGGTTAATTACTGATGTTTTACTTGGTGCAGTATGTCTAAGAATGCTTGTGTTTTTCCTCTTTTGCAGCATGACCTAAAGCCTACGGAAGCAAAGAAGAAAATCCAGCATGTTACGTGGCCATGAAGCAGCTAGTGGTGCTCAAAACATAAATGTTACTTCCATATTTTCAAACAGATAAGTCATATTTGAGCAATTTAGGTACACTTCTTTTTAAACCTTACAGGGATTCAGATTGCTGTGAAGTTTTAACAGGTTTAAAAGTTCCCTGTTGTAAATCTGAAGTCATTATCACCAGTCACCTTAAGAGCATCTACTATTTTAAACCGAATAATTTATTTCCTCCTTAAAAGATGCTAATATGAAAATATATTAAACCCTCCACTTTTGTTTTTCAAGATTATTATAGTTCATCTCCTGCAAATCCCTACAAATTACACGCATAAATACTGTTTCTTGTTTTATTTTGTTTTCAGTAAGATTCACTTTTTGTTCCAGTTCTGGGTAAGTAGTTAAAATAGTTATTAAGATTCAAAGGGATCCTGTGAGTGTTCTTGATTACAAAAAAGATAATTAATTTAGATGAGAAAATTGACCATTCTGCTAATAAGGTAGTTCGAGACAACTTTGTTTTTCCTTTTTGTTTCATAGAATATGAGTGTAGAATTTAAAGTGCAAGTTAGGTTGGTAATAAGAGATGAACTATTTAACAGCATTACTTCAAATTGAAGTTTCTCTTACTGACTTATGAGATAAATGCACAGATGGTAGTATGATATTAAACTGTCTGATAGGAATCTGTGAGGAAGTAGTGAATGGATTAGTGCCATTTTCTCTTATACAGAGAGGCATGTTTTATACATACGAAAGTGTAAAAATGTGCTGATATAGCGAATTTGCTTGTTTTCCTGGTTACAGTCATGCTGATAAAATGTGGGGAGAGCCTATGGAATGCATGGCATGCTTTCTCAACTTACTAACAGTTGGAGAGGGATAGGGTCAGGAAGACAAAGAAGTACCTTGGAAGCATTAGTGTATGTAGGTGTACTTTTTTTCTCCCTAATTCTTTTATTCCGTTCCCTTTCTGTGATCATTTAAGGTGGATGCTGGTTATCTGTGAAACTTGAGGTTTCATCTGGATCAATTGGTTGGGCCATTATAAGGCAAGAATCAAGTTGATGGCAACTTTTTTATTAGATCTCTGTGGCTCAGGGTGAAGCCCATCTAGATCCATTTTAGATATGGCTGGTGAATAACAATGCCAGACAGTAAAACAAAAAAATCCACTCTGGAATCCATTCAACTCACTAAAAGAAGCTGTCAGTAGTGATCTGAGAACTTGTTTACATTTTTTTAGATTGGTTAGTGTTGAAACCAAAAACTGTAGCTGAATTCATTACTGACAGTTCTCCATTCACTGTTACAACATAAAAGGCACTTCTCGAATGCTGTAAAATGGTAAGAATGTGTGTGTTTTGAAATTGTGTGCTGTTTCCCTTTTACTAAACACTTGTGCATTTTTTTGTACTTGAGTACAGCAAACTTTAACGTAATGTACATTTTGTATGTAAAGAGTTGTCTTTTAAGTAGCCTTATCCTATTTAAATAAATTCAATTAAAAGCAAACTAAGCAGTTCTGACTTGTTTTTGTGAAGCAGCTAGACCACTTCATTTTATACAGTTATATTTCAGTGGACTTCAAGTGAGTAGAACTTAAAGCTTACATGATAGAAGGCTGAGTAGCTGTGTTGGAGTTTTAGTGGCAGTTAGTATCAAGTGAAGTGCTGATCCTTGCACTGATGTAACTGATAGGAGTTCTGTTTTGTGGGTGGCTTCTTAGTGAGTAATATTTTGTCGTAATTCCAGCTGCTAGAAGTGTGTATGTGTTAGTGTGTGTTAAGGAGTGGTTTGCAGAACTGTACTGGAATGGTTTCCTGATGCTGTTGCTGTTTGATCATAGTATTCTTTAAAGCAAAAATGTTTTCCAGCCTTGGCACTTTTCACCCACCTTTCCTTAAAGCCAGGACCATTCTACTTTCAGTAGTAATCTTTGGTGGGCAGGGTGCAAGCCGTGCTTTTCTTACTATCCTACACCACCCCCCTGGATAATAGCAGTCCTCCTCTTAGCAAAGTACCCACAGTTGCACTGTGTTGGGGATTGCCAGGACCCCAGAGGAGATTGAGATAGGTGATCTCATGCTTTGGAAGGTATGCATAGAAAAAGAATTTTTTTGGCTGTTCTTTACTGCAACCTTCATTGTGGAATGAAATCACAGAAGGACAGATTTTAATAATCATTTAGTGAGATTGTATTGGGAGAATATGCATTTTAAAAATGTCAGATAGCAAAAATCTTCAAATTAGGTAATAAAGCAAATCTGATCCAATACATCTGTTTATCTTGTTGAAATAATGAGAGAGGAATGACCTATGACTGCTTTATGCTTGGTACTAAAAAGAAAAAAAAGAAAAAACACCAAGAGTTGGCAGAAAGAATTAGAAGCAAGCTTACCTAGCACAGTTAGATACAGAATAAGTACAGGCCTAATGCTGCTTTCTGCATCTGAAGTCTTAGAATCACAGAATGGTGTGGGTTGGAACGATCCTTAAAGGCTGTACAATTTCAACCACCTGCCAGGGCCAGGGATGTCTTCCACTAGATCGGGTTGCCTGTGGCCCCACCCAGCATGGCCTTGAACACCTCCACCTCGAACAAAGCTTCTCTGGGCAATCTGTTCAGTGCCTCACCACGCTCATAGGAAGGAAAGATTACTGTTGGAAGAGTGGCATTACTTTCGTCCTCTTCTGCGATGTGAATTCCATGCAAAAGGTGTACTGGGTTTGTGCTGTGCATAGCATGGCTGTGTTCCTTGAAGTGTGCTTTGGGAAGATTGTTATCATCCAGTGACTCGTTTTCTCTTAACTTTATTGCCTTTGTAGCAGACATGTAGCAGAAATGATACTATAGCAAAGGGTATTATGTATTGCAATACAAAAAAATTAAAGCATACCTTAATGTAGAAGTTAAACTTGTGACTTTCATGAAGGTAAATGTTGTTTTGATCGTTTTAACCTTTATTGCTGGAAAGTATATTTTGGTTTTGAGTTCAAAGCCTATGAACATGCTTTAATCAGCTGCAGTCAAATCAGTGTTTTCACATTGTTTTGCTAATAGCTTTCCCAGTGACTACAGTTAGTAGAAGACTAATGTATCAGCAAGGTCTGTGTGAGGATTGTTTAGGTGCTGTGATTTCCTAGTGAGTTGGGTGTGCAAAAAGGGCCTTGTTTGTATGGCTCTTATGTTGTGCTTGTAAGACTGTGAAAGCATTCTGTTTGTAAATATCCAGTGTGTAAATGCAGTTAAACCACAATAACAGTTTTGTTTTAAATGACTTTTATTTTTAAAAATACAATGTGCAGTGTAATGTTGGTTAAATGTGATACTGACACTGTCGATGAGAACTTGTACTTCACACAATGATCAGCTAGTCATGCAATAAAATATGTATCTGATATGAAGCACTCCCACTTCAACTGTTTTATCATTATCTCTTTGACATTGCACAAATCCTTGTACTTTAAAACACCCTCTACGTCCGTAGTCTTTCTACATACTCGACAGCACACACGAGTCACATAACTCAAGAACACTGAGGTGAGACCACAGCCTTATTGAGATTGAATGCTGTTTGCTATTGATTTCAATAGGCTGGGGGCTTCACCCTGAATTTCCATCTATGAATTTATTACCTGTGGCCACTGTAATCCTTGAACTGAATCATTTCCTCATAACTTAAATCAAATGCTTAAACTGGAATACTTAGTGGAGAAAAAAAAAGTGTACTATGTCAGTAACACCCAAATGGCTTTACTGCTCAGGTTTTGCGTTAGTTTTGGTTAGCTATAGAAACCTTAAACACCATCTGTGCTACTAGAGGTTCCAAAGTTGTTTTCCCTCCATACTTGTATAGTTTGAAATTCATAAGAAGGTTAATTGATGTTAATAGTAGAGCAAAACTCAGAAGGGCAAAGCTAGTTTCGTGTGTTTCAAACTATAAATTGCAAGCACAGCTTTCCTCCTCTCTTGCCCGTTTCTTATTTTGAGCTTTAGATATCCTTTCCACATTCAGGGCAGAGGATGTCATCCCTTTCTGTAAGGAAGCCGCGACCTACTAATGAGAGAGAACACTTCTTGCAGTTGAAGCAGTCGTTGTGCCACTGCCGCTCTTCGAATGAGATGTACTTGGTTCCTCCCAGACCTATTTGAAAGCAGAGAAGATTCTGTTACCAGAAGAGAAGAGTTATACGTGATGCCACTTCAGATTCTGCTTTTGGATAGCTGTTAGCATCTGGCATTGTAGTGAAAAAATATTGTTATCAAGTCTATTTATGTTTGTCACTGTGTGAATACTGTCACCTTATCCTTGAACAAGGAGGATTTTCATCATCAAGTAGTCCTGCTGCTTTTAGCTGAGTTAGTGAACTAGATTGTTAGTACTAGCTATGGATGGTGGCAGAAATAAACTTTAAATTTAGAGATGGCTCAGCCCTTAGCTTGCAGCCAAAGGAAAGGAAAGCAACTGCCTCTGAACTACAGGAGAATGGTGGTTGTTTACAGGATGTCTGTGGTGACAGAGTTAATTTTATTTTTTAGAAATGCATTGAGATCCTTAGAAACAAAGTCTTGATAGATTGTGTAGTGACTTGAATCATAGATTTCAAGGAGGAGTGCTTCAAGAAAAGCAGGAAAAAAAATCAGAAGCGTGATGAGGCTGTGGAGGTTATCATATGGTTATCAATTGTACAGAAGGATAAAAGAAGCAAATTTTTCTTGTCATGAGTAATAATAATGTTTTGCAGTGACACGTTTAGGAGATACACAAAGAAACGTGTGTTAGTGTGGGGCAGAACAGAATTAACAGGAGAGAAAATGGTTCAGAACCAACTCAGATATGCAGTCTTAGTGTTAAATGCTGATTAATTCAGATAGGAGATTTTAAGTGTTTCAAAGGTAAAGTACACTTGTTTACAGTTTTAGAGTACTGTTGTACTGGAAAACAGAATGTAAAAGCATTGAGATTCTCAGTTACTGTCCTGAAAAATCAGGGAAGAAATATGCTATGCAACGGCATGAGGTGTAAGCTGGTTAAATGTTGCTGGCTGAGAGACTGTCGTTACTGAAGTCGGTGTTCCCTCTCAGCACAAGTGAAGTGACGTGTGGGACGTGGATGTATCTCACCACATGCATAGGTGTCACTGTTTCATACAAGTCAGGTGAAATGGAGCAAATTCACTTAAAGGACTTCTTTCACATCTTTTTGTTAGGTGTTTGAAAAGCTTAGTAAATATTTAAGTTCACAGTTCCTGAATTGTGTAGTACCTCTGATCTTTCAAGCTAGTCAGAATGAGTTACTGAACCATTATTAATATTAGGCACAGTTCAATGGAGTTAACAAACAATAATAAAGTGGCTCGCCGTGAGAGACCTACCACTGATTGGGTTTGTGCATCCAGCACACTTTTTGGCATAGAGATTGCAGAAGCAACTCAGGCAATATGCAAACTCATCCCGGGAGGTGAAGCGTTGTCCAGACAACTGCTTCTTGCATCCAGTACAGACAAAGCACTCCTTATGCCAAGGCTGCTCCCGGTAAGTCACACCTCCTGTAGTGATAGCCTGTTTTATGGAGAGTAAGACAGAAGGGATTTTTTGAGAGTGGCAGATTTTCATATTGATTTGGTAGGGAGGAAGGTTGATGAGGTTTTCATGGGTAGGAGGAAGGAAATGAGACTTAATGGCAGCAAAATCATCATTTTGTCAGGAGTTAACCTTGAGAAGAGCATGCAAGTGCTTCGTTATTATTTCCCAATTTATACAAAGGAGCCCTATGCTAAAAGTACTTTATTTTCTGAATTCTTTATAATTTCAGTCTAAATTACCTTCTTTCTTTTTAAAACTAGTCTCTTTCCTAGGTTATTTTATCTCATTCATGTGCTAGGATTTCTCATCTGCTTATTCACCTGTCTCATTGTTCATAATGGAGAAGCCACCTTCAATTTCTGCTAATTCCCTTGACAATAACTGCTTTATTTCAGATTTTATCTGAAATCTTTGCTTTCTGCTTCTCTGGATTTTGTCAGCGCTTTTTCCTCTTATAATACATTGTTCCCTGATGTTAGACAAATGAAACGTTTCTTGCTCTTGTAAGTGTTTCTAAGAATGCTGTAAAATTAATCAGTTTAATTTTTCTTCCTTTCTTCACTAATGGGCAATTCCCTATTTTGTTTTGTTTGTTTGCTTTCCAAAACATGTCCTCTGTATGCTTTCGATACAGAGGGATCTTTAACCTTGAGCAAGAATTCTCAATGAAGTAATTTCTGTGCCTTGTGCAGAACAGGAGTTTCAGCTTTGTCATCTCTAAAAATCAGTTGTCTTTGAATCTTTTAACACAGAGAAAAATATGTTTTTTACATAATTAGACTTTAACATGATGGAGTTCAATCCCTGACGTTATAGGTAAATAAAGCAAGGGCACTACCTTCTTGCACTGGACACACTGCATGGCAAACTGCTTTTCATAGCAGGGGACACAAAAATTTTGATTGTCTTTAGGAATAAAACTCTTTGTCCCAATTGGCTGCTGGCAGCGGTAGCAGATAAAGCAGGTCTCGTGCCAGCTGTTGCCTTTGTATTCCATCTTCCGAGTACCTGTAATGAGACCAGAACATGTACTGAATTTATGGCTGAGACAATGCAATTTGTAACTCTTGTTTACGTGACAGCTGGCTGCCAGTCAGTAAATAGTGCAGCTGTGAGAGAGCGCCTGTGCATGGTATTGGGTGTTGTTTTAAGTTTTTGGAGAGTGAGTGGTTCCCCTCCTAAAAAGAAGAGAAACATTTGCTGCCAATAATGAAAGCTTAGGCCACTTTTTGGAAGACTGACATGATGTTAAGTGGTTAGAATGCTGACAAGGTGATAATGTATTGGCTAATTATGAAGAATTGTAATAATTCCTTTGCAAACTCTCTGCAGGATGAAGTTTTACTAATCCCCTTTCTCAGATATTAATTCTTTGTTTTCAAGTAGCATAATCTTATTCTTTTTCCTTTGGTCTCACTGAATTCTGCCCAGAGGCATACTTCAAGATTTATTTATTTATTTTTAAAGAACTGCCTTATGCATCGTTAATCATCTTTCTCCTTGTTTCTTGCATTTCTGATCTATTTTATTAATGGGCATCTTTTAAGAATTATGCACCCTATATGTGCTGGTAGTTTTTTGTATGGTACCAAAAGGGTCAGACGAGTTAGTCCTTGAAGGAATGACATTCTGGGAAAAGATCTGGATGTGTTTTCTTGGAATTGTCTAGAACTATATTTCCCCATTTTTAGCTGTTCTCTATTTGTGATTGTGGTATCACTAAAACACAAGGCAGGGGGAACCATGTTTGTTACATGCTAGTTTGAAGTCAGTGGGAATTCAGTTTGCAGAAGGACTGACAGACCAAGCTTGTAATTACTTATTATTTAAAGAGCTTGTCATGAAAATTGCTTTATTGAATCTAAATTGTACATTTAGCAGGGTAAAGCTACAAGCAACTGTAGCATCAGCAGTTTCCATAAAGAGCATCCAACCACTTGCTGGTTCTTTCAAAATGAATTAGATTTCAGTTGGTGATAGTATGACTCTCTTGTAGCTCCTGTACTAACACGGTGTGCTTCATAAGTAGAAAATACATGCTGCGTGTACTGTTCTTCAAATGTGATGATGCCAAGGGCACCTTGAGTAAGCTGCTAAAAACCACGTGTTGCAAAGTTTTGTAGAAACTGGTTTCTTCTGTTTTGATTTGTAAGAAAAGAAAGGACTCTCTGAGTCCTTGAAAGGACTCAGAAGGACTCAGAAGAAAGGACTGAGTCCTTGAAAGGACTCCTTGAAGGAGTCACTGAAATCCCAACTCCATTACTACTTATCAATCTTTAACTTGTATAATAGAGTTCTATTCTGTAAATGAGCTCATTGGTTATGGGACTGAATTAATTGATCAAAATTTGATAAAAAATATTTTTCAGCTTTAAAACTAGCACTGATCGTTCTCAGATGTCAGTTTTTGGTGCTGTATCTGAAAAAAAACCAGATGCACATGCAATAATAAAAGATGCTTGTACTCAATCGTGTGATCATTAAGGTTGGAAAAGACCTCTAAGATCATCTAGACCAACCATCAACCCCCTCAGCACTGTGCCCACTAACCGTGTTCCTTTCATTTCATGAATGAATAGGTCCATCTGCTTTTACATATCGCTGTTTTTTCTTATTTATATACCTCCATATATGCTCTCATTTTTATCAAAACATCTTAGATACACAAAGCAGTGTTTTTCAGCTTTTGTCAAAGATGAACAATATGAGAACCAGCCAAGGAAAAAATTTACTGGAAAGAAGTAACTAGTAGTCATTACGGAGTATGCATGTGGATTCTTCAAATTGCCTTTTTTATTTATGAAACCAATATTTCTTCCAATTTAAGCCCTCAAATAATGAATCATATAAATCAAAAGCCGAGTGCTTTAGTACTGTCATGAGTAAATGGGGCTTTACCAATCTGTTACTATAACTTTATGCTGCCAGCATTGGTTTTATTGGATACCCCACTTGAAAGAGAAGGTGTCTCTTTCCTATTTAAACCTTTGAGCTCAAGAAAGACCTTAGAGATATTTTGACCAGTTATTGATTTTTAATGAAGAATGTAAATTTTGGCTATTTATGTAAAAAGCCATGTCATGAATTAAGTAAAATTAGATTTGTGAGCTTCCTCTGATGTTTTCTCATGGTTGGACTAGATGATCTTGTAGGTCCTTTCCAACCTTATGAACCTATGAACCTATGTTCAAGCATGAGAAGCCAATTGAGAAAAACTTAGGAGTGAACAGATGAGTTGCCCATCTATTAATAGCCTTTTAATAAATACTTCTATAGAAAGTTGTAGATCTCATTAACAAAAATGCTAAATCAAAAAAGCACTAGCTTTCAAGAGTAACCCTCTTCATGTGTTTAACAGTTCTGTTAAGATCCATTCTGAATACTCTGGGTTCTGATCTTAGAAATAACTCAAAAAGCATCATCAGCTGTATTTTATGAAAGTTCACCATGATTCAGCAGAGAAGGTTAAGGAGAAATATTTATCACAAATGTTGCTGAGATTAGGCTTGATATAAACCTGATCTTTCCTCAGCCCCGAAAGTGAGTATCCTAACCTGGCATAATAGTCTTCTTGCACTCATTACATTTGGAAGAGTATTCATTGGAGTAGCAATCAGTACAAAGTAGATGTTCCTCTTTTGCAGCAAAAGGCTTGTCCACCAGTGAATTCTTGCACTGGAAGCAATGGAAGCAGGTTTCATGCCAGTGGCGGTCCTTGTAAGACAGATCCTGTAGAAATTAAAAACCACAGAGTAAGCGGAATGAATAGTTTGCTCAGTTGGAAGTTCAGAGAACACAAACATGCATATCTGAATCAGAAAGAAATCAGGGCTGATTTGCATGGCTCAGGGAAATGGCATGTTCTCATGAAGGTGAGCCTGTTTTACTGCCATTACCGACAGTAGCTGATGACAACTATCAATCTTCTTCCAATTCCAGGTCAGCTGAATTCAATTTCAATTCAGTGAGAGGAACAACTAGTTTCATTTCAGTATTTCCTTTAAGAATGAAGTCCTGGTTTTGATTCAGATTGGATCTTGTTAAATGCAGAGATATAATAGACTTCCTATACTTTTCCTAGTTACTGACAATTTCTAGGTCATTTTGTAGTTTTCATTGCTGGGCAGATATCTTTTTTCCAATCACATTTGGATAGTTTGCCAGGTTTAGACCAAGGGTGAAATTTGGCCTGGTGCTTGTTTCTTCATGTGCATGTTGAAATTAATTTTTAACCAGGTCTTGTGCTTCATTTTATGTACATTTCAAATGAGAATCAGATGCCTTGATGGTGACTGAACACTCTGGAAGATGAGAGACCACATTGTTCCTGCAGCCAGTGATCCGGAACACTCTTAACCAATGAATTATCACCATGGAGCACATAGGTGTTCAAAATATCTCCCCACTGGTACTTGTATTCATTAAAACAAAGTAACGATAAAAAAACAAACAAACAAAAAAAAAAAAACACCACAAATAAAAACGAGTCCGAAGAAGTATGAAATAAAGGGATGCATTGAGTCTTCTATAATTGTAGGTAGCCTAATTGTGTAACATTTGAACAGCGTCTGTGAGAGATCAGACAAAGTGGAGCTCAGATCATCGCAAGAAATATGTAGATCAGGTAAATATGTAGGCTTCTGTTTGAGGCAGGGCTGTGAGATGTTAGCATCGTTGTGAATTGAAAATCTATAGATTCTGCAGAAATATCTAGTCTGGTTCAAGCCCTGGGTCTGGTGTATGTTACAAGCTGATTACTCTGGTCAGCTGAAGGAAAAGTGAGTTGTAGAGTATCAGATTATTTTTTTTTCCAGTTGTGTGAAGTGTAATGAAAGCAACCTGTTGTGTCAGACTTATCAGCTGTGGCCATGCCAGCACAGTCACAGGTGACTTCAAACATGCAAACTCTGGGATACTTTTCTTCATAGCTCAGCTGATGTATAGTAACATTCAACACTATAGGAACTTCAGGAGAATTTGAACATGCAATGGAGAGTTCCTTAAGTCACTGTAACTAGTGATGCTCAGCATGTCTTTCCTCTCCAAGGGTGCATACTCAGGTGAAATGCTTGAGCTTCATGCTGCACAGCTTTCAGTTGGTTGTTTATTGCTTGTCTGCTAATTTCAGCTAAATCTTTGAAGACAACACAAATTTCTGACCATAAAATCTCAGACTTTTCTAAAACCAAAATAAAAAGAGTCCTGTTTAAACGTGCTGAAATTTCCTTTTGTTTTGCCTTATTTTATCAATAAAATTATGCCATGCAGAAGAGCAGTAATGAAGAAAAGGATGAGGTTTTACTGATGAAGAATTTAATCCTTAAATCAGTTACGATGGCAGATTGCATAGATCAGTGTGGACTAGTAGGTCAAAGCAGCAGACACTTCATCGTGGCAAAGTGATGAATCATAGTTGCAGCCCAATGAAAGCAAGGTAGACACTGGTGTGAGTAATCTTTACCCAGCTGAGATGATTATAACAGATACTGTCATCAAATGTAGGGGATGCTTAAGATGTCTGACTTTGATGTGCCTGCAGCAGAGTATTGGACAGATTAAATGGTTATTGTCTTCTCTCTCTGAATCTGTCAGCCAAAGCGTGGAAGTCCAAGGTACTGATGAAACAGTTTCTGGGTTGTTTCACAGTTGCTTTTAGGTCAGTGTAATGAAGTCACTGGGTATCAGGTTTTTTTCTACATCGGCACTATATCTAACTGGAACCATTGCACATAAGTTGTAGATGTATTGACCTGGATCAGATTCTGTGCTGGAGCAGCTGCGTCTGCAGAGATGACTTCAAGCTTGTCTGTTAGCCTGGTGCTCAGTTAAGCTGAAAGAGCATTTGATTTACTCAAGGCACGAGAGCTTGAGTTACTCTAGCTGACTGTAACCTAAACAAACCTGTTCTAGCAGAAGAGACAAGTGATACACAATTAATTCCTGTTTATCTCTTACATTTCCAGGAAGAACTAATAAAAAGAATTGCTTCTGTGGACTTAGAACTGGAGCATATCCTTAAAATACCAGTGAATGTGACTTGTCTGCTTAATGCAGCTTGAGAGAAATGAGTCACCAGTACTATATGCTTTAGCTGTTGCCCAAGAGAAATCTAGAAAATAGCTGTCTTTACCATCAATCCATGCATCTATGAAAACGAACAGCGATGTGCTCTTGCTAGATAAAGCACAAATAGGCACAAGAAGAGACTACAGAATTACCAGAGATTGAAATTTGAGAAATGGAATTGTGTTTATGTGCACGTTGATGCACGGTGCAGGACGTGGTCTGCCCCATGCAAGAGTTTTGCAGCTGAAGAGCAGAGAGCTGCAGATAGTTCCAGATGTGCTACCAGTGAGAATGGAGGGAAGAATGGCAATGCCTGCCTTGGAAGGGTTATGTTACAAGCTGAAGCAAAAAGAAGAAATATTTAGCACTTCATTCAGTTACATTTCTTCCAAGTAAAGAAAATAATCATTCTCTGATCTGCTTTTGTATAAGAATAACTGATTAGCAAAACTTGAAACTCCTTAAATTTGAATCGGTGCATTTCTTGGCGTCAGGTGAAAATTTCAGCTCTGCGCTCCTTGGGATGTCCAGATGAGTGGCAAATTCTGGGCTGTTTCTCCTCAAAACATCAGAGGGTGACCAAGAGGTGGTTATTTGCACGCACACAGATCAATGACTGCACAAGCAAAATTTGATGCATACCCTATCTGCATCCAAAGCAAAGTGTTCTCCCTTGCACAATGAGCTTGAAACTTACAGTCAAAAGCCCTCAAATGCTTTTCAAACTATCTCATTTTCATGTTGTCATCCTCATAAAAACTTTGTCAGGAGAACAGTTTTCAGCTCCTCATACCCTGCAACTGTGTTACATCTTAGGCCTTCACTGGTCTAAGTATAAGTAACCTGAAGTTGTTATGTGTTACCTTTTCTCCTGAACTGGCTCTCAGTGAGGACTGGACAGGAAAAAGGGGATTAGAGGCACCAGAAGAATAAGAGCATACGTTAGTTCACGAATGAAAAGCACATCAAACTTTTTTTCCTTGTCATAATGGTATTTGCAAAAGGATGAGCATGGGAAATATGGTACAACAACAAAGCAGTGCACAGATTTTGGCTGTGAGCACCCTGTAACAAAGCACTTCATTGTGTCAGACTGGTACTTCCCTATCAAAAATGTGTTCGGAGAAGATGAAATTAAGCAACGTTAGTCACCACTGTAGTGATATGAGAAGAGATTATGGTGTCTTTCTGTCACCATTCCTCATCACAACAGCTGGTCCAGTATTTAGTAATGCACTTAGAAAGTGCT
Organism: Cyrtonyx montezumae; assembly: GCF_038088225.1. NCBI lineage: Eukaryota > Metazoa > Chordata > Aves > Galliformes > Odontophoridae > Cyrtonyx > Cyrtonyx montezumae. Next base: position 31,665,940 of record NW_027072034.1, on the reverse strand, counting down.
ACGACTCAGAACAGGGGTTGAAAGTTAGGACATCTCCTTTTCCCAGTCCACATTATTAGATGCTTTAGTTTTCATTTAGATTGCACAGGACTCATTTTGACCTACGTGCTGCCACACTAGCTTCATTGCACAATCCACTTCTCATTTCATTCTCACGTTTTGTAGAGGGAATTTTCACCCTCTCCTGCTGGCCAAAGCCAGCTTGTGGTCTGCACCGAGCACTAGATCACTGTGAATATTTCCTGTATTTGTGATGGTTTCTGTGCCAGAAGGCCTGCAAAGAAACTCTTTAAAAAGGTAAAGAGCAGATCAAAGTCGTATTTAAACAGTTAAGCAGATGAGAACATAATGGATGGATTTCCAGAAAGAAGTGTGAAGCAGTGGGTGTAGTGAGCAGACACAGACAACAAAATGCCAACCTCTCCTTCTCAGGAGGAGCACGATTCTATCAGGCCCTGTTGGCATATGGATAACGTGTAATGGCTGTGAGAGAAATGGCATTGAGCTTTTTCTTCTGCCTGCTAGTATCTCCTACCACTCACTGCATGAGGCTTTTAATCTGTCTGTGAAAATTTCATAAACATCACCTGAATTGTTTACAGTTAACACAATGGCCTAAATCCAGAGGTGTATTTAATATCACAAGCTGTCAGTTCAGGGTGTTTGGGTTTTTTTTTTCTTTTTGTAGAAGACAGCATTTAAAATAAGTTCAGAAATATTACCTCAGTTACGTACACAATTACTCAGAAATCACCATAAAAAGATTGAAAGATGGTGATGCAAATTCTCTCCTGCTCTGTATCCAAGGACAGTTTGTCTTCAGGGTAGTTAATTTACGGGCTCCTTGTGCTGGAAACATGAGGTGAAAATGTGGCATTGGCTCCAGCCTCCCAGAGCCCTGTCCAAGTCTCAGTGTTACCAGTGCCAGAGCAGGCTGAAGTGTCACTCAGGTGAGATGATACACAGCAAGAACACCACAGTAGGGTCAGAGATGGAGAAGCAACTGTCCTCTTGTCACCACCTGGTTTACTCTGGGGTAAGCCCTTCACCTGTGGGAGGATTGCTCTTGTCTGCTAAGAGAAAAACCTCACTTTTGTTCTGCTTGGTTTTATATGGTAATTTTCACCCAGACAAGTAAGCATTTAAGATGCTATCAAAGCTAATTCTTGCTTTGCACTTACTTCTGTGAATGAGAGTTCATTCTTTGGGAATTGGATGCTCCAAATCTTAATCCTATTCTTTAGTCTCATGTTTTGCAAGTTCTGAAACAGCCACAGACTAACTAAGCTATCTGCAAGAAGGAAATTGCCAACATCTATAAATATCTAAGGAGCAGGAGGCAAAAGGACGAGGCCGGACTCTTCTCAGCAGTGTGTGGTGATAGGACGAGGGGAAATGGCCACAAACTGAAGCATAGGAAGTTCTGTACAAATGAAATGCAGGGTATCATTTTTCCAGCCTTGCTGTTTCTGTATCTCTATGGTTGGACTGGATAACTGCAGTGGTCTTTTTCAACCTTCATGATTCTATCTCCACTGCAGCTGATTTCTCAGTTCAGCTCTCTTCAGTGCAGAGAAACAGCAGTGGCCAAGATGGGACTTGCAAAGGAGGATCTGAGGTGAGAGCTAAATGGAGCTTTTCAGGTTGTCCTGCAGATATGAGGTGGGTGACAACACTTTTACTACATTAGGTTCTGTATAAAGCTGTACAAGGACTTTGTCAGAATAAGTAGTAAATATGGAGTCCACTTTCTACATGCAGTAAGCATGGTTTTATTCCCAAGCACATTATGTTGTCACTGTATTGCAAATGCAATATATACCAACATGTGTATGTATGACTGAATGTATGTTTTTATGTCTATATACAAATGTGTATATATAGTTTAGAAAGGAACAGAAGCAGGATATTTGTGACTGTGTTTTATGGCTGAATTATGCTCAATCACTGTGCTCAGGCTTTGACTGATACTTGTGTCTGAGGCACTTACAAGGACTCTCTCAAATGCACTCTCTAGTGTCTATTACTGTAATTGAAAAATGACTCTAGTTTGCCTCTCAGTGGGAACATTGATCGGATCCCCTTTTTAGCACTCACCACTTATTTTATTTTCAGAAGTCTTGCAGGAGCTTGCTAAGTTTGGAACTTTTCTTCATCTGTCCAAATATGCTTAAAATTGGTCAGGTTGAAAAACATTAGCATAAAGGACTGTTTGTAGGCACAAACAACAGTCACAGAAACAAGGGTGCATTTGTGTCTGGTACACTTTACAGCTGTTTAAGAAATTTTTATTTTTCTATCTTATAGCTGTGTTCTCCACATGTATATATATATGTATATATTTAACATATAAAAATACTCTCATATTGCAGAAAATTTGTGGGTTTTTATTTTTTATCTGTTTTAGAGTGGGTCTTGCTTAGAAGTACAGAAGAGAAGTATATTGGATAACACCCACACTCCCTAAATCCATAAATCTGAGTTGAAAAGTTCAGCCTGATTAATTCCTGAATACTTTGTCCGAGATTTGTTGAAGGCAGTCCAAGTTCTGAAATTCTTGAATATCAACACATGGAAATAACTTCTCAAGGGATTAGAAAGAGACCTTAAAACAAAAGCACGCTCTAGAACTGGGGCAGAAACGTTTTGGTTTTCCAGGTCAGGCCAGCTGTATCTCTTCTCTAATCTGCATGTTTATGAGCTGTAGGAAAGCTGGCAGTTTTATAGCTCTTACAGATTATTGCCAGTTCCCTGTCATGATGGTGAAATGTGCACCTTTTTAAGGCTTCTGAAAGAGGCTTTCCTACTCATTTTCCAATAGTGTAGAATAGGTCAGTGTGGAAGACAGAAGATTTCAATTTTTTCCTATCTGGATAAGCATATGATTTTATATCTCGAAGTCTTTGAAGTAACAATATGGTGCTAGTACCAGTATTAGGAACTAACTGATGCTTCTAGAGGTATGGGCCAACAGTGTAGGAAATCAAATGTCAGACCACCACGAACAGATCAAGAATCCATGCCCATACAAACCCACCCTTCCAGTGAAACCCTCAGCTAAATTGGAACAGGTCAGTTTGGGGCGAGGAGGGTATATATTGGATGAAATTTATTCATAGGAGTCTAACAAGCACCTCAAATTGGATTCCTGAAATATCATCTTTCTCCATTCACTTAGAGTAAAACTGATGTGAACTCCAGTAGTTTTGGCTAATTTGAAAGGAATGCAAGTGGTTCCACCTCATTTAGATCAGGTAGATGTTACCATGCGGTGCAGCAGTACAGAGCTAAAGCAAGCAAGGCATCTGCTCTTTCTTTGTCATCTCCAGTTAGACCCTACTATCATTTTTCTCAGTTTAGAAGGCTAATTGTATTGTAACTGATGTATTACTTCTTTCAGTGTTAGCCAATTTTTTGTGGTCTACGAGTTGGCACCTTTTCCTGAGCATCTTGTCTCTTGATAACAATGAATTACGGTTAGTAAAGTGCTAACAGTAGCTCAGCTCCCTCTGATCCAAAGGTAAGCAACACTGTTTTCTGCCACCTTTCCAGATCCCAGCTGGCCGCAATGACAGCTGGGCTCTCCAACTGAAATAGAGAGACTTTTTAAGACCACCCTGTGTCTTACAGGAAGAGAGGGGTGCTTTTCCATTTCTATTATGCTTGTTGAGTCAGGGCTTGCAATGGGAAGAGGTGAAAAGCAGGTGCAGGAGTCCAGAAAGCATGGTCTCTCATCAAACCTTTGTAACCAGTAAGCTAAACTTATGGATCCCTCCAGCTGATAGCATCATGTCTCAAACACCTTTAAAGGCTCCCCCATAAATACAATGTTTTCCATATTAAATGATAGTAGAATATGAGCATTTATTACAAAATCACAGAACTGTAGGGGCTGGAAGGGACCTCTAGAGATCATCGAGTCCAACCCCCCCTGCCAAAGCAGCTCCCTAGACCAAGTTTTACCTGGTAATACCTCTGGAAAAAAGACTCTCTAAATTCAACCCAGTAACTTTGTGGAAGGCTGAAGGATCAGCTGTATTTTTAATAGCAAATATTTTCACCTGGAAACATTTTCTGTGCTCTAGATTATTTCTGTTGCTGCTGCACCTATTCTTCTCAGCTATAGCAAGGGATTGCTTGTGCATCATGCCCTCCAGCTACACATCTTGAGCAATCCCACTGGTTCCAGAAATGTGTCTAGCGTGTTTAAAGTGCAAATCATTTATTCATCACATCAGTGAATAAGATCATAGAATCATAGAATCCTTAGAGTCATTAAGGGACCTCTAAAGGTCATTCAATCCTCTGTAATGAACAGGGACACTACATCTCAACCAGGTCGCTCAGAGCCCCAACCAGACTGATCTAGAGTGTCTCCAGTAGACATCCACCACCACTCTGGGCAACGTGTGCCAGTGCCTTACCACCCTCATTGTAAAATACTTTTTCTTTATATCCTACCTAAATCTCCCCTCTTTTAGTTTGAAAACATTTCCCCTTGTCTTATTGCCACATACCCTGCTAAAGAGTCTGTCCCTTTCTTGTAGATGCTCAGAGATCAACCCATTTTGTGCAAGAGGCTTTGTGCCCCACAGTGTAGGATTTGTTCAGAACTACGAGCAATGCATCTGGGCTACCCTACCAAGATAATGAGGCACAACCTGCCATACCTTGCAGTCAGCACCAATAGGTTTCTTGCATTCCTCACAGGTGTTGGAATAGAGGTTTTCGTAGCATTTCACACAGTAGGGGCTGTCCTCCCTCAGGATGTACTTCTTACCAAACAGAGATTCTTTGCAGTAGTGGCAGTCGAAACGCTCAGTCATGTTGATGCCTGGAGTCCAGCTGTCCTGCCACAAAGACAGAAATGGGCACACTGGACTGAGCTGCAGTTGATCTGATGCTCCAAGAAGGGTTTATTATCAATTTCAGTTTATCAAATTCAAATTTCAGTCAGATAAATCAACACAATAGAAGGAAACAAATTATAAATCTCACCGTGCTCAATGAAGGCAGTAGCCCACTTATTTTAACCACCCACTGACCTACCTTTGACCAGAGCAAATGTTACAGACCAACAAGAGAGGAATATGAGCAAATCCTATGTGTGAAGAATCCACATGGGATGCTTAAAAAACGCCAGGTATGTTTGACCATCAAGTCCTATGCAAAATGTTGTCTCTGTAGGGCATAGAGGGAACCAAGAGAATAAGCCAGCTAATCTCCAGAAAGATCAGCACATCTTCTGAAAGGCAAAAAGCAGGTTTGCATTGCTGGTAGACTTTAGTCATGCACAGGCTATCAAACATCACTGCTGTGTGCTTCTGTTCCTTATTCCTCTACGTTCTCAATAAGCCAGTGGCTGGCAATAGCTGCACTGCAGCAAGCCAGTTCCTGTCTCCTGCTCACAGACATGACAATGGGCACTGTTCACAGCAGGAAGCAGGGGGCAGTGATCGCATATCTGATTCCTTTCTGATGCAGCTGAATGAGTTAAGACAACTCGTCCAGCAGCTGTTGTGTACTGGGGGCACAAGTGAGAGATAGCTACTATGGTTCAGGCGAATGTCAAGTAACGATTAAACAAAGGAAACAGTAGAAGAAGCTGCAAAGGACATATCAGTTTGTCTGAATCGGTACGTTATTTCCTCCTCCTTTCTTAGCCTGAGGCTTACAGTGTGTGTTACACCTGAAGTCTGTTCAGGGGCTACAGATGGAGCAAGGCATAGCTGCCTACTGAGGAAGGGGAATTCCCCAGGCAGAAAACATGTTCCACCTGCACTGCACGACCTTCACTGCTCACCAGGCCTGCTCTCCTCTAGGCCAGATTTCATCTATAAAGCCTGAAATGTTTTGGGTACTAATGGCGTAAGAGACTATCTCGGTTGTTCACACAAAAAATGACATTTACAGCAGCTGCAGTCCTTTTGCCAACTTCAGCTCTCAGTTTTAAACAAAAAGTTGTTACTTGCTTAGTGTTCTTGGCCCAAGCTCCTTGATTCTGGAGTTTGTCCTCTTCTTTTGGCTGGAGGAGCCACCTGTAGGGCATTCTGAAATTCTTAGCTCTCTTCCAAGATTTCAGTTTTTATTATCTTGTATCCCTTCTCACTGGGGTTTGAGTAACGTTTTAGACAGGCCTGAACGAGCAAAAATTGTTTTGTTGGCTAAAAGACTTCCTCTGTTTGATGCTCTGTCAGCTGCTGAATTGTGTGATGACTTGCACAGGCTAAAAGGGTAGAGCTTTTGCATGTGCAGAGCGGGTAAATAATGGCTCAGCTGCTGAGTTTTTTGAGCTCTGAGTAACAGCTAAAGAAAAAAAATATGTGTGCTTGGAAGACGAATCTTGACATCTGGTCAGCTGTGCTATGGCATACCCAAATGGAGGGGTGGTCCAACTGTTTTGTACAGATGATATGGGGTAATCCTTACTCCCAAAAGAGAGCTAAGAGGATATAGGTGCTCTCAGTAGAGCAGAGAGGATCGCAGAGATTGATAACAAAAACATAAAAGGTATGAAAAACTATGCTGGAGAGGGAAGTGCAAGCTTCTCAAAATTTGCCTGTAGCCTGCAGAAGTGGCTGGCAATGACAGCATAAGGGAGGAGAACAAGATCCAGGGTTGGTGTAGGCTTATCTTTCCTTTCTGTCTGCTTCCAGCAAGTTAATCTTCACTTGAAGTGAAGGTGCAATCTTTGCCACAACAATTAGTAGATGACGGTGGATTTATTTTCCCCTCCATTTTGAGTCTACGTAACACCTGTGAAAGAGGTAGAGATGAACTAACTTTCTTCAAGAAAATAATTTCAGCAAAGTGAATGGAGTCAGACCAATGTATACTGATGTATATATGTACGTATGTCTGAGTCTGATAGGTGTGACAGTTTGTCCAAGTGATTTGTGTTTAGGACAGAAATCTGTAGTCTTTAACCAGACTCGTATATTAGATGATATGATTTGGTCCCATAGTTAATTTGTGTTACTGTAAAGCTGAAATCTGAGCAGGAACTGTGTATGGACATGCAGGCACACATTTTTCACCTTTCTTCTAGCCCTGAATTAGATGTATGATACCAAAGAGCAAAAAATTTCTCTGCAAAGAAAAAAAATATAGAGTGTGATTCCTTGAAGGTTTATACCACTTCTGTTCTTCATCCAAAGCTGAAAAATATAAAATATAGAAGTGGTTTGGGACTGGAAGCAACAATTACTCTGACTGAATTAGGTGTTATTGATGTCTTTGCTACAGGGTGGTTCTTCTTGAGTGCTGTGTTATTTTCTGGGTGTTCTTCACAGAGGCAGAGAGAAGTATTATTACTCACTTAGTTTAAGAGTCACTGCCATTATGATGGAAAATACCCGGGTATTTTATTCCCCATCCTGAAAGAGTTACAGTTTTGTTAAAGGTGCTCTGAGGTTGTCACTGTGGATTGAGCCTCCCCAGAGCAGAGAGATGCAAACTTAATTTCTGTGTCCTACACAGGTTCGTGAAAAGACCCTGGATGTTAACTCGATCCTCTGTTCCAGAGGTCAGGGAAGTTAAGACAAAAAAGGAAAACTTCCAAGATCTGCATTTTGGTTTTGGTCACATGACTCCCTCGTTGGCTTTAGCACTGGTTTCAGACCCAGTATCCCTTCAAGTTAGGCATTTGGGTCTATGTGGTTTCCTTCAGAAAGCAATTCAGAGAGAAACATCCCAAGCTCCATGCTGTTTAGATCGGAGTCTTGGGCTCGATCTCAAGATCCACTATACAATATTCTGAAGATATTTGTCAGTTGTATTCTTCTCTGGAGAGAAGTAATTAAATGTAAAGTAATCAGAAGGCATATCTACTAAATAGTAGAGGGAAAGTTAAACAAATCACTGCCATCTTACAAACAAATGTGAAATCCCACCAAGCATGCTTATGCCTATCAATGCACGTGGTCATTTACACTGCCTGTCACAAAGTTCCTGTCATATATAAGTCGCACTGAGCTTAGTGTAGTTTTTATACACTGCTTTAGGCTGCAAGATCAAACAAATGCTCTCACAGTTGTGGATGGGCACAAACTGGTGCTCAGCCTCCTTGCCATTGATTAATTCCTTTCTCTTGCGCTGGTGCTTGTTGTCTGTAAAGTGCTGTGGGCCAGAGGCCTACCTTTATTATGCATCAGTGGTACAAAGAGGTCTTTAGATTTTATGGCAGTTGCTATTTTATACTTAGGATATTCCAGATTGCTCTCAACGTTATCATAGGGTAGAAAATGATTTTTCTGTCATATAGTTTCCCTCCTACAACATTAGGCATAACAAGTACATCTCCAAAAGGAAAACAGCTTTCTACTGCATGCCCAGAAGAGATTTCCAATTTATGCCAAATGTTAGCACTACCCAGATTGTGCCTCCCAGGCAGTAAAAACTGGCATGAAAAGTACCAAAAATTAACTAGTAGGCTGACTTAAATGCTCTGTTTCTATATTCTTCTTTCCCTTTCTGCTCCTTCAGGCTCATTTTCCTAGAAGCTGTAGTTAAAGGCTTATTAAGGAATCATAGAGTCATTAAGGTTGAAAAAGACCACTAAGATCATCTATTCCAACCATCTCATCACCATGCCCGTGTGGTGTTCTCTCATCCCCTGACATCATTTGCTGTTGGGGTGTTGGGGAAAGAGACTACTTTCCCAGACTTTGTCTTATTTTTCTGTCTGTGCTTTCAAACCTAATAAGAGATGCTCTTGTTTGAACTGCCTAAAACAGTGCAGGAGTTGTTTAGTTTATTTAGTGAAGTGAGGCTGATCTCTTATAATGGTATTTGGAGACACTGAATTAAGCACCTGTAGATATTGAAGGAGGATTTGCTAGTCAGCCATCTATGGCTTCACCTGTGCCTTCAGAGCTGGAAGTTCTTTAGCCACCCATGCAGGAAATAAAAAGCCTTTGGAGATGCCCATCTTGTTCCAACATGTACACACATTTCTCCCACCTGACTTTTATTTTTTTCCCCCGAGAGTTCTGGAGTATTTTTGATCTGTTTATTTTCCTTTCCCTGCAAAAGGAAGATTTGTGTCTGGCAACTCCAGAGACATAAGCCATGCAGGTTCAGAGCATTTGGAAACAATTTATGTTAATGTTCCAAAAGCTAAAATGCAAAGATTATTATATCCTTTGCAACTATTAACTAGCACTTCAAATGCTGGATTTCTGGATAGTGGTGGTGGTTATTTTTCTCTTCTTAGCAGCTTAAGCCATGTTCTTTATCTACCATCTTGATACAGTAACTGCAAGCCTCTCCTCTAAGAGCTAATCATTTTACAAAACCAGGTCATAATGTTATACCAAGGGAGAGGAGGAGTTTTTTTTTTTCTTTTTAATTTACTGCAGGAAGAAATGAAATTATGATTTAGCAAGGGGAATCCACCTGAATTTGAACAAAGGGAACCTGAGTGCTTGGAGCTCTAGCTGGCCCCAGGGCAGGGGCTGCCTCCTTGAGTTGTTTGCATTCCGGACCCTTCCAGCATCAGGCTTCTGTCCCCAGAGAGACAAGCCAGAAAATGCAGAACAGCCAAGCATCTCTCAATGGGCAACCAAGGGACATTTGTTACCTAAGCTCCTGAAAGCTAAGCCAAATATTGAGACACAAGTGATACAAAAAGACAGGATGTGCTCTTCTCCAGCCATAGACTCTCTGTTTCTGCCACAGGCTGCTGAATTAGCACTCACTGAAGTGCATCTCATTATCAAAGAGAAGAAGAAGGATATAATTTACAAAAGTGTTGAGACACTGAAGCTTTTTACTATGACTGCTGCTCATACCATCATGTAGGAAAGTTGGGATTGTTTAGTCTGGAGATGGGGACGCTCAGAGGAAACCTTATCACTCTCTACGAAGACCTGAAAGGAGGTGGTGGTGAGATGAGGATCAGTCTCTTCTCCCAGGTAACACTGATAGGGTGAGAAGGAATGGCCTCAAGCTGCCCCAGGGAGGCTCAGATTGGATATTAGGAAGCATCTCTTCTTCAAATGAGTGGCAAGGCATTGGCACAGGCTGTGCAGGGAGGTGGTGGAATCACCGTTCCTGGAGGTTTGCAAGAAAAGGATAGATATGGTATTTAGGAGCATGGTTAGTGGGCATGGTGGTGATGGTTTGATGATTGGACTAGATGATCTTAGTGTTTTTTTTCCAACCTTAATGATTCTTTGATTCTATGATTCTCTGTTCTGGTCCCTGAAAAGGGGAGACATGATTACTGTAGGGAATGAGTTGCTGGGTATTGTTGCATCCCATGATCTGGGATAGCTTATGCTAAGCTTGTAAATGAGGCAGGGATGCCCAGACAGATCTGGCTGCAGATTTTCTTTCTCTTGTTGTTCTTAAGCTGAGGAGAAAGTGGAAACATCTTTCTCTTGCTGTGTAAGAGAAATCCTTGTAAGCCCAACAGTAGAATTTGACATCCTGTCTTCTAGAAATCAAAGCTTCATAATATTATATCATTGCTGTTCCCAATCAGCCCTGTTAACAGTGTCTACACTGCTTTACCAGTGTCAAAATCAAGGTTAATATATTAGAAGTATCCGATCACAGATTCACTGCTTCTGAAATTTTTAAGCTCAGTAGGTATTTGTAGATCTCCTAGAAGCTCCTTGCAAAAGCAGGGAAAACTTAACTTGATATTTGAACACAATAGCAAAATAAATAAAAAATACACATATATATTACAAATCCCACCCAGGTCATTCTGTATCCATGCTACATTTAAAAATATATTTTTAAAATGTTCCATTTATAACAGAATTTTCAAAGTTAGCTTAAAACGTTCTTCGGAGTCATGGTTAGGTTATTCCAGTGACTCAACTTCCCTTGTAAATGGGACACTTATTTTATCTATGGTATCACATTCCAGTGCCTCTTTATAAGTAATTTAGAGCAATTTTCTGAGCAGACAGACCACGTTAACATGTAGATAATCAAAGCACGCCTGATTCCTGTCTGGATCACAATCAGTCTATCATAAATGGGAAACTCTGCTATTTAAGATAATTATCTTCTTAACAGTACTAGAGGACAGAAAATGTTCCTTGAGTGGGAAACTTCCCAGTATGGCTCCCTAATGTAATCCTGTTGACAGTGGTGGAGAAGGAAGACTCCAGCTGAGGTTTCTGTGTGGTTTGTTGTGTTTGGCATTCAGTAAGGATCAGCTCCAGCTTAGAGCCATTCATGCAGTTGTAGAGTGAGCACCAGCACTGGTAACTTCAGATGGCACTGAAGAAATGAGCACTGATACACCGAACATGTACTACATTCAATTTACAGTGATTAGCTGGTGTTGACGTTGAAGTGAGCAGAGGATGTAAATCATTCCTTCATACATATCATTTACAAAAAGAATCTACTTAAATGACACAGAGGATGACTCTAAAATCCACCACAGCAAGGAAGAGTGCAGCTCAAGAGGAAAAGCTTGCCTTTATGTTCTATTTCAAAGTCTTTTTAACTGCTCTCTGCTTTCTTTCTCTTGTGGGATAAACAAAGGCTTACTCAAAAGAGAGACCATATACCTGGCATAACTTAAGCACAGAAATTTGTATTTCTAGTAAGAGTATGTAAGCAGATAAGTGATAGCATATGATAGCATATGATTAATAAATTAATAAAGTGATAGCATATGATTAATAAATCCTACTGTTATCTAATAAACCTACTATTATCTAAATAAGATTAATAAAACCTACTGGCTCTACTCTACAACAGTAATGTTTAATTACGTGACTGCAAGACTTCAACAGAGGCATATTTTTCCAGAAAAGGATTGCTTATTGACAAGAAAACTACTAATCCCAGGAAAATCTGTCCCTAAGATAAAAACTTCCGATAAGTGTATTGTGCTGCCATGCAGTGAAATTTCTGAGTTTTTCTACACTTGTGAAATCCTGTACAATACCATCTAGGACACAAAAATAGAACACTGTCTCAAATATTCAATGTTTGCTTCCTTTTACAAAGGACAGAAACAACACTGGAAGGATCTTATGGAGGAAGAATGCTTTGTTATTTGTCCTGGCCTCTAGCAAAACAGCTCTGGCTTTCTCTCTGGCTCTGTGTACAGAAGCAAGACCACAGAGCCCTTTCTGTCTGATAACTGGCACATGTGGAGACTGGGAGGATCTGTTAATACATGTCTTTCAGCCGCTGTGCAAAACTACTGTAGCAGCGAATGCCTTGGCGCTGAAGCATCCATGCTTCTCTGTGAAGCTTCTGAGCCTTTGGCTTTCCAAAATGTAACAAAAAAGCTGTAAGTCTTAGTGGTGCCCATTCAGCTGGGCACATGTTGGAAAAATAGGTGGATTACTGCTGAGCAAAATCAGTTGTGCCCAATTTGTTGACTGGAGTTTGGCTCAACGCAGTGAGCAGAGATGAGCTGTTAATGTTGAATCAAAGTGTCTGTGGTGCACGAGACATAGAAGCAAGCACAGAAGGACAAAGGGAGCCCGGAGACAAGGAGGCAGGTGATCCTTTTGTGGGCACAATCCTTTCTAACTGGAGAAGGAAGATGTTGGGTGGACCATGGAGAGATGTACTGCATAGCATGGAGGAGGAATTCAGCAGTGGTAGGATCCCAGACTGAAGATACTTTTGGAGGTAATTGGACAAGAATCCTACAAAGCAGGTGAAGGATTCATCCCAGAATTGCTTTAAAGCAGTCACAAAACAGGGCTAGGGAAATGCTTACAGATATATATATATCTATTATGCAACTCCTTGCTTTTCTTATGCAAGATGAAGAGCGGTGGGTTTTGAACTCTGTGCCTGTGTTTGCCAAGCGTCTATCTCTACTTCCGGCCATCAAATATGGGACCCTCAAGATTGCTGTTCTGATGCTGATACATTTACAACTTCAAAGTTGAAAATTTGCCTTGAAAAGGGGAGATGAATATATATATCTTATATCAGTGTTACACTCGCTTGAGTTCCTCTTAACTCTGTATTACTGTGTATACAGTAAATATTTAATTATGGTTAATTAATTTAACTGCTTAATACTGGCCAATATAATGGAGACAGGTATGTAAAAAGGACAAAAAATGAAGACTGCAACTTTTTCACCTGACATAAGCATTATGGCGTTCAGCCTTAAAAGAAGCCTCTAGTATTTACTAATCAATTATGTATATGCCCATTCCCTGGAATTGTTAAAGTCCAGGCTGACTGGGGCTTTGGGCAGCCTGGTCTCCTGAAAGGTGTCTCTGTGTGTCTCTGTCTATGACAGAGGGTTGGAACTTGAGGTCCCTTCCAACACAAACTGTCCTATGATTCTATGATTCTTTCTCTATATAGCTAATTAATATTGTTTAAATGTTAGTGCTTCATTGGCTTATCCAAGATTTATTTCCAGGAAACCTGTCATTACTCTGCCATTTCACACCCTCACCTTGGGGAGAATCTGCATCACAAATAGGTGCATATATGAATGAAGCATTAAAATTGCATGATTAAAATTAATCTAAAAATGCAAATCACGAGATCCCTAATCTCTGAAGCAGAACCCAAATGAGAGAAGGTGATTGTCTACAACACCACAATATCCAGAATCTCTTTGAAGATGCTCAGGATTCATTTATCTATCAGAAAAATATGAATGAGCCTCAGACCTGCAGTGTACTGGCCAGCAGTGGCAGGCATACATTCAGTTTTCAGCCTGATCTCAAAGTCACCACTTCCTCTGGCTGATAGCATTAACATTTGTCCATTTCCTCCTTAAGCTCTGAATGTTCAGTACCCTGTAAGGCAAGGAGGCGAGGATGACAACAGATAAGACATTGCTTGTCTCTCAAGCTTGGAACTCAGTATCCTGAAGAGCTGAGCCACTGGAAGTGCTGGTGTCTATATGGATAGGAAAGATGTGATTTTAGGGAAAGGGACAACTTTATGTAGTTATCATAGTATCATGGAATCACAGAATACCCAGAGTTGCAAGGGACAAATAAAGATCGAGTCCAACTCCCGTCTACACATGAGACCACCCAAAAATCTGACTGTATGTCTAGGCTCCTACATTCTTTATAGGGAGGGCCATGTGGGGCCCCATGGGGCCTCTGCTACATGTATATTATCTTCATGCATGTTAGAAACTGGACCTTATCTGTATCAGAGTACAGACTGAAGACTAGATTGCCATTTCATGGTCTTCATGGCAGAACGGTGAGAACCAGAAGGAAGTAAATTCTTCCCCAAGTCTTTTGTTGTCTTGGGCTCTCCTAAGTTTTCTCAAAATACCTCACATGCTGGGGCATCTCCCAGCCTCAGTCAAACAAGTCAGTAGAAAATATCACCTGCGCCTCACAAGCAACTTTCACAAACACATTTTCTCAGCAGTAGCAGTTTTTTGACCTTCCAGCTACCTCACTCACCCTTATCCATGTGCTTGTTTGGAAGCCAAAGGATAGCTCAAAACATCCCTATCTATGCTATAGCTAGTGTAAAATACATATCTGTTGGTGCTCTGGCCAGATTTTGGACATGGTGGTGCTGCTATGATAGTGCTTAGAACTGAGTTTTCAATAGATACAGCACCTCATATATATGTGTATACATATATATGTATATATATACTTTTTTTTATTAAAAAAATCCCAAAATATTTCCTATAATATGCATGTGCTTTGTTAGAGCAGCCTTTAGGGTCCACCCTTTCACAGTTGAATGTATAGATGCAGAAAAAAAATCAAAAATTTTTGTTTTTCTGCCTTTCAAATCCAAATGCCTGAAACAATTGTTTTCAGTTTACCTGAAAATGTCTGGCTGACAGGAGGCACGGAATACTTAAGGCAGAAAGTAGGGAGATCCGTAAACGTATGAAGAGATGAAAATAGGGCTCATAACAGAAGCTGCAACCTTAGCTAGAGAATACCCTCACATTGGACCCAACGATCAATCAGCAATCGCAGTTAATACACCTCTAGATGGGTGTCAGGGGAGTAACAACAGCAGCTGGTGTGTAGATCTTACAAGGTTTGCTTTCTTGTGCTGTACACAGCGAAGTTACAGCATGCAGATATCAAACGGTCTAAACAAAAGCCATATCCCTTTGGAGAAGTCAGAAGTTTAGAACAGCCACTAAAGCAGACAATGAAAGTTAGTATTTCCTTTATTATGTACGCAGAGAAATCCATGTGAGACGGCATAGCAAGCACCCGAGTTATCGGAGCTACACATGCATGCACAAAGAGAGAAGCGTGAAAGGAAGGGATTCAGAGCTATTAATTGGGATTTGCATTCTAATTTATTCTCACTGTGCACAAAGAATAAATATGATGCTGATGGCTCCCGTTTCCCCTGCACACAATCTGCCCACAGCGTTTGCCTGAGAGCAGGAGAGGCTACCTTTGTTTCATATGCTTCTGCTCTTGCTACAGTGCTAAAACCATCCTTTGTTGTGCTGGGAAGCAGGAGATGTGCAGAAGTATAAGAAATCCAGAGCCTGGCTTCTGCTTGTTCTGACCTCCCGGGTGGATTACACACACAGTACAATACGGTCATTAAAAACAGTTACACGTGAAATGACCCGGTGCCTCATCAGCTCGCTATATGTCACCGTAAGAACTGACAAGCAGCAGTAATTGCTCTGATGAGGAATTTGCCTTTTCCTCCTCTTCACAGCCCTGGCTGTGTGCTGAGGAGGAAGGGGACCTGCGGTCTCTCTACTCGCATCCTTACCCAACAACCCGCTGGGTACCACACATCCCTCTCCATCTCCCTGCACCCTTTGTTTAAAGTGGCACCTCCTAAGGCACAGTCCGTGGGGAGTGAGGGGAGTAAAAGAGATATTTACTTACAGAGCAGTGGCGGGCAGCTATTGTCACCTCCTGGACCAGGGGCAGTGGGTCACATCCATTAACAGCTGTGCCACGAGCACACTGGCCTGCTTGCTGAGGTGCAGCCAGCCGAGGCTCTCTCCTGCCTGCTGAGAGCAGCTCTTCTCATTTCAGCTCTGCAGGCAGCGTGGTGTGGAAACAGCCTGCTGCCTTCCCCAGCCCAGCGAAACCCCTCGGTATCATTTTACCATATAAGGAGACAAAAGCATCGGAGTCACTCATTCTTGCAGGCTCTCTGCAGCTGGCACCCGGCACTTGCTCTCTTCCAAGGGTGTCAATACTTCTTCCTCCTAAACATCTTGGCTTTGTTGGCCACCTTCCTAAATAATCCTCCCCCCACCTCTTCCAGCCTTTGTTTCTTTAAACCCTTGATGCTTATTAATAACACAACTCTGCTAAAGCCGAGGGATCTTGCTTTATGGAAGGGCAGGGTTTGCAAAGCTGAGTGTTCGTGTGACTCTTCACCTGGCTGAGAGAATAAAAGCATCTAGTTATGGCTGATCACTTGGCTGCTTTGCCTCTGTGAGAGTGCCTGGTCCAGAGAAGAGTGAAAAAAGCTGTCTCTCCCTTGGTGGAGAGGTGCATATGTTTACGAGGAGCAAGTCTGCAGGCTTATCTTTATGAGTACTCAGAGCCCCTTGTTTCACCCCATCCCTCTTTCTTTCTGAGTCTTCCCGTAGTGAGAAGGGGGAAGGAAAAGCATGTGAAATTAAAGAAGGCAAAAAGCCCCTTGTGCAGGAGTGAGCCAAGGGAGTAGATTGCCTCATCACATGCTTGGGACCCAGCAGAGAGCCCCGCCAGTGGGCACGCTCTGAGGGTTTGACATTAATCCTCCTATAACCAGAAGTGAATTTTTCTGCTACAGAATCCAATTTCATTTATCAGCCATTCTAGCAGGAAGCACATTCTGTTAATCAGAACAGTGAGGGTCCTGGAAACTTCCTAAAGGGAAGAATTCAGATCAGAACCAGTGGAGGTGCCTGCTTTCTGCCACTGGAGGGTTAGAGTGGGAAGGCAATTCAAGAGAACACCTGACCCATGCCTGATCAGGAAAAGGCCATTCCTAGTTCTTCTCTGCAGATATCAGGTATTCTGATGTCCACAGGTCTGTCTGATGCTGGGGCCCTTATAATCGCATTTTCAAAGCACAGGCATTTTGTCCTAGAGGACCAACCACGGATGTATAGGACCGTGGAGTTTGGTTCCATGGTAATAAAAGCTCATTTAAATCAAAGCTGCTGCACTCCCCAGCTATGTGTTGCTGGCTACTCCCTTGCATTGGCACTGGCAGATGAATTAAACTAGAGAGTGAGCAATTTCTAGTGAGCCCTTAAGTTCCCATGAAGCTGCACACCTGTCTTGGGATGGCTGTTGACTGGTTGTCCACTCCTCTTGCTGGCTTATCTGATGCCCTTGGACAAGATATTGCATCTTTCTGGCCTTTAGTTTCCCCATCTGTGAATATAGGGCTCAGGAAAGCCACAGTCTTATACGAGTTGTTGCAAAATATACAAAGGATTGGTTAATGCAGAATAACAATAATAATTTAATCTAGAAGAAATAAAGGTTATTATTTCACAAAGACAACACTAAGTGTTACTTTCAAACTTGAACTACACTTCTTAGCTCAGCTCTCATTTAGAAGCCCGTGAAGTGTGTAAAGAACTAAAGGAGGCCCTGGAGGTGATTAGATTTGGACTATTCAAGTCATTTATTTCCAGGCCTCTCTAAAATAAATTAAATATGCTGAATATGCTATTTGATTTTTTCTATTTCCATCATATTCCCTTCCCTATCTGTCCATTGATAGCCAAGGCAGCAGTTCTGCCAAAGATTTCTTGATGTGAGCTGCTGGAACACACTACAGTGTTTTCCCCCAGTTACAAAGTTAAAAATACACACTGGGTCTAGCTGAAATTGATTAGCAATAACTGTTGCAGGACAAAGGTTGACTTTGGGAAAATTATTTTTTTTGTCAGGTTTATCCAAAAATCCCTTTGTCCCTGAAGGCAGAAGAACCTCTGCTGATTTATAACCCAGATTTGTACCTGTGGGGTTGTGGATTCACTACTGTATTGGTCCTAAGGCTCAGCATCAAGCCTGCATGGAGCTGCAAAGGAAAGAGGAAGAGTTATCAGGCAGCTCCTTTCCTCATCCCATGATGTGGTGAGTGCACTCCACCAAACACGACTCTTCTTTAGGGTTGAAATGTATATATCTATTTACATGGGTTGATAGTGATAGGACAAGGAGGAATGGTTTTAAACTAAGGCGGAAAATTTAGGTTAGATGTTAGGAGGAAGTTTTTCACTCAGAGGGTGGAACAGGTTGCCCAGAGAGGTTGTGGATGCCCCATCCCTGGAGGCATTCAAGGCAAGGCTGGATGTGGCTCTGTGCAGCCTGCTCTAGTGGTTGGTGCCTCTGCCCACGGCAGGGGGGTTGAAACTGGATGATCTTTGAGGTCCTTTTCAATCCAGGCCACTCTATGATTCTATGATACATTACTGTGTAATTCTGTGACTCAGAAATGTAACCTATGGCTTATGTTGCATTTATGAAGCAGAAATTTTTTTGTTCTTCAGTGGTCTGTGTGCCTTAAGAGGTTTAAATGTGATATGGAGGAGGCCATACCTCACATATAGAAAATGAGATGGGGAAAATATCATTCACATACTGGGACTTTCCAATGGTTTCACTAATCCTTAAGAAATCTCTCTTTAGCTACTAGGCTGATGCCTCAGTAACTACCACATCAGCACTTATCTCTTTTTCTGGCTGAAAAGATTGAACAAACAAAAATAGTGGAAAAAGATGGCTGAACGTGGAATATTTCTATTTCCCCCAACTTGAGTCATAGAGAAACTTAAGGTCTCTGAGGGAGCAGGGAAGGTGGAAAACAGCACCTTAAAGTTTAAAAATAGCTCAGCTACTGACTGATTCCTTCCATCACAATTTTATCCTGGAAATAGTTATGTTACTTTATCAAAGTTCAACAAGTCCCTTTCTGATGCTGGAACCCATGTAGTACAAGCTTCCATTGGATAGGAGAAGCTGCATTTAGAACTGCTGTTTCTAGCATTACTGCTTAGGAAGTAATGTAGGTTCATGTAGATGTTGGATTTTAGTTCATTAAACTTGAAATAACAACCAGCCAATATTTAAATAACCGCTAGGCAATATTAAATCTTTTTGAAATTTCCTTCTGATAGGATATTCTCAGATATGCCATTTTCTTGAAGTGTGTGAATATGCAAATGGTAAAAGGTTTGTTTTTAGTCTATATTTTACCTCCCCATTCAGTCTTCCAGTCTTAAGTCTTCTTTCAATATTCTGATTTTTTTTTTCTTTTCCCTTTGATAACTAGAGTCTCAAGCAGAGAAGGAGACTCCACCACCTCTGCGCAGCCTGTGCCAGTGCTCCATCACCCTCAGTGTGAAAAAGATCCAACACACATTTGTGTGGAACTTCCTATGCTTCAATTTGTGGCCATTTCCTCTCATCCTATCACCACACGCTGCTGAGAAGAGTCCAGTCTTGTCTCTTTGCCTTCCCTTCCTTAGATATTTATAGATGTGGATCAGATCCCCTCTGAGTCTTTCTTTTCGCAAGGCTGAACACAACCAGGTCTCTCAACCTTTCCTCATAAGGGAGGTGTTCCACACCCTTTATCACCTTTGCAGCTCTTCGCTGGACTTTTTCAGGACATCTCTGGGGTAAATAACTCCCAAGGATGGTACTTCACAAAGAAATAGTATAGAAGATGGTATATTTTGGGTAGTTCTATATAAGCAGTATACAAATAATACAGAAGAGAGGATGGCTCACCTTCAGGATGACAAGGCTTGCAGGGGACTCCATGTGGGAGAGATCTCCAAAAAGAGATCCTTCCCTGGTGGTGGTCAGCCCTTAAATGGGGTTTGGGAGAGGTGGAGCCAGGCTCTACCCCTTCCAATCACACAGGTATATCACCTTCACCTGTGGACCCATGGCTGACTTGGTGCTCACCGCAGGTGACCAATCAGTGGTTCAGACTGCGATTCAGCATTTCCCATAAAACATCCCAATCTTTTTTGTACTGGGGAGCCCAGAAATGGACACAGTGTTCCAGGTGAGGCCTTACCAGTGCAGAGTAGAGGGGAGGTTCACCTCCCTTGACCTGCTGGCCACGCTTTTTTTAATGCACCCCAAGATACCGTTGGCTTCTCGGCCATCAGAGCACACTGCTGGCTCATGGCCAGCCTGTCATCCACCAGAATAAGGATGTTTAGCCTAAGCCAGTGCGAAAACTTGGTATTTTAGAAACTCCAAACTAATCTAGAAAATAACTATTTTCAGTGTTTTCTTTCTTAACGTATTTGAATATTTTCTGCTAACAGTTTTAACAATTTTCTACAGTGAATTTGGAGTAAGATGTCATGGCTCAGTAACATTGAAGTGCTTCTGTTTTTGCATAGAAGACATTATCTTCAGAAGGAAAACGTGCAGTTATTCATATTGCATCATGTTATATGTCTGTCACTAGACAGGTCCTTTTCTAGACAAGCAGCCTCGTCAGAAGAGACATCCTGCATCCTCACAGTTTAAAAGCCCATAAAAACCACTTTAGGATAATGGAAGTCCATTGAGCAAGTCTCCAAAACACAGATGTCTGCACTGTGCAGACCAGCCATCCTGGAGAACCATCGTCAGGCTGCTGGCCAAGTGAAGGAGAAACCATTAAGAGTGGTATCAAGGTAGTGGAAGGTAGCAATTCTTGTTGTGGAATTGAGTTCTTTCCTTCCCTGCTTCCTCCACTGGTGTTTCTTCTTCTTTCCTCCTTTTACTGAACAGATGATGGCTCTACTTCCAAGGAAAACACAATGAAACTTCTTGGTTTCTGCCATCCTCACAGCTCCTTGGTGTCTAAGCATTCCCTAAGCCCCTCCACTCTGTTTTTCCATGACCAGCAGGGACAGAGAGCCCTGTTTCACACATTTGAAAGTGCCACGGGATCAAGAGACTAGAGCTTCTGCCAGGAGTTGAGTAGTCCTTAGAGAAAGAGTGTTAATAAAACAATCTTAAAAATGTGGAAGATAGAGCATTTCTTCTCTGCTTTGTTGCTCAAAATTATTTTCTCTGTATGTTGTAGAGGTGTCCAGGTGACAGTGCAGAGCCCTATGTGGAGAAACTTGCACTTCTTTTCTTTCCCTGGATTCAGCTTGATTTCCATGCATGGCCCTGCTTACGACAGATGGGAAGAGGCTTTTGGGTTTTCTACCCCTGCAGATGGAACCAGAGCTCTCAATTTACTACAGAGCTCACACTAATTGCTGGTCTTCTGAACTGGCAAGTGCTAACACTTAATTAAGGCTTTATTCATTTTGGTAAAATCATGATTTACAGTTCCCTGTTTCAGACATGAAACAAGCACACTGTGATTGTTCCAAAAGCCTAATCACTCTGTATTTGAATGCATAAGAGACATACAGTTCTGTACAAAATAGCTCACATACCTAGGCACTTCCCTCAGTGAGCTGAGGGAAATGTGCTCTAATGGTGTGCTCTCACTGAGCTCTAATGTTTTTAGGCAAAATCCCCTTTCCAGAATCCTCCTCCACTCACTGCTTCACTACCCATGGCTTCTCCTCCAAAACATTAGTTCTCAGAGGATATTTTCAGCCTTCATCCCTGACATCTGTTATGACCCTTTAGAGAGAGACAATAACAACATTTGTAGCTGCCACTTCCTTTTTGATAGGCAAGGTGAGTCTTCTGAGCAACTTCTGAGCAAATTGAGATTCATAAAACGGAGTGGTTGGCAGGCACCTGGAGAACCACCAAACTCATTCCCATGGCACGATCAACAACATCTAACTCATTCCTGGCAGATCTTTGTTTAAGCTGCCCCTAAAGTTAAAGGTTGGGACTCCATAACCTCTAATGTCTAATGTAGTAAGTATTGGCAATCTAGCACAGATATAAAAAGGAAGAAATGTCATTCAGACTATAGTTTGAAGTCTAACTAGAATGCTTGTGAAGCATAACTGGTGTCAGACAAAACAGGTAAGTCGTACATATTCAGATCATACCATAGCCATATGGAAATTGCTGAACAGAAGAATTCCTACAACTCATTATCCCATCCTATTGGTCTAAGAATTGTCTTGGGAAGAAATTAAGAATAGCTTGTAGTGATATCTCCTCTTAGTACTCTGCCAGCTTCCCACAACATTTGGGCCAGGGGTTTCTCAACCGGAGTGCAATATCTGTACTGAATATCACTTCCACTAACTTGCCTAATTACCTACCTATCCCATGAAAAATTCAGTATTCACAGTTTACTGTAACAGGTAGCTCTACTCTATGTTGTTGAAGAAAAACCTCCCTGCATTTATTTTGAACATATTACCCATTAGCTTCATTTGTTGCTTCCTAGATCTTACATTTGGGGAACTAATCTTACATCTGGGCAACAGATCTTTACTCACACTTTACAGGCTACTCATGTCTTTATTCATCTTTATCATACCTCCTCTCAGCCAATTCTCTCCTAGACTGGAGAGTCTACTCTGTATGAAATCTACTTCCAGTGTTTTATTATCCTTCCCCCAACTATTTCCAATATGGCAATTTGCTTTCTTGGATTAAATGGCAGAACATTAACGTTCAAATTGCTTTTTGGCTACTTTTGACCAATAAGCAATTATTTTTGTAGATCTATGTAACTCCCAACTTTCCCACTCAAGTAGTCAGCTCAGAACCATTGCTTTGTAGATAAAGTTGTGGGTTTTTTTTGTTTTGTTTTGTTTTGTTTTTCTTTTTTTCCTCACAGCACTGTTTTATGCACATCTGCTTTCAGTTTAAGACATTACTGCCATCTGTTCCATAAGATGCTCAGTCTTGAATTCCACTAGAATTCCACTACTGATCTCCCTTTACCGCAGAAGTTACCGATTCATCTTTCAATCAACTTAATGAAATCTATGCAAAGATCTTCCCTCTTATTCCATGACTACTTATATGTTTTTAAGGGCATTTGGTGAGAGCCCCTCTTGAATATGTGGAAAAGCACAAATAAGAAGATAGTCAGTCAAAGATCTCCTTTATCTGCATGGTTCTTGTCATCTTGCAGGAATTCAGTGGCTTTGTAAAGCTTGACTTCTCTTTATAAAGCTGTACTGAATTTCTCCCAGTGTGTTGTATTTACCTTTCTCTCTATCCTGATGATCAGTTTCTACTAAACTTGCTGTATTTACCTGGATCTAATTTTCCCAATTTCTCTTGGAATCATTTTTAAAAACTGGCATTGCATTAACTACTTTCAGGTGCTCATATCTAAGGCTATTTTAAATAAGAGGACATGCAGTATACTCATTTCAGCTGTTTCATTACTGGGTCCCTTTAGATGTCTTGGTGAAGACCATCTGGTTCTAACATTTTCTTTCTATACATTTTGTTTATTTGCTCCATTCCTCTTCTATAGACAGTTGAGCTTGAAATAAATCCTCTGATGATACCCATATGGAAGTATTCTGCTGCAGGAAGCTCTCCAAAGCCAAAAGATATCATTTATTTTATTCTGTTGCAGCTTTCTCTTTCCTGAGGTCTCCTTTTATGTTCTGCTTATCTATTTGTCCTGTCATCCTCCATGACATGCAACTTGCCTTGAGTTCAAAAGGAGCATACAGTTGCAAATCACTTCCCAGATTATTTCAGAATCATAGTATTTTGATGTAAGTAGAATGAGTTGCCCTCTTTGATTTGGGTATGACTAGGGATACTTTGTTTTCCAGATAGATTCTTCTGTATGGCAACAGTTATTGTACTGCTCAACACCAGTTGCACATTCTCCACTCGTTCAGAGAGGGTGAGATATGTAGGCTCAGACATATATTACAATTCAAAATATGAGCTTAGGTTGTACAATTTGAAGTGGAGCCCTTGCTGTTGATTGTTGTAGGCCTGTGCTTACTTTGAACCCTATAAGTGCTCAGGCTCTTTAAATAAAAGAATTAAAGCAATCACTTGGTTGCTGAAGTGAATTTCACATCTAACACCTCATGCAGAACTGAAAAAAAAAAAATTCCCCACTTCCAGTCTGACAGATAGACGGTCTATGTTTGTCCCTGACAAGTTTGAATTCACAAGGTTTTCTGGCGGACTTACTTTCTTAATGTGAATGAAATTCAAATATTCTGGGTAAGATGAAATAAAGGATGGATGAACAAACTGTTCCTGCATTCTGAAACCTTCTGCCTGTACTAGTGACAGGGAGATGACCCATCCACCACCCTGTTGCTCTTCCTACCTGCATCCATATCAGTAGACCTTGCTGGGCCAAAGGTGATAGAAAATAGACAGTCCAAAATGAGAAACGTCAGTGTCCTAGCTGACCAACAGACGGTGGTACCATAGTCACACTGGTGTTTTGGGAAGGTCAGTAAAAATAGTCAGGAATGCAAGTATAATTAAGCATCAGTCAAGAAAGCCCCGGTCATCATGCAAAACCTAAACACTCAAGATTTCTTGATGTTTCCATCATAATCTGTAATTTTTCAGAGACTTTCAACTTTGAACACATAGGTTCATTGGACTGAAAATATTTCAGTTGTCACTACAAATTTTCAAACAGATTTGTGTCTTTTTCTCACTGAAGATAATTGAGCTAGTGAAACTGATGATCTAGAAAGCCATCACAACTCAATCTCTGGTTCTCTGTTTCTTAGCTCTTTCATAACTCTTTGTTCCTGAGTAAACGTTTTCACACTTCTTTGTTTTGAGAGGCAGGGTCATTTCTGTGGACTATTGCACTCCACTAAAGTCCTACTGAGCTAGAACAAAATAGTAACAAAATATTTCCACTTCTTACACTAGTTGCATTATTGACTCCACCAGACAAGCTTTCCTATGCTCAAGGTCTCACTTCACTCTCTGGAAACGTATTTTCAGGAGTTCTTACAGTATCAGGATAGCCATGATTCATCTCATGACTCCCCAGTGTCCAAGAATGCATCTGTTTACAAGGAGACCAATACAAAAAATGAGAAGTACAAAGGAGAAATATGAGAAGTAAGACTAACATCGACCTAACTACAAAGAATCTAAGTAACTAAAGCACCTTGGGCTATATAGGTAGAAAAGGGGAGAGATGTTGTAGAGTACTCAGGGACTTGCGATAACACTGTCTACTCCTTGATAAAGAAAATACTCTGTATAACTCATGCAAATAGTTTATGGTAGTATACATTTAACCTAATTTTAACTGACCAAATGCTAGCAAACAACATGAGCCATCCTGATCCCACTGTAGTGGATATGGAAAGAGAGCCATCCACAAGAGTTGGTTCATTAGACACTTACTGAAGGTGAAATGAACTGCCTTGTAGATGTGATTTTTTTTTCCCAATTGATTCTAGAGTGAACTTAGATGACTAGCTCAGACACTTGACCTTCGGTAGCCAAAGACTGCCATATCCAAGACTGGAATTCACACACTTGAATTCCAACACTGAATTTCCCCATACTTAGTTGAGCAGAGTTGGACACAACATGGAAATGTTCAAGATCAGGTTGAATGGAGGCTTGGGCAATCTGATCTAATGCTTGATCTAGTAGGTGGCAAGCCTGTCCATGGCAGGGGGGTTGGGACTAGATGTTATTTGAAGTCCCTTCCAACCTAAACCATTCTATGATTGGATATTCTATGAGCACTGCTCATGCTGGCTTGAGAATTTTTATTCAGCTGAAAGGAAGAAAAAATCTCTCTCCAAGACATAAATCTTGCAGCCTTAGGACACTGCAGCCCTGAGTCGGGTCTCACAGCCTGTTGATCCTTACCACACTAATCTGCTCCTGGACCTGGCCCTTTCTTTTCACTTCTAAATTAGGGAAAGATGCTACTTTTCTTATCTAAAAGAATGTTGTGAGAAAAAATAAACTGTAAAGCAACTTGATATTATGGAAAGCAAACCAAACGAGTACCCAGCACAGAAATTGTTAGTCCTGAGTTCATCCAAACTCCTGACCTGAAGTTTAAACACAGAATTTGAAAACTACCACAAGTAGGAATTACTCTGACAGCTTCCTATCTTTTATAATTCTACACCAGGTGTGCCGTGACAGTGTTACCACCTCTTTCTTGTTGTATTTTAAATAGTGTAGGAGTCATCCAAGTAGCATGCTGCCTTCTGTGCCTGCATTTCCAAATGCTACCAGCACTGGGGCTGTGAGGAGTGTTGCACTGAGACTGTGAATGTATTTCCTGCATAGGAAATTAGGATACTCAGTATTTTAAAAATGGGATGAGTGACAGAATAATGAGCTTCTGTGTGGTGGTATCTAAGGACGGTAGGTATCCTTGTTTTCTTATGATAATCTCCATGCAGACAGGGCTTTGCTTCTCTAGCCACAGACTACCAAAAAGAGATGCAGCTACCTATTTTCCTTCAATAGAAGGTATGTAAATTTCTAGCAAGTTTTCAGTGAAAATCTGTTAAGCTTAACAGAATAGAAAGCTCACTGGCTTTATTTCCTGTGTGTTTGAAACAATTTCTGTTCACACATCTTTACTTATTCTACTCTTTTTTTACAGAGTTTTTCCCTCATGTTTTGTGTGATACAAAAATTTCACTGAGATAGTAGGAAAAATTAACCATAAAAGAAAACTTGTATAAGTGACTTCATGTAACATACCACTGAAAGTATAAAGCAGAATAGATGAGAAGTATCTTTTCAACTAGCTCCTTCGGTTTCACTGCTTCTCAGAGGCATTTGTAATGGTGGCCAGTAAATCAGCAGAAACATTTTGAGAAGTTGACGGATCCCTTTAAAATGTGTACTGCGAGTGTTCCTTCCATGTTTGTGTCAGAATGAGCTGAGCAAAACCAGGCAGGATTGCTCAAATGACTTTCAGAAAAATGAGGACTCCATGTAATATGACCTATGTTTCTCTGAGCTAATCAGCGCTAGATGATGAACATTGTTGAAACTGTCTGACATTTGTCGGTGTGAAACTGTACTCACTGAGACATAAAGTCAGAGATAAAATATTGAAGCCAGTAATAATTCATCTAACTGAAAAACAACAGTGTCTGGAGCATTCAGACTGCCTATGCTCCAGTTAGACAATACACAGATATGGAACTAGGAAAACTTGTAAGAAAAAATGTGAAAACCATTTGCTGATACAAATCTACACAAATTCAGTGCTATAAAAATTAGAAAGAAAAGAAGAAAATCTGAGACTTAAAAAAAATGGTGAAGGTTTCTGAGAAAATTCCCATTGCTTTCAGTGGTGTGAGGATTTCACTCCCAAGTCTGTATTTACATTCTCTTTCTTCTCTAGCTTTCTTCCTTGTAAAAATGGCCCTTTATATTTTCTGTATTAAGGAAGTGTTTGAATGAGTCTACCCACTCCCAGCTTGTTGCCAGCTGCAATCAAAAGTCTGCATTGTTCCGATGGTTTGCTGTTTGGAAAGGAGTAAGTAAAGATATTCACCCATTAATCATATATTAAAATGCTAGGTAAGAACAAAGTATTATTGTTGGAAAGACTGCCTTCAGCATGGGTTCACTCTGGGAACTAGCTTTTGGTCTTTTTGTTTTATTTAACTTTTAAATTCAAATCCAGTGAAAAATCTGCACTAGTATGCACGTTCCTGCATTTTTTCAAGCGGAATATCTTCGGCCAAAAAAACAACAACAAACTACATTGATGAATTACTGCACAAGATTGGAATGTTACTTTTTCTTTTTTTTTCTTTTTTTTTTTTCCAAGGGGAAATACTGTCAATATATCAGTGATAATTTAACACTAAGAGTCTATTCCTATTGTTCTAGTCTGAGGCCTGAATGACAGAAAAAGAATTTGAGGACATCAGAAAATTTCAAGCATGGGGGAGGTAGAACTACTCTATTAAAAAAGGATATTTTCATACACAACTTCCTTAGTGCACAACTGACTGCAGAGGCTCATCAGTTGAAGATAACTGCAGGATCTTGTGGAAAAAAACACAGCCAAGGGGAGCAGCGGGTCTGGCAAAGGTAGCTCCCAACATGTACCCACTCAGAGCCAACACTGCGATTGCTGGTTGGAAGTGCTACCTTTGGTCCCCAGCCAATTTACAATTTTCACCAGTCCTCAGGACAAGGCAGATCAGAGCTCTGTATGGAATTGAGCGGAACAGTATGATGGCAAGACTGTAATTCCAGTAGAACGGAGGGATGTGCAGAGGCACCCAGCAGTGGTGTTTGAAGAAGATAAGCCTTCCAAAGCATTCTTGAGGGGGTAGTAAGCCTCTAGATAAGATAGACGTGTGCAGACTATTTGGCATTTATCACTTCTTTTTACTTCTGATGAAATTATGTGCTGTTCTTCACACAAAAGGCTAAGCAAGCTTGTTCTTAAGCTGTCTCAACACAGTCTACACCAACACTCACAGCCTCCTGCCAGAGGAAGCCTGGGGAGCTCATCCAGATGAGACGTGCTAACTGAGAACAAGCACACTGGCAATATATCCTCCTCAGTGGAAGGCAGAAACATGGAAGCAGTCTTATAGGCCACATCTATGTTATGTATCAGAGAAGACCTCAGAGTAGTCCCAGACACTGGAACTCATTGACCACTCTGGCTGGCTGAGCAACATCAGCTTGGGCTCTCCCATATGGGAATAGTTTGGGAGTGAGTCCCATCTGTGTGGCTGTTTGGTGTTTGTTTGGATACAAGGAGCATGTAGTAGCACAGACATGGACTCAGAGCATTACAGGGGGTATGGAATGTACTGCTGTAATGGAGGCAGAGACTGTCCTGAGGCTGGATTCAACTTCTCTAAACTGATGGGCTCAATCAGCACTTGATGTGAATATCCCATATCCCAGCTAAAGTCAGCGGACCTCCAGCAGTTTTGGATCAGCTAACTGCCTACCCTTTTGCATTTTAAATCTTCACTTAGGGATTGAGCTCAATTCCAAGAGCTGTGAAGTGAGATGACTATCATACGAGCCTTAGTTTTGGGTCAACCAGAGTTGATGGGGACCTGAGGTAATGTTGAAACCTATTGAACAATGGTCTCTCAGTATTTTGGAAAAAAAATAAGCCAACTCCTTTCATTTCATTTCCTAACACAACAGACAAACTGTAGTGTAAAATGTGATAGTTTTAGTTCATGGGCTAAAAATAAATATTTATTACCTTTGTATCATTCTTCGTGGTCCTTGGATGAAAGAATATAAAGAGGTTTAAATATCCTTATAAGGATGTTTATATTAAAAATGTGTGCATAAATTCATCCAAACACATATATACATATGCACAAACAATCTTATTTTTCCAAAGAGGTCTTCATTTATCAGCTTCATTTGAAAATTAATACTCTCGGAAGATGAGGTTAAAAGTAATTTAATGTAACAATGACCTGATAATTGGGATTTGGCAGTTATTGCTAATGCTATTTTATAGTCTGGTTCTGAAGAATCTATGCTTTGACACAAAGACATGTTTTAGTGCTTTTCTTTCTTTTCTCTCTTCATACAGCTGCTGTAACCCATATCAAGCAATTGTTTAAACAAGAATTCAACAAGCATTGCCCATAATTTGGCTTTCTTTCCTTGCAGGCTGTTAGGAAACGGTCTCAAAGAGGGAAAAAATAAAATGTTCCTTCTGCCCTCTTTTTCCTCACTTTCATAAAGAAGAAAATGCTGATAGAGAGGAAAAAAAAGAAAACTAATCACAAGCTTTCTGCCTGAAGTCATTCAGTTTCCTATTCAAACCAGGAAAGCATCTATAGTTAGACATGGTTGTATTCCTTGAGAACATGGAAACATGACAGCATATTATTAGTGCAGAAACTAAAGAGCAGCTGCTACTTAGCACCTGGTTCCCAACAGCGGGCTGGAAATACAAAGTCAGACACTCTGTATGTGCCCTGGCAACAAGAAATGAACAAACATCCTAAAACCCCCTCTTCCTGTAAGAAAGAAGCCCTCCCCTTGTGATGTCTGCCCAAAGCCCTGAGAAACTTCCAGCCCCTGTTGCAGAGGGAAGGTAAAAAGGAGAAAAGGGGCCAAAGGATGGTAAAACCCAGACTGGTCACTGTCTTACCTTGCTGCAGCTCGGTGGTGCCTCTGTTTGTGAGTGCACGAAGGATGGGAACAAGCGGAGGGACTTGCAGCTTTATTGCATTAACCACACTATGTATTTAGTAATTAGACAGTTAGACATTTGTACTTCAGATGAGCTATAAATATAATATCTCCAGAGCTCCAGGCACCCAGAGGCGATAAGGACTGCAGCACCTCTGTGCCACTGGCCTTTTAAGGCATCACAGATATAGAAGCACAAGATTCCCAATGGAAAGGGCTACTGTGCTCCTGACCTGCTCCGTTTGAGAGTACTAGATATCAAAATACACTCACCTACTTTCAGAAGCTCCTGCAAGCGTCCCTCAGAGAGCCAGGACTATTGTATGATTTGATATTTTCACTGAGCTATAAGCAACTCTAACTTCTCAAACAGATTATTCCCAGGGCGCTGGGATTAACAGAAATGCCAGCTGCTCTGTGGATTCAACAAACTACGGCTCCCCTTCATCTGTTGGTCTGTCCATCCCAGGGGTGCAGACTCATTGCAGGGTCGTCTGTCCTCTGTCCACTTCATTCTGTCCTGTTTGAACTCAGGGGAAGATAGTGCCAGTGCTGCCACTTCCCAGCAAGAAAAGAACAATGTTAGTGACCACTCTGAGGTCACAAATCAGTGGGTGTGGACCAGGGCCACATAGCTCATGAGCCAGCTTTACCCTCTAGGCCCCCTGCCTGCTGTAAGGAAGATGTGGAGCTTGGTTAGGGGGCAGTCATACATCTAAGGAATGAGAGATTAGAGGTGAAAGAGAGATCTTTTGGCAGACCCTGTGGGCACAGCCCCTTTAGCTACAGAGGAAGAACTTCCCAAGCAAGGCTCAGTGTAGAATCAGGGCTGCAGCCTAGCTCCTTGCCCATACTGGATCCATCTCTGTATTTTGATGTGCTTCTGCAGAGCAAGGTGAAGTACATCTGTGGTCCTTGATCAGAATGTTGTGTTATTTTAAGTTGCATTTTAGGAGAAGAAAAGGTCATCCTCTTTAACAGAGATGGGTGAAGAAAGAACATTGGGCAACCTCTACATGCAGGAAAATGACTCTCCCTTACACGGCAACATATGTCTCAGAAGAAATACTACACTTTTAAACTGGGAATATCTGTTGTTTTTGCTCCTGGCTGAAGCAGGTTTTTCTGCCATCAACCTCTCTATTTGTCTATTACTTCCACAGTCCCAAAGAATGCCCCATTCTCCACATATACTTCTTCTCTTCAAAGTGTTGATAGTTCAGTAGTTTTTAGGAGGTCATGTCACATCCCAGCTCTTGTCTGAACACTTTGTTTGGTCAAGCTGTGGAGACTGAATACTGACACAAAATGCATGCCAGAGGTTTTGACATGACAAATGGATTTATGGTTTGATTCGGAGCCCAGTCAGGTTTTATGGTTTTAACGCCAAACCAATCAGAAGTAGGCATTTGAAGGGTTCATCCTCACATAAAAAAGCTCATAGCAAAATGTCCTCAACTCCTGCCAAGCAACATAATTTGACAGCGCAAGTTCAAGTCTCCTGGAACAGATGACATCTGCCTTTGTCCATATGAAACTTCCCAGTTTCCAAGCACCATGGCCTAGGAGCACTGCCTAGAGACCCAGCTTAGGGAAATATGAGAAATATCCCACTGTTTCTTGATGAAAATATTGTTCACTCAAGAGTTAGCAGCCTTTTGCCACATGTTCCTGTAGCTACTGTGTAAACAGTCCCTTCTCATTTCCCAGAACAATAAACAGTTATGAAAAGCTGTATAATCAGCAAAAATGCGGTAGTTAGGACATATGTTTGGACAGCTCTGGACAGCCTCAGGCTTTTCATGTTAGCCAAATTTTTTGTTTGTATGATTCAAAGATCTGGGCCATTTTGTAAGAATACCTAATAGAAAAGACAGTGGTCCTCAGTCCCCTCTATACAGGGTGCGGGTGACATTGTTTAATGTTCAGGTGTCAGCCTGTTGACAGAGAGCATTTGTATCTGGTGTAAACATCAAGAACCTGGGGACAATATTAGGGTGAATATGCCCCCCTGACAGATCCTTCTCTGGACACACTCCAGAGCCTCAATGTCTTTTCTGTTGCAAGTGGCCCAAAACTGAACACAGCACTCAAGGTGCGACCACACCAGTGCTGCGTACAGAAGGATGATCACCTCCCTGCTTCTGCTGGCTATACTACTTCTGAAGTGAATAGCAGCACTCTATTTAAACTGTTTTGTTTGAGGCATTACTTTACTCTTTGGTGATGCAGACTGTGAGGCAGCCGCTCTGTGACCCCTTCGCCATCTACATGGATCAGCAGCACCAGAGCCAGATTCACTGCCCACAGGGCTGAAGGAAGGACACGGAACAAGAATTTCAGCTGATCCTCCGTTCTGAGGCAAGGGAAGGTGACTGTTCTGTTTTCTATGCCTTTTGAATGCAAAGGCAATGCTGCAAGCTTTAAAGCACTGCCACTATGGGAACTTCATCAAGGTCCTGTAATCCAGTCATTACCGGATTACATTACCGGGGTTAGAAGCTCTATCAGTGATCCTCACCATGAGGACTTGTTCTGCTATTCTTTGCAAATCACAGGAGATGCCAGCCCCTGGGCAGCCAAGAAGGATGTAAATCTTCAGCACAGCTTTAACATGAAGATCTCAGCAGTTTGTCCCGGTACTGCCTTTTCTACAGGATGATCTCTGCTGACAGATATCCATGGGAATCTGACTTTGCTGTTCTGACATTTGTGTTCATAGCAGGTAGCGCAGGGATTAAAAATGTGTTACGATGCCACTGAGCCTTTAATCTAATTTGGGGGATTTGTAGATAGGTGCATATGATATTGACTGCCAGAGACTTAACAGCAGAGCCAGAGTAGAAGAGGGAGCCTGCAGAGAAGTTGCCAAGTAGTCAATATTTTGCAAACACGTGTGGTGAGGAAGATGGGATTAGCATTTGTTATAAGGAATGGGGGATTCAGATGTGCTATTGAGGCATCAGCCTGTTTGCTTGTTCTCTTCCTTTTCACTTAGAGGTCATCTCTGCTCCTCTTCCAAATGAGACATTTTTGCACATGTGCAATGGAGACCTGCATATGAGCTCCAGAAAACAGATGAGATGTTCTCATAGGAAGCAGCCCTGTGTGAATGATTTCCAAGGGTCTAGCTTCTGCCTCACTTCCCCTTCCACTCTGAGTTTTGAGAAGAGGTTTAAGAGGATGTTATCACTGCAAAGCTAAGTGCAGGATGAAATGCTTGGAGCCCTGTGACTTCTTGTTTTCCATGCCCACTGGCAGCAGCAGATCAATTCACTCACTATTTGCCATCCAAAGCTGACATCTTGTGCCAAGGTGGTTATATGTGCGCTTTCAGTTTGCTGGAGGTGCCTATCTATGCAGAGGGAGGTAGATAGCTCGCAGCAAGCATCTAACTTCTGATGACTACAGCTTTGGGAAATGCCTTGCATGCAGTGTGAGATGTCTTTCCTGTAGTGTGACAAAAAAATACCTGTGCTGGGACAGTTATAGGCTAGCCCACACAATTTTATTGCTTCCAGCCAAATAATTCTTGCTTGAGAACAGATATTTCCGAGAATGCTCTACTGAATTTCCACAGGTTTTGACCTGGGGACTGCCTGAGACTGAAGCAAACTGTATTTAATGACCTTGATAATTTGTTTATTATTTTCCATGAATTTATTGAGCTGATTGAGCTTGGGTTGTTTAACACCTACCATGCCTAGTCAGTACAGCTCACATTCCTCCAAGGTCAATGATTAGATGAGCCTTAACATGAAAATCCAGACACCCAGCTCCTCTAAATCCAAACTTTTCTTATAAAGCATTTGGAACTTTGTCCCTTCTGTATCCCCTTCCCCACTCACACCAAGATGGACTGATTCCTCCTTAGTCTACACTGCTGCCTTCCTGCCCCTCTGTAATGACCCTGTTTGAGGCTTACACTTTGTACATCTGGTGACAACTGCCCTGAGTAAAGGGAGGACAGGACTGTGCCTCTTTAGACTGAGGGAGCTCTAGATGTATTTTCAGAGTACAAACAAGGTTGGAAAATCGGGAATAATTTCCTCTTTACTCCTCCATTTATCTGCTCAGTAAATGTTGCATCTCACAAAAGGCCACTGCTCTTCGCAGCTGTTTCATGGCCCCCACGTCTGCCCTTTCCCATTTTGGCTGAAATACTTGTTCACTCTGCTCTAGCTGCTGTTTTTGGATCACGCTAAGACTTCTTCAGTCCAAAGCTAAATCTACCCTCATAAGCCACCAACCTAAGTCCTAATAAATCTCAGCAGGTTTCACTTAACTACAGGCAGAGACATGACTATTTGTGGGTGGCAGGAACAAAATGATCCAAGGGATTGCCTGAGTTCAGAGCAGATGGGGCAAGCAGTCCCACTAACACTGAATTTCCATGCCCTATTTACAAACTCACCAGCATGTCTGAATTAACATCTTTATCACCCTGCGCCTCACTCTGCTGGTGAGTACAAGTACACATGCAAAAAGAAACATTCAGGACTCCTTTCAGAAGTGAGGCATTTTCCCATGAGATAACAGTTATCTGAGAGAAGTACAGCTTTGTGAAGCTAGCAGCGACAGTTGGGAATTGCCACTAGCAAATGAAGCAAGTGAGAGAGCCCTGCTCTACCTGCCCTCAGTGCACGGGTGCTTGTATGGATAAGGAATTTCAGTCTAAGCAGTTTTATTTTGGCATATAGAAGAGACTAAAGCAGACTTTTGTAATAGGCGATATGGATTGCCTTAAGCATAGGCATAATCACCAGCCTGCCCCTAATATGTAATAACAATCCCAATTCTGGCATTAGTTCATTGTGTGAACTTGGACATGACACATCCATGTTATCAAAACTGGCAAGTGCATGCAGGTCCCACCGAAGGGCAGAGGAGCTGCAGATGCTGAGCACTTCGAAAGAATCTTATTAAGTTCCTAGAGTCTTGGATTTCCCACTTCTAGGAGAAGCTATGAGAGATCGTTCCTCTCCCTGTGAGAGCTGCAGCCGCCATCAGGCCTCCCCTCAGCTCCTCTGCTCTGGGCTGAGCACATCGAGGGGCCTCAGCTTCTCCTCACACACCTTGCCCTACAGACTCTTCCCCATCGTTGTTGCCCTTCCATCATGAGCACATTTCCCAGCAAAAAGCCCCGGGGCCGCCTGTTAGTCCCTTCTCTGCTACTTCTGCCTCAGGGCCCATGCAGGTGAGGGTCTGGATGTGCACTGCAGGGAAGCAGCTCCCTTTTGCGGTTCTAATGAAGTCCATAGATTGCTCTGAAGTTCTTGAAGAGCTTGGCTGAACTGGCTCAAAGCTGGGACTCTGACTTTTTTCTAATAATATGGGTATTTTTCCAATTTCTTTAACAATTCTGCCCACCTCACAGCAAAACCGACCCCTCTTCATGAACTACATCATAATCACTGGGCTGTTCTTGGACATATTAGACAGGAATTCAGCTATAAATTTAGTATGACCACTATATTACCCTCAAAGGCACTTCCCAAAACAGTGCAAAAAAACAACTGTGATGACACAGCTGGCAGTGTTCATAAATCCGAAATCTTCCACAAAATGTTCAAGCCTTCTATCATCTCTGCACAGCAGGGAGCAGGGCAGGTGGCCTCCCTCTATGGCACTGCCTTGGTGAGACTGGAAACAAGCATAGCAATGCCAACAAATTTTGTTTATAAACAGCAGGTGCTGGCTTCATGGTGTACAATCTTCCCCCGGACACGTACCCATCTGGGTGACTGGTAATTCAATCTTTACTAGCTGTTTGTAGCAATGCTGATGGAAGCACAGCCCAAGGGGACCACATAACTTTTAGGCCACTTAGCACAATGTGAAAAATTTTGCTGGAGAGTCTAGATTAGTCTGGACACATGTGACAAAATGAATATTAAACCTGACACTCATTGGTTCCCCTTCTCCAGATCCTGTGACTGTAATAAGGCTCAACTACTTGTTTTCGCTCTTTGTTGAGTCACTGATTTGCATCTTTTCTCACCCATCACACAGGAAGTTTTTAGCAGGTTATGCTAATACTTGAGCTGTTTCAGTGATGCCTTTTGTGACAACTCACAGAGCTGAAAGAAACTACGCCTATTAAAATTGGCACCCTATTTTTCTGGCCAAGACTGTTTCCCAGGTTGCACAGAGAAGCTGACATTTAACCTGCTGGAAACATTTTATGGTCCTCAGTTGAACAGAACTGCTATTGCGATCGGAGTTGCTCAGATTTTTCAAAAGGGATTCAAACGTAAATGATTAGTTACACAGACAAGCATTAACTTACAAGCTTTGACAGACATGTTTAGCCATTAAGTGTCTGAGTGCAGAAATCGAAAGCAAAGCATGCTGAGCAGGGAAGTGACACCTCTTTGCTATGTGTGCTCTGTCAGCTGAAACAGCTTAGTTGTTAGCTGCACACTGGTCACAATATGCAAAGAGTGCTCTGATTTTCTGATAGATAGAATAAAGAACACTGTAGTGCTGTTTTTATACTGCAAAAAAAAAAGATGCCTACATAAAATATAATGGGAGGACAATGACATATGTCCATTCTGCAAATTCTGAGTTCTGCTTGCATGTATCCTGACTATGAATTTTGTGATCCTTTTCTAATTGCCAGCTGTATGCTTCACAGAACCATCAATGTAACACTTAGCACTGCAGACATTTTTTTTTTTTTTGCATTTTATCAAGATCCACCACCGCTTTTTATCTTAGCTTTTACCATCCACGCCTCGCCCTCTTCTTTTCTGCTCTGGGCACCAGTCTATCGATCACTCCCTTCTGCTCAAGTCATGCAACACACAACTCCATGCACTCTGGCACTACTTCTTTCATCCCACCTGTTTCCCCCCTTCACCATCCCCACACCTCCCCGTTCAACCTGGGCTCCCTAAGGCTCCTTTTCATTTCCAGTGGATGAATATTCTCACTTCATTCCTTGTTCATGAAGCTATGCACAACAGCATGCGTCTGGCACGGTTTTGGCAGGGCACACTGAGTAAAGAGCTGCAGCCATTGTTCCACAGCTGCTGAAAGACATGCCCTGAAAGCAGGAGACTTGGGGAAAGTAACTCCAATCAATAAATCAACCACCAGGTATGCCATTGGCTGGAGAAAAGGGCAGCTGTCGAGCATAGACCAAGCAACTCTTCTGTAAACAAACCTGTCATTTAATATTTGGGCACGGGCATTAAATATTCCACAGAGCACCCTGCCAGGATGGATTCCAGAGGTTCATGCCTCTCCTTGCTTTGTGCTTGCACTAAATTTGGCTTCTGCTCAGCTGACAGCGGTGCTTCCTTCTGGTTTTCAGAAAGAATGTACTCCTGTGCACATAAAAAGGAAGATATTTTTCTCAGTCCCTGTACAACCAGCAGTTATTACTCATGATTTGCAGTCCATGGGCCTGAACATATTTGATAGCTGCCAAACCTAGAAGAGTACAAAAGGAAAGGTATCCTGGCATTGCAGAGCCTGGAAGCAAAGGGAGATGAGCAAATAGAAAGAAGAAGAAGTTGTTATCTCTGTCTTGCATACTGAAGTGCTTGTAGGGAAAAGATAATGTTAAACTCTATACAACATCTAAGTAAATCCTAAAACAACACTGGATTCCAGTGTTGGAAGAGCTCTGTAGTTGGCTTTGCCTTCTGGAGACCAAAATTTAGGGGAAAAAAAAAGAAAGATAATAATTTCATAAATAATGTCCAATAGAGTGGGAGAAGTTACATCTTCTTCTTATGTCTCCGTGCTGCAAAAGAGATACTAATGAGCACTGGTGACAGTGAGGCTGCGCATGGAGCACTGTGCCCAATGCTGGGCACTCCAGGACATGAGTGTACTGGAGAGAGTCCAGGGTGGGACCACCAAGGGAACAAAAGAGAGACTGAAAGAGATGGGACTGATCAGCATCAAAAAGAAGAAACCACCTTGTTTACTAAGAGGACTACCCTCCTGTATAACATTCACAAGCCAGCA
This sequence comes from Cyrtonyx montezumae, assembly GCF_038088225.1. Classification (NCBI taxonomy): domain Eukaryota; kingdom Metazoa; phylum Chordata; class Aves; order Galliformes; family Odontophoridae; genus Cyrtonyx; species Cyrtonyx montezumae. The sequence goes on along the minus strand of NW_027072034.1, from coordinate 31,627,991 downwards.
GTTCTTGTGCAAGCAAAGTATCCTGTAGGTAAATCTATCACTCTTCAAAGGCATGGGATCAGGTTAAGGCCAAACAACCCAAGATTATTCTTACTGATGCTGATATGGCAGTAGCAGATACGTCTACTAACCCTAAAGAAGTAAAAAATTTCCTGTAGTGTTTGTTATTAGTGATCTGTTTTGAAAACTGGCAAGGAACAGTAGATGCTATTGTCACATGTGGCCTGAACACAAGGATGACTTGATGCAAAGTATAGCATAATGTGGATCCTGGATTTGGAAGAACATGAAAGTAAAACTTTGAATATGGAGTAAGATAAATATCTTTAGATTTAAAATGTATTTTGATTTTATAAAAACGACTTCTAGATTTCCAGAATACTTTCATGTGTTATATCCATACCTTTGAAGGAAGAAAATGCCCTCACAGGGTATTGCAAGGTCATTGCGCATCCAAAGCATGTTCATGTCATTGTCATCCTAAAATGATTTGGATAACATTAATTCTTGTCTAAATTCAGTCCACGTCTAACTATATGCATTATTATTTTCATCTACTGTGATTGCAATCTTACGCATATATATGAGCTAGTGTTTGAACATATAAAGAATTGATACAAGGAAACTTGAATTCTGTTCTGCCTCAAGGTAGAGCTTTCCTTCACAGTCAGCACATGTTAAGATAAGAACCACTGTGGTGATATTTTTTCCGTGTCTGGGTAGGAGGAGATCCCACCTATCCAGGAGGCATCAGCACTTCACAGGTTAGGTGATGGCAGCAAATGCAAGAGGTATGAGGGATTTCTGAAATTACCCAGGGGATAAAAGAGATGTGCAAGGACATATCTATCCCTGAACCAAGATCCCTTCATCAAAATACTTGCTCTGGAACAGATCTTGCTTAAATATGAGTTTCTAGCAGAAAGTTGTGCAAGTATGATGAGAGCTTTTTTAACTGGTTAAACAGAGAACAGAGAATAATCTGTCTGCAGCTGTAAGCAAAGTCCTTATTTGTTTCTGTACAGCTGCCTCTAAATAAGGAGATTGTACTGTTGATCTTTGGATTCCTGAATAAATTCATTCCTTACTTTATCTTCAGGCCTGTCTGGCTGGAGGATTGATTTAAGGATAACTGGCAAACCACTGTCATTCCATTCCTGAAGAGGCAATGATTCAGTAAAAATGGGAGGGTTGGGCCATTCTGTAAAGGATTCAAAGCCAGAGGTAGCCATATATTCATCCATGAGCTGCATGGGTCATTTTAAAAGTTTATAATGAGGCTTCTGAACTTGGAAGGGATATTTTTCAGGGTCAAAATATCTCCAGAAAGTGGTCTTTTCCATTTCCTCATGTTTGATATTTTCCCAAGTCACAATGATCCCCCATTTCTCCCCTGGGCATCCCCCTTATTGAGACTCATACATTCCCACAGTCCCCTGAAAATCAGTAGGAAGTTTTATACAATCCTTAACTTTTCTGTCCCGTGCATACGTGCATACCATACTAAGACCTGTATCCTGTTAGGCAGCATCTCCTTTGCAGTCAGCTTACATGGCTGTCTGACTAATTTGGGTGCCCCACTGTGGGAGGGTTCATGACGGTAATGGTTTAATCCATCCCTTTTGCAGGGAGCTACAGATTCAGTGGGTCCCATTTGCATTGGTCAGATCACTACTGTGTCCTCATCGGTCATCTGATCCTTGCCAGTCCTACTAGTGGCTGTGATTGACCTCTAGTCACACAACCTAACGCATGGAAATAATGCTGCTTCATTGGCTAGTAGAAGCTATGGCCAAACAGACCTTGGCTGCATTAATGTTTACTATACCTCTTACAGATCTTCCCTTAGTGCAGTGGAATAGTTGGATTTCCAGGTCTCCTTGTGTGCCAAAAAGAAAGTTCCTACAAGGGGTCTTGATGGCTTTTATCCTGGAATATGCAACTCAAAGTGCATGAAGGGATCATGATTTTTAGGGGTTTCAGCTGCTGACGAAATTCATTTCCCTGAAATCTTAATCGTAGAACATAGAATCATAGAATATCCTGAGTTGGAAGGGTCCCACAAAAATCAAGAGTCTATTCCCTTCTCTGAATGCACAGGAGCCAGATTTCTCCTCAGATAATCCACAAACTGAAATAACTTAATCTGACAAAATTTAATTAAACTATCAGTTTAGAATGTCTGTGTGTAGTACTGAGGCTGAGTGGAAAATAGGAGCAGAGATAATTGTGTTAGCTGGGAATAATGAGCTAGCTTACAGTGTAAGACTAGAAAGGTTGATGTTCAGTGTGATCTATGCTGACATATCCCGAGGACATGGTATTAGGCAGATTCAGCTGAGGACTGCTGAAGGACTGAGAATCTGAATTTTCATTTTAAAATGGGCACCCAAGGGCATGCTCCAGATCATTTGCTGTTCCCTAGTGTGAATGTGTGTATTCCTCTAATATCCACTATTGATATTAGTCCTGCCAATGCTTGATTCTGCATGAGCAAAGCCATTTGTGAGAGGCAGAGCACAAGAGCTGGTCTTACTGTTGGCAACATTTAGCTCATGGAGATGCTTAGACTGACCACAGCTAAAGAAGCATTGATCCTTCTTATTTGTACTCAGATGGCTCTTTTCTTTACTGACATCATGTTTATTGTCACATTGCTCTGCCTGATCTCTCCTGTGAGAAAGAGGAGATCTGTATGGAGCTTCATGACAGCTGCAGCATGATCTCTGAAGAGCCGCAGGCTTTGTAAGTCCCCTGTATTCCAGGAGACTACAGATTGTGGTTACCAGCAGCAAACAAGCCTACAACAGGATGATAGCGACAGCCTTCTCTGTCCTCCAAGCCCCTTCAGCTCTGCTGTAGGGTATCCCCATTCCCAGCCTCTCCTGGCCAGGATTTGACATAGCAGGCCTGGTGTCCAGGGAGAGTGATCACTAATGTAGAGGAAGCAGCTCCTTCATACTTGCTTATCCCTTTATGATGTACTTTGAACAAGAGATCATATTGAGGAGTAGTTTTACTGAGGCTCTGCTAAGAGATTGGAAGCTATCGTAGCTAATTAATAGAAAGGCCACTAAAAGGTTTCTCATCTTAAAAGTGACATGGTGTAAAAACTCTTTTTGTTCGCCTAATTCCAGTTCCAAGACCAGATCGTAAAACAGGGCTGCTTAAGGTAATCATTAAAAAATACAAATCTTGATTTTCCAGCTGTTTTGAAGGTGTTATTTTCAGGACATGTGTTCCTGTTAAATGCATCTATGAGCTCCTAAGCCAAAAGGATGTAAAGAGAAACAAATGTGATGCTTATGAAATGTCAACATCCTGGCTGGTAGGACTCTCACCCCAGGAGCCAGCTTTCTTGGGTTTCTGAAAAACTGAACCACAAATTAATTCAGCCAGGACACAAACCAGAACAATGAGACTGATTTTGGACCAGAACCCATCTAAACAGCAGTGTGGTTCCTGTTAGCCAAAATTAGGAGCCACAAACTACTCTCTTTATCTGAGCTTCCTCATGAGCTACTGGGGTAGTCCACGAACCATGAGGAGTTTGCAACTTCTGCTATCAAACTCCTTCTACCATGAACAGTGACATTTGTTCAGTAAAGACCTTGAGAGACATGTGTGCAGGGCTCTTTGTTTTCCCTCCCTGATGACCCCTCTGTTCTCCATCCCGCTGGGAACACGGCTGCCAGCTGGGTCACAAGCTGCACTGGTCTGCAGAAGATCCTGCTGCTCTTTTAATGATCTGTGTGTCCGACAGCCCACAGGCTGTTCTCCTTGGAAATCACAACAGAGAGAAGAATGTAACATTAAAAATAATCCAGACATGAGCTGCTGTGGAAAAACAAAACAAAACAAAAATACATAAAAAATCTCCCCCACAACAATACAGTATCCTTCTTCTCTTTGCCTGAGCAATTTTCCTGGATCTTTTCAGGAGGAAAAGTCTGTTTAACTTTTCCCCCTTCTAGGTTTCTGAGTAGACTGAAGGTGTGATCCAAACTCCACGTAATTCAGTGGAAAGCTTTCAAGGTCTCTGAGTTAGGTCTTGAATGCAGGGTGGTAGAAAGTGTGAGCATTCAGCCTTATCCTCAGGGTGAACCTAGACATGTCCTAGTGTTGCAGACCTGTGTGCCTATAGCACTCAGACCTAGCATTGAGCCCTGGAGAACAAAGCAGTAGAGCCTCAGATGACTGGAGCTTTATAAAACCCTGATTCATTTGAACTCCTGTGAGTTAGAACAGATATGCTCCCCAGAGTTTGCATTACAAATGGCAGAGGTAAAACTTAGAGACAACATTGAATCAACAAGATCCATTTGGTGCAGTTTATGTCTGTCACGGTTCAGAATGAGGTTTACCAAGGCCTCTCACTGGGCCTTTTCACAAAGGTACTGAGTCATTTAGCACAAAGCACATGCTCCTGTTCACAGCATCATTTTATAATGAAAATGGACATCATAGAGCTGTAAGAAAACCCGCTCATCAAGCCAGTGCTTTTTATGGTGGCTTAATTTTTCTAAAAATTATGCCCCAGGCAAGTTTCAAAATTTAAATTTCTGATACTCTTTGTATTTCCCCAAAGCTTGCTTTCATTAACTTTTTTTCCAAGACGTTACATCTTTCTGAGAATCTCATGGTCTCTGCGGCTTCCTCCAGCCTTCCTCCTCCTGCCCATAGAACTCAGTGGTACCGAAGAGCCACAGGGCTGAAGCCTTTACCCTCAGGCAAGATCAGCTCCTGTCATATCAGTTCTGACAGATGTTCTGACAAGTTGCCAGCTTGTTCTTAAACACCTGTAGTGTCTGGACAATACTCATCAGGCTACCTGAATTTTTTTTTGTCTTTTTACTCCAGCCATTACTTCAGCCCATTGATAAGAACTCATGAGCCCTGTGGGTTCAGCTGTGAGACTGAGGGAAAGGCAAGGCTTCAATAAGTACATTTTGGGCACTGAAAGAATCTTCTTTGTCAGCCTGCGGGTGTACTGAGATGAGCAAGGATCCCTTGGGAAATGGGCTTTTTCTCCACAGGAAGCCTCTGCCCTATGCAGAGTCCCTGGCTTTGGTTGGGATCCCTGCTGCATGCCCAAGAAAAGGCTGTTGGTTTGGGTTGTCTGAGGGGGATAATTTTCCTCACTATTTTTATTTCACTGTTTGGGCTATACTTGTTTTTGTAGCTTATACAGAGCTTGCAATAGATCTTAAAAATATGTACAGCTGTTAGTTTCCTTTTGTTTTGCTTTTGTTATACAGTCAGAGCTACGGATCATGCAGCACACAGCACTATAAAGAAGCAGATAAAGCTGTGGGGCCATCGTCCTGCTGAGGGTAACTACTATTATTATAATCAATACTGTTCACAATGGCAATAAACATAACAGCTATTTAAGGACAGATTCTATCAGCATCTTCCTTTCAGTGAAGCAAGGTCCTTGCAAAAACTGCTTCCTGCTGCAAAAGATTATTCTGAACCACTTCTTCCATCATGTTCACAACAGATGCCTTCCAGATACTCCAACTCACCAGACACTCCTTGGAAACATCAGATATGTCTTTTGTCAAGGGCTTCTGTTTTTAACAATATATTAATATTTCAGGCAAATGCTTGGCTGGTCTTCAGATGTTGCCAGTGGGTCTTAACATTTTTGGAAAAAAAAAGTGAGATTTATGAGCAGAGCTGCTGGGCGGAGAAGTGGACATGAGCAGTGTAAAAAACATACCTTGTGGTTTTAGTGACGCGTGAAGTATAATCGCAGATGGTGGTGGGTTGCATTCCAGTCACTGTGACAAAGATAAAAGGCGAGGTGAAGGTTAGCAATACTAATTATTTATGGGAGCCCTGTGTTCAGCTGTGCAGCACTGCCATGGCTAGATTGCCTTTTAGAAAAGTGTGGTAATACTGGCTGCCCTGTAATATTAACTGAACTCAATTATTTTTGCATGGATGAATAGTGGCACAACAGAAGTATTGCTCGTTGTTCTGGTCTGCCCTGACCAGCCCAGGGGGTTGCACCCCTCTCTCTTCCACTGTATGTCTTGTTTAACACCAGAGCCTCCATGGACCAGGGACATCCAGGGAGGAACTGGCAAGCTTTTGTTCTTGCTGTTGTTAATTCTGCTATGTTTTCTTTATTTTATTATTTTTATTTTTTTTACCACCTGAATCGTTTGCTAGATATGGCATAAGAGCAGCAGCATGGCTTTGGTGAACAGGGTGATTTCCATGACCCACTTGGCCATGGGCCTGGGCACCCTACTCTGAGTGTCCCAGCTGGAGCAGTAGTTGGAGAAGGTGGATCCAGAGAGCCCAGCAGCATCAGCTGTTGTGTGGTTCTGAGGGGAGGTGACTTTATAAAGGAGACCTAACGGTCAGGGCTGCCACATGTGGAAAAGATACATGCAGGGCCTCTCCCTGCTGAGTGAGAATTAGAAGCAGTGTAGAAGTATTTGAAATACAGACATAGCCCCCAGCTTCACTTTAAGGTTATTCCTGATCTGCCAGACAGGAACATGGAATTTTCATGGTGTAAATCTGGTTCCACAACACAGTGCTTTTATTTCTTTTGCTGTAAAGTCAAATGTACCATTGTACAAAGGGGAAGGTACCATCTGAGTGCATGTGGACACTGCAGCCTAAATTTGCACTGGAGTGAGATCCTCAGGCGCCATGCACAGTCTGTGGAGCCTTAAGCACAATCCAGCTGACCCACAAGTATGAGGACATCCTCATTTGTTTAAAACTCACTCGTTTAAACATCCTTACTTGTTTAAACAGTGAACAACACTAAAATAAAACAAGACAAAACCCACCAGCTATTAACTGCTGAAACAAGTGAAGAAAATGAGTTGCTCCAAGTCATCGTCCAGTCCAAAATCTGCCCCAATGTTCTTCCAAGTAATCTTCAGAATGTATTCAGCCAGGGAAGATGATCCACAGATACCTTGTTTTGTCACTCTGTATTCTTCACACACAGAATAACCCCCTTATCCCCCATTGTTGGGGGCAATTAGTTGTCTCAGCATTGCTTTTTTGTCTCTGTCCTTCAGACTTCTGGCAGTCCAACTGTGTTAAGCAGTGGACTCTTATTTGGCCATCATAATTTTCTTACTCAAATAGCTGTGCAGCACCAAAGAAATGTTACACAGCCTCCTGAAATGAAGCAAATGGCCTGGGCAGACACAGGGTTGCAGAAGGAGGTTTAAGTAGAGCTACTTAAAGAGTGCCAGTGGATGGCAGGTTATTTGCATGTCAGAAACACACCTGATGGAGACAAGCAATCATAAACACTGAGCATTAACAAGCCTCCTCTCCTGCTCAAAGAAACCTGATGCTCAGCCATGTGGAGAAACCATTTATTTCCTCTCTGCAGCAGAAAGTTCACTGAAATGGAAAGCAGCTCTTACAGATGGGTGCTTGAACTGGAGTTATGAACTGCATTTTAAGAACTGGCAAAATATATTCACTTTATCTCTTATCATATATTCTTTACTAAATCCACTAAACCGTCTTTTGCAAGGTTAGATTGGATTAGACGTTATAAATTCTTAATTAAAACGTTTAGGTCTTTAAGTGGATTTAAATGTTATTTTATTTCTTATCACTTCAGGATCTTTGTATAAAGGAGAATCAGGACCTTTATGTTTAAATATCCATTCAGCTTAAACAGCATTATTTGTGAATGTTGGGGTGGCCTTTAATAGCTCCCTATTAATTTGAAATACTGAAGAAGAACAGTAATCAGGACTGTGTTCTAATGCCTGAAAATTCACTTTATAATATTAAAAGATGTGATTTATATGTGATTTTAAGAGTCAATAGACTCTTAAAATAAGACACTAAAAGTAAAGTCTATAAAGCACATAGTTTACCTGAGCTACCTTAAGGAGTCACTGTATGTCACATGCTTGCCTTGTTTGAGCCTTTAAAGATAAATTAATAGATATTTAACAGGAAAATGCTGCTACAGCTTCACTGCAGGACAGTCTTCTCCCACCCATGTGTCGCTGCTATCTTTGCAGATGGTGGTGGCCTCGTACCCAAAGGAACTACTCATTCAGCTCTAGTCATGTGCCCTTGGGAGACCCATAATTTCTCTTGGTAGCTTCTAACCTAGGGGAGGTCTCAGCCCAAACGTGGGGAAGGAGGAGGCCCTGCAAATGTGAAGAGCAGGTCTGGAAGCTGAGTCTGGATGGAGATCGCATCTATCATCCTGTCCACCAACCTCATGAGTGCCTCACTGTTCTTCACCTCATCCCCCTCCATTTGTGACTAGGCTTCATGTTGTGCAGCCATGTACAATGGGATTTTGCTAAACCAGCAATGTAGCTATCAAATGGGCAGGCTGATATGGGGATAGACACTTCCTGAGGAGACCATTGAGTCTATCTCATGAGTCTGCATCTTCTCCATCATCTCTTCAAGGTTAAAACTGCCTTCTTCTCCACCAAGGCAGGTAAGAGATTCCAGGAGTTTGCCCAGATGAGTGAAGGAGTGGGAAGGAAAAGTCCCAGTACCTGAGCACACGTCCACCCCACACTCTAGGGTAAGCTCTAAGCCTTGGATTTTGAGTCCAAAGCTTGAGGAAGGTACCTGTGCTTAGTTCTGGGATGCGAAACTGCTAATGACTTATCTTGGATAGTATGGACAATAGTTCATGTTAGAATGTTTTCCTGAAACAAGGGTCATTATCAGGTGTTCAGTGATCGGTTCCAGGGAAATCGTTAACCTTCCTGCACAATTTGAATTCTCACTCTAAGTTGTCTGATGAGAACTCAGATACAAGCTTGGTGGGGGGGTCAAAAAAATGGGATTGTGGGGAACTGCTCAGGTTCTGGGACAATCATTGCACAGGGAGCTGGCTGAACCCTCTCCTTGGTAACTCCTTTGCATTCCCACAGTGTGAACAAGCATCATGGCTAGGTGAGATGACTCTGGTGTTGACACAAATGATCATGCTGTCCAGTCACCTTCAAGGGGAGAGAAGAGGCAGTAGGATTTTCACCCACATGCTCTCAGGAAGACTGATATTCCCAGTATGTTTGTTTGTTAGTAAAACATTGGTTTGCTTGGGGAATTTCAGCTATGAAGCGGCCCATATTCGGAGAATTAAGTGAGCTTGTGTGTTTTGGATTTTGCTATTTTCTTCTTGCTCTTTTTGTTATCTCAAAGGACAAATTCACTAAGCAGACTGGAATAGGTGAGGGAGGTTTGGTGTTGGTTTTCAGTTGTTTTTCAGTCCCTTTTGACCTGGCAATATAGTGTTCACATGACAAAGACCTGTATTATTTGGAGTGCCTTCTTCAAAATCTTTACTGTTAGTTGCTGACTTCGTTCCCATGCCCTGCATTCATCTGTTGTGGGCATGACTTGGGTAGGTCCAGACAGGAATTTTGTAATCTCAGTCCACAAGGGTCGTCCAAAAAATACCGCAAAGCCCCTGCTCACTATCTTCCTTACATACATCTCCTTGTTCTACACACTTGTTCAGTGCAGCTCTGCTTCTTCTTGCAGAGCCCCTCTCTTTCCAAGGGTCATTTTCCAAGGTTCTTTTCCAAGGCTCTGATGATAGGATCTGCCATCTAGCTGTGGCCTTGCAAATCTGTCACTAACAGTAGTTAACCCTCTGCTCATGGCTCACTGCTGCAAAAACTCATTTCGGTTCTACCTTACATGCATAGGAAGTTCCACACAAATGTGTGTGGGAACTTCTTCCCAGTGCAGTGATGGAGCAGTGGCACAGCTGCACAGAGAGGTGGTGGAGTCTCCTTCTCTGGAGACGTTCCAGACCCGCCTGGACGCCTACCTGTGCAACCTGGGCTAGGGAGCTGCTTTGGCAGGGGGTTGGACTCCATGATCTCTAGAGGTCCCTTCCCACCCCTACAATTCTGTGATTCTGTTCCTTATTCACCAGCTTTTTCTATTAGAATTTATATTTTCTGTGTAGGGACAGCACAAGAGATCAGAAAATCTGAGAAGCGTCGCATGTATATGTGTAAGAATGGTCACAAATGTAAGAGTTAAGTGCCTGCTTCAGAAACAGGAAACGGGCATGTCAAGCAGACTATAAATAAGTGACTTTGGGGCCCAGGCTTCCAGACACATGTATATGTCACAGAAATCCCTGTTACAGCTCTTCAGCACTTTAAAACTGAAGTTTAAGCTACAGGCATGTGACCAGGAGCAAGAGTGTGAGCAGACTCACACTCCAGCCTGTGCTAGAGCAGGTCCAAAGAAGGCCAACAAGGCTTGGAGAATATTGCGCCTGGAGAATATGCCCTGGAGGAGCTACTGAAGGAGCTGAGGCTGTTGAGTATGGGGAAGAGGAGGCTGAGGGGAGACGTTATTGCTCTCTTCAAATACCTGAAAGGTGATCGCAGCAGCAGCAGGGTTGGTCTCTTCTCACTGGTGACAGGTGAAAGGACAAGGGGAAATGGCCTCAAGCTGTACCAGGTGAGGTTTAGGTTGGATATCAGGAAAAACTTCTTTACAGAAAGGGTTGCTCGGCACTGGGCTCCCCAGGGAGGTGGATGATTCACCATTCCTGAATGTGTTTAAAAACTGTCTGGATGTGGTGCTCAGGGACATGATTTAGTGGTGGGTTGTTAGAGGTAGGGTAGTATGGTTTGGTTGCAGTTGGACTTGATGATCTTGAAGGTCTTTTCCAATCTAAGCAATTCTATGATTCTATGAGATCTGAGAAGTACAGTGAGTCACATACAGCATTTGTAAACTGCAATGTACAGCAACAACACCTCCACGGGACATCTCTGTGGGAAGGATTTGCAGCAGGCTACTTGTGGCCCTGAACAAAGCTGTCAGGTTGCATCTATCTTATTTTGGGCTAACAAAAAGGTGGCAGCTGTAACCTAGTCTGTCTACAGTAGCTCCTTACCCTCTGTACCTGTCCCATTTGCCTTAAGCACTCTCAATGAGAATGAGCCTGAGATATCAAACTCTTTCAATGGCTAGAGAATAAAGAAAAAAGAGATGGATTTAACTGTCATTAAAATAAATAATAACGCCCTGAGGGTGTGTTTGTGGGCACTTTTTATCTCAGTCTATCTCACATGGAAATAAGAAGAGGAGCAGGGTCTTGAAGGTCAGATGGGCTACCAATGCTTAGCTTCTCTGCAGGTGGGCTCTATAAACATTACACCTTCCTCTTCCATGAAGACATATTTTAGGGATTGCAAAAAGGAAAGCTTTCAGGAGATTTTCTTGGGGTAACTTATTTGCACTTTTCCAATCTCCTAAATGCATTGCTCATTCACAGGCTCCTTTTCCTTCACTAAATAACATATTCAGGTAACAAATCCAGCTAAAACCCAATCCTTCCCTTTACCTGCTATTTCCCTTAGTGTTCACCTCTGCTACCACAACCCTGAGCACAGCTGGATTGATAGGCAGGGCTGCTACACCTCTATCTGAGTCTGCAGTGGGACAACCAAACCACCCCCCAAAATACTCTTATAAAAGAAGAAAAAAGAATATAACTCAACCAATTCTTCAGTTGGTTCAGTGTGTATCCTCCACAAGCAATGGTAGCAGTACAAGAGAATTGGGAACAGAAGCTCAACAGAAGCCTCCTGCTCAGTTTGGGCCATAACATGATCCTTACTTCACCTTTTTGCTCTTGAAAAGATGACGTGCAGTCTGCCTGAGAGACTCAAATAACAGGAAGCATTCCATCTTGTGATTAAGGGGAACAAAATATGGGGAATATCATCTTCATGGGGAGTGATGCTATTTGAGCACAGCCTGGGAGAGTGAGCAGAATATAATTTTCAGATGAAGCACTGATCTGTACTTGTAGAGAGGCTTAGGAGGTGTGTATGGAAGGAAGACATCTCACACCAAGGAAAAGAACTGCAGAAGATTTTCTTCTGAAGTCTTTCCCTCTTAATTGTAACTGAGACTTATAACAGAATACATTTTTTTAAAGACATGAACAGCACAGGATTACTGCAGAGGGACGATTATCCCTAGCTTAAATGTAGAGTGTGCCAGGATTTAACTATGCAATGGGACTGTAAGCATTCCTTTTTGTGTAGCTTTTGTGCAGCACCTTGCAGAACCTAGCCACAGACCTGGCCGCCTCTGTAGTGCTACAGTAATTAAAAATACTTGTTTAAAGATAAATGTGGCTATCCCTTTTAGAAATATTCCTGTATCACAGAATCACAGAATCATAGGGGTTGGAAGGGACCTCTAGAGATCATTGAGTCCAAACCCCAAATGTAGTCCAAGCGTAGATTGCAACAACATAGTCTCACGTTCTGTGTAAAAGTTCCTGAAATAAGGAACTTTTTATGAGACCTGTTAGCAGTTAAATGTTGTTAATATTCTGTATTTGCACCTCCAATATCTCACGTTTTCATATAATAGCAGAAGTAGAGAACGGCTATTAAATGGCAAAATGGCTTCATGCAGATCAGAGTCCATTCAGGATATCTGGCACCAGGGACTTCTTATCCCTTTTCCTTTCCTGATGAGTTCAGTCCAGGGAAGCCTACCACCTCAGGAGTGGCCAATCTTCCTAGCTACTACTAAAGTTTCTGAGCAGCCCAACATTATTTATTTGAGGGCAGCTGCCTCTACAGCCTCTGCAGTACCTCCCTGACTGCTGCTGCTGACCTCAGGGCTGCTCTTGCAGAGCCTAACTTTCCTGTCCCTTCCCAGGAGTGGAGTTTCTGAGAAAGCTCTCTCATGCTTATCAACCCCTCTTCAGAGGTGATGAATTGCTGCTGATAGTCCTCTTCATGTGAGTCAAATACACCATGAAGAGCTGTGTAAGGCTTCAGTGTTGATTAAGGCGCTCTGTGGTTATCCACTGGCATATGTCTGTTAATTAAGCTAAGTAAAAGACTAACATTGGCTTTAAGAGCCATCCCCAGGAATGTTCTTACTGTATGTTTATATGTTAGCATCGGCAGAAAATGAGTTAGGTAGTTCTTTTCTGGCTGTATTTATTCCTAATTTTAGACAATGTCATCTTTCTTCTGGCATGGCTGAAATTTTATGCCAGGTCCAACTTAGAGCAACCTGCACACTGTCAGTCCACACTAAATGATGGCAACTCAAGCTATCTCTAAGCCTCATCTGGGGGTGAGAAAAGGATTAGCCCAGGGGTTAGAGGATGGCTGAGTCATTTTTGAAGGAACTGCATCATTGTGGCCCATCCATGTCTTGTGTTCAGCCATGACAATTAGGGGATGTGGCTTTCACAGGCTCTCTGATGCTGTGTTGGAGGGCTCCCTTCTGACACCACCAACCAGTTAATCTCATTTTAAGGATCCAAGCTTGTTTTCTGGGGCCATGTCATTCCTTGTCAATTCACACCAATGTCAAAGGCAGGCAAGAATTAGGAAACGTCCCGGGAGCAGAAACATCTCTTGCAGTCTAAAGATCAGATAGCAGTCTCAGCAAAGCTTAGTTGAGTTTAGCGTGTCTTTTTCATAGATGCATTCTTGGAACATTCCAAATTCACAAATCTTAAAGAAAGCTTTATATGGATTGAAAATAACAGTTGATTGAAAATGTCAGTATGTATTAAAACAAGAGTTGCAGTTCTCAGGAAGTAACTGAGAACAATACAATTTCCTTGAAACTCAGTCATTCTGGAAGAGGGTGCAAAAAGGTCTGCTTCTAACCAAATTTCACAAAGCATATCCTACTGATGCCCAAAAGGAAAACTAATCATTTGATTAAGTTTTACCTTTACATTCCTTATTATCTATTTTCATATCGTTTTCATATTAGTTACTCAATGTTTCTGGAAGCCAAAAAAGAAAAAAAAGAAAAACTTTAAAAGACAATATCATGATTTATACACACTATTCTTCCTTATTCCTTCGCAAACTATGATACCTCATCTATGTCTAAAAGTCAAGTGATCAGTGTAGCCAAAACAGTTTTTCAGTTAGGAAAATATTTTCAACATTGAGCCTAATGAACATCTTCATTTATCACGGTAGATTCACGAAATCAGATGTTACAGGATAACAGGTTTTGTACCAGTGGTACTCTGGAGATCCTTGAGTCCAGGTTATGAAACAAGTGGAACTAAAGTTTTCATCTCAAACAGATTTAGAGCAAAAAAAAGGTTACAGTTTAATTTTCTTAGACTATGACTTCCCACCTCAAAAACAGTGTCAATTTTTCATCAAAGAGGTTTTTTCTATCTTTGGTCACCACGAAAGAATTTCAAGCCTTTGCCCAAACCATCATTGTGTTCCTGTGGTTCTCCTGTTTGAGATACACCAGATGGAACAGTATTGGTGAAGTCAAGGTTTTCCAAGACTAGAAAAGTCTCAGCAGTAAGCACAAACAATTCTGCAGCATAAGATCTTGAAAATCAAAAAAAGCTTTTACTGGTTTGCTTGATAAATAAGTAAGGCCTTGATTTAATGTGTTTCTGACTATCCAATTGTGCAGGGTATAACCGCCACTCACCTCCTCAGTTCTGCCTAGCTGCTCCCTCCTAAACAATTCCTTATTAGAGTGCCTCACAGCATGTCAGGCACTTCGCTTGCCACCAGCCTGAGCAGATGGAAATATGTGTGCCTCTAACAAATGTGACCTTGTTAGGCTGCTCGTCCTTCATGTGTGAGCGAGAGAGATGTAAAGTGTTACACCCACTGCCTCTCCAAGGGTGAAGAGAATCCAATGGTGTGTCTGCATGTCTCCTGGTAACACTGCCTTGATATGATCAACACTGCAGATACTGCTTTTCAGCATCGCCACATTGCTACAAAGCGTATGCTTGCCCCCACCAAAGCTTACTCACTCTTCACCTCCTGGAAATCACACCTGGGGTTAAATGTGGTGCATCAGGGGCCGCTATGGTGAAGGGCAGAGTGTAAGTAGCTGTCCTTTTGGCAGTCATTAAAAGAGAAAATTGAGAGATAAGCACAAAAATAGAAAGCGAATGGGTGAATGGAAAATGAAGATAAATAGAGGTTTGTAAGTAGTTTTGATCTGTGACTTGATCCTAAAAGAAATTTGTAAAAAATGACAGTAATCTATTTTGCCCACACTGTGTTTTGTGGGAACTGTCTCAACATCATATACAAGAAAGTTATGTCTAAGGTCTGTGGGTGTGACGAAAAAAGGGAAGAATTAACTTCTCTTTATCGGACATCCCTTAGATAGTTAATTGTACGCTAGAGAAACCTATAAATCTCTGGAAAAAAAAAGGCTAAAGTAGTTGCCTTCAGGGCTCTAGGCTGTTGTCACACAGATTTTTCTAGTGCTGTTGGATGTACTCTGAGACATTCATATGGGGCAGGCAGAGAGGACAAGCATGCTGCTCAGAGAAGCTGTGGTGCCCCTGCCCTGGAGGCACTCAAGGACAGACTGGATGGGGCCCTGGGCAGCCTGAGCTGGTGAGAGGCAACCCTGCCCATGGCAGGAGGTTGGATTTGGATGGTCCTTAAGAACCCTTCCAACCCTAGCAATTCTGTTTATCCATGGATGATTCTATTTCACAGCAGCTAGGGGTGACTGTATTGTTGTGGCTGCACGGGGTACCCCCTGGCACCTCACACTGTGTGAGTCACTACTGTGTGTGCAGTTGAATCACCCCCTTGACTTGCAGGTCTCTGGAGATTTTTCCCACTGTATGGGAACTGCTGAATCATGGCCTGAACCACTGATTGATCACCTGAGGTGAGCAGTGAGTCAGCTGCAGGAGCACAGGTGAAGGTAATGTACCCGTGTGACCGGGAGGGGTGGAGTCTGGCTCCACCTCTCCCAGACCCCATTTAAGGGCTGACCACCACTAGGGAAGGATTTCTTGCTGGAGATTACTCCTTTGGAGTTTTCTACTCCAAGCCTGGGACATGTGTATTTTCCTTTATTTTGGTTGTCTCTTTCCATCATGATAATCTTTCAAACTATACCATCTGTAAAATATCCCCACCACAATACTATTTGACATTATTCATTCTGTGAACCATATGTCCACTAACACCCTAAATAACCACACAGCTCATTTCCTTAATAAGAATAAAAAGTGTTCCTGTTATGAACTTCAGGCAGCCAAGCCCAGCCTCTGTTCTGAAGTGTTCTGTAGGGCCAAATGGAGGGCACTGTTCCCACATGAATGACAGCTGAATGCAACAATTTGATAGCCTGGAAGTCCATTTAAAGCATCTCTTTAGTGGAGGAGTGTTGCTAAGTTTGGGAGAGTTCAAGAGAAGGGCTGCAGGGACTCAGCCTGGGCAAAGATGGCAGCTTCCTGCTGGCCATCCAAAATCTTTTGTCCACGCCCCCAAACCTGCATACGACTTCCAGACCCTATTCATCTTCTGCTGGCACTTCCTTCTGAATTCTCCATATGAAGGAAGAAAATGTACTAAGATGCTACCAGGGACAAATGGGAATTTTTGTCCCTATGTCACTACCATCATTTGAAATGAAATAAATCTAAGCCTTTACAGCACATCTGAATATTTAAGATTACCAAAAACTGACAATGGGAAACGAAATAATTTGGCTTTAACCCTCTGCCCTTTAATACCAGCAGTAGAATTCCACTGATTCAGCTGGATTGAGCTTTCAGAAACTTAGTGTGTGCTTTCCAGATTGAGCAGTGTGTATGACTGATAGCAGCTCTTAAGAAGTATTAGCTCATGGAGCAGTTAGCAGTAGGCAAGTAAGATTCAAAAGACAGAGAGCCAGAAATCTGAAACAAGTTAGCACTTGGGGTGACTTAAAAGCAAGCACTGATACCCCATATCTCTCCTTTGTTCAGGGTGATGACGAGGTTGCCAGCTAAAGCATGCCCTCTCCTTTTAGGGTGTAAGTCCTCGCTGCTGGCAAATTGTTTTCATGTTTGGTAAACCAGCCAACTTGTGACCTGTTAGTTGTTGACAAGTGAAGAGGGTGCTCTTCTATCCTTGGGACAATAATCAAAAAATAATAGGCCAGATCCTCTAATCTGATCTGGCACTTTTGTGGAGTTCAGGAGGTGAAAAGGAGCTAGCAATCATCCTGCTGCAAATGGACAGCCAGAAATGCCTATTCTGAACATCCCACCTTGCAGGGAGGATGAAAAATAAGAAGCAAGTGGAGATCTTCCCCATGTAGAATTCACCTTAACCCCAATTACAATATCAGTGTAAGTGAGGAGTTTTAACCCATAGGGGGGATATAGACTGCTGAGAAAAACCAGCTGTTCTGTGGCTCAACCTACAGCATGCTGCAGGTCTATCAGATTGCTCTGAGTTCTGCCACCAGCTGTCTGCCATCAGCATATCTTGGGAGAAGAGAGCTTACCAGCAACTACTGAGCAAAATTTCTGCAGGAATGGAGCAGAAAGAGGGAATGTATTTGGAGCTCCTTGACTCTTTCCACATTGCTCTTAACCCAAACTGCTTGTTTCCCTTCCTTCCCACATGGAAATTCCTCTCTGCTCCTGAGAGGGACATAAGAATGCCTTCGCTCTTCTCAGCTGCTCTTCCTATGAGTGAGGAACGAGATAGTGAAAGGTTTCTCCAGGCCTTGATGGAGCTCCAGAGAAGAAAGAAACATCTTGCCTGGGAAGGAAAACATTGTCAGCATTAATTATCGTCAATGCCAACTGTTAAGAAAATGACAAACAATGAGGCAGATTTCAACAAACTAGAGATTAAAAGCATGTCTCTGGATTGTGTTAATGACCTCCTGATGCTTCAGCTTGTGGTGTAAGGAGGGGCTGGATATGCATGGGAAGGACTGGTTGTTACCTTTAATGGCTTTATCTATCACAAGCATTGAAAGCATCATTTTGAAAAATGAAAGCTGGTGGTCTTACTCAGTCCAGTGTCTTCAGAACCTGGAGTAAAATATTTAAAGATAATTTAACCACTGAATGAAATGGTAAATGAGCACCTCAGAGTCAAAGTGCATGTGACACATCTGGCTGCCTTCTCTTTAAGCCATCTGAGTTTCTGATGAAAACATCAGGCATTAATCCTCTGCAACAAAGACATAGGGTAAGTATGCACTCATACAGGAAAAAAATAGTTTGCTTTTATGATTTTTGTGACTGTGTAGGTCCTCATTTCCTTTGTCTATATACTGGGAATCACAAACCATCCATATAGGATTAATACTCACTACATCCAGATGAGAACTAAGAAGAAAATGGCCTCTGAAATTATTCTCTTTACTTCTACAAATTTTAATTATTTTTTTTTTTTGCCTCTGAAATATCTGTTTCTTGAAATGAAATTTTCATTTCTAGGGAAAACATATGAAATGAATTGAGGCTTTGACACCAGGACCTCACCAGAGCCATGCTTCAGCCAGCCAAGGGCTGTTCTCTCTCATGTTGGTTCCTCACCCATAGCACAGCACCATATCCTGGGGAGTTCTGCTCCTCAGCATCAGAGTAGCACAGCTGCAGGGAGTATATGCAGTTCTCATCAGCCATTTCAGAGGGTTTTCTAAAGCACATTTCTTATTTTTTTTTTATTATCATTAAAAAAAAAAAACTGAAGTAATAACCCAGCGATTTCTATCAGATTTTTTCCTGTTTTTATATATATAAAAAATATTAACAAAATCTACGCAAAACAAGAGGAAAGCACTGCTCTGCTGGTACAAACTATTTTTGCACTTGTGCCATCTGGCACTTGATGCCATTATTATTTATCTGTATTGCCATAGTGCCTGGGAGCTCCAACAGAGACCAGAAACACACAATAAAGAACAACACTTCTGTTGTGAAGGTGAGTAACAGATTGTAAGCTAATAACAAATCCTTAAATTTGTTTGACAGTACCTTTCAGACCATGATAAAAATTAAAATATGGATGAGTTAAAATAAGGACATGTTGGAGTTTATAATCTACAAGATAATAAATCTGAAAAAATGCAAGAATATGTGCAACATATGCACCAAATACAACAAGCAGAGACTTATTAGCAGTTAAAAACAAGAACAAAAACTGGAACAAGTCGTTCTACTCAATCAAACAGAAAATGGAAAAGTATTTTTATGTCTTTTTGGTAGACTCAGCAATGTCAAATAACGCACAATTTCGAATTGCCACCTCCCCTTTGTTTGAGGTTTGCGTTCTCCAACACCTAATGTGGTGACAGTCTCAACCCTACACGCTTCTCGGTTTTTTGGTTTTGTTTCCTCTCTAACTAGCTATTCATTTTCTTGATTCTTGTGGGAAAGAAGAAAAAAACCAACACGATATTAAAAAAGCACAGATATTTAAGATCATTACACCTCTTCCTTTGTATATGACAGTAATCAAAGGCTCTTAGTGTTTGTGTGATACACACTCAGAATGACTGTGCAAAGGGCATCTACAGCAATGTAGCTAATATGCTGCTCACCCCTAAAAGTCTTCCAGCATTCTGCAGAACCCAGGGACCCAAAACCCTTACTGAACAATCTCCTCTATATCAGATTAATTAGGAAAATTGTTTTAGAGGTATGTTCCCATTTTTGCCTTAATTTCCAAACTTTCCCTGGAACCAGCTCTAGTGTTTTAAAGCAAGTGCCATGTGGAAGGAGAGCGATAGTGCTGAGCAAGAACAGGAGCAGCACAGGATGGCTATCTGCCAGGTTCTGCCTCATCATCCTGAAATCCAGTTCTGCGGGAGCTGTGAGTCACTTTCGTGGATGCAAAAGTAGAAAGTTTATACAAACCCAAGGAGAGCTATGGAGTTTTATTGCCAATTCCCTGCTGGCTGCTAGCTCTAGAGTTTCTTGCCTGGTTCTCCATCTCACCCCTGGATTTTCTCAGTCCTCAATTGCTCAGTAATTTTCTGCCTTATCTCCAGAGCCTTGCTAGTTTTATTACTCGTGAGCTGCAAGCAAAACAACCATGCTGACCTCAGGATGAGAAAAGGGAGGGTGGGTGGATCAGATATTGCATGTGCCAAGTTCATACCTGCACAGTGGCTGACCTGCCAAATGGAGTCAGGGTGTCTCCCTCTGGGGGCCTAGCCAGTCCCCATTGCCTTCAAGGAGAGGCTGTTATCTCTGAGATGGGGTTAGGGTAGAGGTTAGGAGCAGCAGGAGAGGAGTCTTCAAGCAGAAGAGGGAATAAGATGAGAGATTGCCCTGCCTCTGGGGTTAATGGTTTTCACTGGCAAAAGTTAAGTCAAGTCCAGACAGGAATCCGTCATATTCATGTGTTAAAAGACAGAAAGATAGAGAGAAGGGAAAGTAAGAGATAATTAATATGAAATGGTTGCCTCTAGTCCTTGTGTAAGAGTCAAGAGGATCTGGACCACGTGGAGATGGGTCAGGGATCAGCATGATCTAACACTCATCAGCATCAATAGACCCCATATCTCTTTCCTGGTTAGAGAGTTACCATGGTAGAGCAAGAGACCTGTCTGCCCGTGAACTCAGTTCTGATCTTCCAGGATAAACTCAAATCATGCAGAAGACACTGGATCCCACCCTCTTTGACTTCAGAAAAAGAATTATTTTGGCACATACTCATTACATTTATGATAATAGTGTAAAGTCCTTATCTGTTTTTGATAGCCATTAAAAATAAATATATGAAAGGTTGCATGAACTACAAGTTAGGGTATAACTTTGATCATTGTTCAGAGCTTTGCTGTGCCATGGAAGTGAATGAGGAAACTGCTCTCAGCCTTTTCTCTTTAAATTAATAATAGAGGACATGTAGATTTTTCTCTTCATCTGCAGAAGCGATTTAAATTAATACACTGAGAAAAAAAATCCCATTTAATGATGGCTTTACTGAACTACTGGATTGTATGGTTTATTTTCTGCTTTTACTGGATTTTCTTTCAGGTTACAAAGCATGGCAACTAAGCTGCTTTACTTCTTTCATTTCTACTGACTCATCTTTTCCCTCTGCTTGCTTCTTCCATAAAGTTGCAATCCAATACACAATCATCTGCACCATCTCTGCTAATTACATCACGGTGCTTTGAGATTTTTGATGAGGATTAAATGACATGGTGATAGCTTTCTGTTTCAATATTTCTGCTGCTTGTTTTTACACCTTCACTAGCAAATTAGAGAGAATGCACACAGAGGTCAACAGACAGTCCAGAAGGAAAGGGATCAGTGCTCAGTGCATTTATAGTTTTTGACTGGTCCACAGGACTGATTTTAGTCTGAAATTTCTCTTGAGAAACGGCAGTTGGTTGCATATAAGCTAAGTGGAAGCCATAAACATTTGTGCCATACCTTGGCCGTTCATTAGCCCTTGTGAAATAAAATGACTTTTGTCCACCCACAGTGTTATTTCTTACTGCAGGTTATCTACCTGGGAAATGTATCAAGGGAATAAGGTTTCTGCACTACAAACAAAACCTGTCAAACTACAGAAGATTTGGAGAACAGAGTTAAGATTTGGAGAACAGACTCACAACCATGGCCTGTCCATGTATGCTGTTATTTCAAAAATAATTTGTGGGAAGGAAACTGTAATGACATATGACCAAAAGTCCAATCATTTCAGTCACCTGTCTCCAAAAGTGGCTGAAATGATGAATGTGGCCATAAGAACAGGAATGCTTTTCCCAGTCTCCAAAAATCACTATCACATTGATCTAAAGAAAGAAAAGTGTGGTATGCCTGAATGAGAAATACAGGAGAATTATAAAAGATCGCAGTTAGCTAGGCTTGGATGCACTATGAGTAGCAGAAAGAATGACAAATTAGAAGGAAATAACAGTTTGATCTACATCTCTAAACTTCTGATTGCACATCTTAAGAAGGAAAAAATAAAATAAAATAGAGTTGGTTGGAAGAAACCCACTTGGGATTAGATGTCTGTAAGATTTCCATAGGCACATCTCCTGTGCAGCCCCCTATCCTGTATCTCACTTCAACAATCAGAAGGCGATGCCCCAGCGCCTTTTGAATGCTGAACACTGAGCATCTTCCCCCTCTGCCTGCAGGGAGTTTCAAGCCAGCAAGCAC
Source organism: Cyrtonyx montezumae (assembly GCF_038088225.1). Lineage (NCBI taxonomy): Eukaryota > Metazoa > Chordata > Aves > Galliformes > Odontophoridae > Cyrtonyx > Cyrtonyx montezumae. The sequence continues at coordinate 31,606,072 of NW_027072034.1, read as the reverse complement.
ATTTCCAGGAAAAACATCTTTATTAATGTAACCACTGTCCTGTGGCCTTTTTTCTGAAGCTTTTTCTGTTGCTGAGTTTTTCAAGAGCTGTAAACATCCAGATGTCTCCCATCTCAACCAAGAGAGCTTCCTGAAGAGCTTTCCTAGCTCATTCTTTTGCAGTGCCTAGCTGTGACATGAAGTATCTTTCAGTGGAAAAGAAAGTCCCTTTATGTGACCAGCAGGCCAATGCTCTGTGGATCATTAGGCAGCCCAGCACAGGAGCATTGTTTTGAAGAACATAGCGGAGAGTTCAGTAATGGACACTTCTGATCTGGCATATCCCAAATTCCGAATACTTGGATAATTTATGCTTATGCGTACATTCCTTGGTGAGAGGACGAAACAAGATCTGATAATGTTTCTCTTGAGCAAGTCTCAACAAAATCATAGCTCTTGCTTAACAAGTAATGAGGCTGCCGTTTTTCCTTCTTTTATGAAGGTTTTGTATGAATTTTTGTAATCTGGGTGGTTGCCTCAGGGAATGGAATATAATTTGAGTGACTGAACATACTGTCTTTATTTTGACTTTGAGCAGGGTTGGGTCAAACAAATAAAGAAGCTTCCATGTGAGCAGCCCCAACAAGGGTAGCCTTTTTCATCCAAGCAAATTGTGCAGCAGGAGGGAGATCTACAAACAACGATTAAAAACCCTGGTGATGACTGCGAGCTGAAAGCTCTTATTTTGCTAATGGTTTGTGTTTTCATGGAGGGCTTTCTCAGACAGTACAGAAACCCTGCCCTGTAGCAGGAAGTTCACACAAGTGAAGATGAGGAAGACCCTGTAGAGCTTCAGTGAGGGTGATCCATCAGAGCAACCTATGTGGAAGAGCAAGGGGTCTGTGAAGGGTAACAGGACACTTGAGCCACCACACATGAATTCCTCCACTGGACGGGGTATGACAGAGACAGAGAGAAAGCTCCATACATGTTGCAGTCACTTTGAGGGAGAGTTTCCCAGCTTCCCTCTCCCAGCTTCATACTGATACCAGAAGACGCAGGACTCCAGTAGACCAAGCATCTCCAGCAACCTCACACCAGCAGATACTTCTGGGACTGATGGCTGATATGAACAAATATTTAGGGGATTAAAAAACCCCTCTGGTATGAAAGGAAATATTTCTGTATTAACTTTGGTCAAGGCTGACAGACTTCAAGTTAATAAGAGCATTTTTCCTGTTTTCTGCCTTAGTACTGGTCCAATTACAGAATCCCATGGTGTTAAACCTATCATATAAGCAATGTGTTGATACATGAGAATGGTGGTTAGAATGAGGTGGTTAGAATAATAATAATATTAAAAATGATTATTAAAGTGAAAAACTGTAAGCAGTATTCTGGTTCACAGAGATAAGGAAACCACGTCGATTATATTTCATCTATTATACTTTTTTATCTTGGCAGTGTCTCTTTGAAAACTATGAAAACTTTTGTAGCTGCCTGAGGATTCTGTGGGAAAACATCTACTTTTTAGCAGTGTTATCTTCTCCGTCTGTTCCTATGACTTTTGTGTACTGCTGTTGTGACAACAGATCAGTTACAACTATTCTAGTTTCCAACTGGATTTGGATTAATGAGTCATTTTAAGGCCTTCTCTGAATCAGCTGCATGCTCTACATAAGTTATATGTTAGTCAAGGTATTTTGTTTTCAGAAGAAGCAAAGAAAATGTTTTCTAGACCAATATATTGCTATATATTTTTCCCTACTTGTTCTTATTTTTTTCTCCCAGTGGAAAATCAAGAAAAATGCAGTGCAGGATACTGTGCAAACTTTCTCTGTTTAGCTGTGAGATGTTAATATTTTATTTCAGTTATTTACAGTGTATAAACTTGGAGCTCAGTGAGGTAAATGGGGAAGCTGGAATTCACAAACATAGCTGAAAATCCCATCAACAGTTAAAGACAGCAGGTCTGAAATGCTCCTCAGTGTGTATGAAACTGACTGTGTGAACACAAAACAGTCACTTTGGGTAAAATGACATTTGCAACTTAGAAGTAAGAATACTTACAGAAATTATTCCATTGGATCAAATTCACCTTTACCAGAAAGACCCTCCTGATTCACTTGAAACTTCATACCTGACAAGGGAGAGGTAAAACCAGCTAGGAGCAGCCCCAAGCAACCAGGATCTCTTGGTCAAGTGCAAGACCTGGGTTGTGACAACAAAAGGGGCTGCTACATGGCAACTGATGAAAAGCAGGACAGTGTTTGGCTTACAGCAGCACTAAAGAAAACAGGTTAGAGTGCTGGGCTGGATGCAGATGTGCATCTGTTCCACACTGCAGAGTGTGACCTGGGATATCTAAACAGATTTCCAGCACCTGCCCTTACAGCCATCCCCTTTCTCCCACACCTGGGTCTAATTCATGCATATAAGCAACCTTACTGCAGCCACTGTGACACAGACACCAGTGGGAAGAGATCCAGTCACTACAGTTTCTCCAGAAAGATTTGCCCTTACTCAGGGGCATTAATGATGGCAAGTGCAGCATTTTCCTTTGTTACTTGTTCCAGCAAGTAAGTCTCACAGCTGAAAGCATCTGTTACTGTTTCTTTCTGATTTGATGATTTGAATGCGCTAGGATTTAACGTTCAGATGCTCTTTTTTTCTCTCACAGGAAATTGCACACAGAATCTGACCCTCCCTTCAGCCTGTTATGTTTTGTTTTTTTTTTGTTTTTGAAGAATTAGCAGATTCTTCCTGTCTCTGAGCACAAGGCAGTTTTTCCAGCCTTCAGTTCATCTTGGTGGCTCTTTGCTGCAGGCTCTGTAGCCTTTCAAGTTCCTGTGAAAATCAGGACACCAGAATTACTTGCTGGTATCTATGTTGACAACGGAGCTAAATTTAATTCTCTGCTCCTCTGATTATATGCCCAGGATCTAGGCTGCTGGCACTGCCCCAGCTAAGTGCTGCTCCTTGTCTGGTGTCACCTCTCGAGCTGCCATAAGGGAGTTGTTGTTTCTGAGGATCCTGTTGCCCACCCCATGACGACAACCTGGCTTTCGTCTTGTTGTGGTTCTTTGATGTGCAACGCCACTTGGCCATGGCATCACAGCACATTTGGGCTGTAACACCACACCTGATGGAGGGCACACCCAGAACTGCCCATGGATTCCCCAGTCTGGAAGAGAAGGGTTTGAAGCCCAGATTCACTGAGTGAAGGAAGACATTCTGCATCACTGTCCCTTCCTCGTCATTGCGCATCTCTTCATCATTTATCCATGTTGCTGGAAATAATTTCTTATATACTTTTCATATAAGAAAGTTCAACTCTAATGTAAATCCCTGCAGAACACTGATAGAAATGACCCCTTGACAAATAAGTAAATAGTTTCAGGAATTTAGTGTGTTGTATTGGTAGTGCTAGCCCATCTGTCACGCAGGACTTCCTTAAGGGAAATCTAAGCACATTTCTTGCGCTGTCAAACTTCTTTATCATGCAAATTGGTAATCTTGTCCAGAAAAGAAAACAGACTTTTTTTTACAAACAGATTGATTTTCCATAAAGCTATGTGGATCAGCATTAATTAAACTCTCTACTTCTTCCATTTTCAAGGCCTTTTTATTTACTTTTTATTTGCAAATGTCTAATGTCAGGCTCAACAACTGAAGCTAGGCTGCTGCTGACACAGAATCAACGTGTTCCCATGCTTCTGGGAATTGAATGGTGCTCTGAGATCTCGACAGAATTACTATCAGAAAAGGTTGTTTTTCTTTTTTGCTAACACTAATACAAATTCTCGTCTTGAATAGCTTGCCATCTCCCTCCAGCAATTGGGTGGTATCACAGATAGTATTTGCTCCTGATAGATGGAAAACAGGCTGTCCTGCTTGTCAGCAGAGCCAGGCAGCACAGCACCCTGTCACCAGCAGTGCACAAAAGCAATTGCTGAGGAAAGCTGATAAGCACAGGTGAACAGCCCCAAGCTCTGCCAACAGCCAGCCACTATACTCATATTTTCTCTTGTTTTGCTACACAGTGTATTTTCTAATTTGTCTTGTCTTTATACTCCCTACATCACTATTATGTTTATGTCTATAGGTGTATGCAATTCCACAAGCTTCCCCTGTCATTATTAAAGAGTTAAATAATTACATACACTTTAGTCAAAGCTCTCTCTTGATTGCAGAAGAGGCACTTTATAGCCATGGACAAAAAAACCTTTCGTATATGCCACTTCAGTACCTGTTGATGCATATTGCTCATACTGACTTATCTAATGGAATGCAAATCCTGGTGGAGCACCACTAATTAGCTCTCTTCCATTGCCAGCTTGCAGTCTCCTTATATAATATTTATAATAAACAAAATATATTTATAAATATAATAAATTTACAAGCTAGATCAATTAATGCCTTGACTTTGCAGGAGTATCTGTAAAAGGAAGATATCTAGCAGATAACAAGAATACTGTTTACTTTTCCGCACTGCCAAAATCTAATTAAAATAATCAATTTTTATGTACTTACAGGTCAAACAGGCATGCTGTAGAGAGCAAGGGAGAGTGTCTTAGATGGCTTTGCCAGTTGGAGAGTGCACTGTATGAGAGCGTGTGTCATTCATTTAACTGAATGTATGATTAACAACTCCTTAACATGATTAGCACTTCTCTAATTGTGATTGACATGAGAAGTAGTTCATCAGCCTTTCCACATATGTGGCTTCATTGATTGTTAAAATGGAAAGGCAAACACATTTGGCACTCAGCAGTCCAGCATTCTGGAAAGTTCCAGAGGCTCTTCCAGTGATGTCCCAATAAATCTCTAATTACGTCTGACGTGAGCGGCTTTACCCATATCCCTGTGTTTTTTTAAAGCTGGCATTTGGCTTTTGTGTTGAGATGGTCTCCAACAGGTGGCCTTTAGCTGGACAGCGACCAAGTGACATTGGTGACTGCAAAAATCTGCTTCTGCAGATGAAATACATGGGATATGACAGAGTCAAAAGGCAATATAAAGTGTAAGGGAAAAGTATCCAGATAAGCTGTACTCAGTTCTCTTTTTTCCAGTTCTCTTTTTAAAGATAATCTTATGTGACCTCTGCTCTTCTCTTAGAAAGCCCTGATTTACTCACTCACTGACTTCAGATTTAGTCCAAGGGCATTCAGAAGGCAAACACTGTGTTAATTCTTTCCACCAAAAGACTCCAGGTGCTGAAAGAAAAGTGTTTGTTGTAGAGTGCTTTCTCTCTTTCAAAAAATAAGCTCTTGATCTTCAACATTTACTTTTCTTATAGGTTGTTTTTGTACCACATGGTGAAGCCATTGTAGCTCCGTGACTTAGCATCATCATGTAGGGCCTTTCATTTAAGGTAACTCAATACTTCACAGGAGAAGAAGAGGGCTTCTTTCTTTCTGCTGGGTTAAATACAGCCTCAGGAGTGAGGGAACTGTAGACCCCTCAGCCCACCTCCAGGCTGGGACTATTTCCTCCCTGCCAAAAGGTTTCAAAATTAAATCTTCACACTCAGCCAAATGGCTTTAAACTGCCCCCGTGGTCTGAGCCTCTAAAATTGTACAGGGGAAAGGGAGAGGTTGTAGTGGTGGCTGGCACGGAAAACCTGTGTGAACACTATCTGTTTAAAATTTGCAAACCCAGAGGTTAGATTAGATGATCACAGTGATAATAACATAAAGAAACATTTAAAATTAAGTGCTCATGCTCTGTGGGCACTGCTTTAGCAGAATGGAAGGCCTTTAGACCATCCCTAGATGGCAGTGTCTATTGGGACCAAGGCCCATCTTTACTACAGCGCTTTCTCTGGGGTACTCAGCCCCAGATGCACTGGTGAATGTAGTTACAGGTGAATGAGGACTACTGAGTACGAAAGGAGAAGCAGATCTGCCCTCTTGTGTGCAAGGCATCTACTGCAACTTTTTCCAAAATGAATCTGAAATGAATCTACTCCTAGTAGTAATTAATGAGGAAAATATATCAGTTTTAACATTAACGTGAAATGAAAAATGAGAAAAGAAAGAATGAAGGCTGATGTTCACGATTTAAAGATGATCTCTTCTGATGAACTAGTTTGTAAATCTGAAGGCAGTAGACTAATACGAGTAGCATGGACAGGAGAAGCTGTTCTGAACACTAAGGCTATCAAAAGTAAGGCTAAGGAAGTATGAGAAAACCTCTAAATAAATATGACTGCCCAGGAAACTTAACCAGCTGCAAAATTATTCCCCATTAAAAGTAAGCCTTTTATTTTTATGGGTGAAGAAAATAGCTTGAGCATTTTCAGTGGACTCATCACAGCAGTAAAGGCAGTAAGAGAAGGTTTGGGCTGAGGCAAGCATTTTTTGTTAGCCTTAATTAAACCAGAAAGGCACACAGTTCTACTGACTTCACAGGGTTGGTAAGGTCAGGCTGAGCTTCCATGTCCTTCACTCTCTGTTTTCTTCTAGAAATTCATGGCCAGCTCCCTTAGTCCCTCCAAATGCCATTTATTAGATATTTTAACAAAGAAGATGACCATGTAAAACTCATCTGAACAACAAGATTAAAAGACTATGCTCCTGGCAAACTAGTAGTAGTGCAGAATGGAGTGTTTTCAGGGCACAGGCTGATCTTGCTCCGCTCCAGTACTGGCAGGCCCAGGGATCGATGTGCTTATAACTCACTGCTCACTTTCTGCAGCAATAAAGAAGAACCTGAGAATAGATTGTGGATTTACAGCCCAATAGAACAATTTGTTGTGAATCTGCATGTACTTTTAGAATATGGACTGCAGAAAAATATTTGCTATTTTTCTCTACTGCTCCAGCAATACAGTAGATCTGATGGCATCACTTTTTCTCTTCTTTACAATGAGAAAACAATTGCAATTTGGGCCTGGACATAAAGCAAGATGCAACAAAATGAATAAACCCTGCAATATATAATAATTCCATCATACATACAAGTGATACATGCTGGTTAGCTGCTTTTTCCTTCAATACTCACACCCCTGTTTCTTCAGAGTCCATTTAAGTGGCCCAGTGAAAAAAACATTAGAGCAATATCTCATGAACTGGACTACTTTTCTCTGCAGCAAAATTGCACCACCAAAAAACGTGACTTGGTAGATCATAGGCATACACTGTATCACATTCCATTATAAAAAACTCTGAGCAAGGGCAAACTTGAATACAAAAATGAACCATGAGAAAGACAGATCAGGTGTTTCCAGTTCTCATTAAAAGAAAAACCTAAATAATAACCTCATAAATACTCCTTACAAAAATTATACAAACACTTTGTTATTTTGATATCTCATACATTTGTATATACGCATATATATGTATGTATCTTAGAACAGAAATTGTAGTGGAGAAAATCATCAGCCAGACTGGATGGAAGGAGTGAACTTGTTCAGAACACATGGCAACCACTGTGACTCTCACCTCATTGCTCAGTTCAGGACGGAGTCCCTGTCCAGCAGACAGCAGTGCTCGCCTTTAGTCTATTTCCTTCTTTTTCACATTGTGGATGTTATTGCTCCCAGCCCTGTCCTATGCCACCTCCTAGGCTCTTGCCCAAGATGCCTAATGAACTCCTCTGGCCCTTGCCCTGCTGATTGGGCAAACAACAGTCAAGCCTCCCAAGTGTCTTCAATCCTTCACCTACTTTCATTCCTGAAGGGCTGAAACTTATGCACAGATCAAGAAAAGCATACAGTGTTGTTTCTCAGGGTATTTTGCACTCCCAGGCACAGGACATGCATAAAGCATCCCCAAGGTCTGACTTGAATCATGGAGATCAGAAAGCATGAGAAGGTGCCTTCTAAGTCCTTCTTCCTCAGCAACTCCACAACCCCAGGGATCACAAAAGATCCTAGGCATCCTCTGGAGATGTTTGTGCCATCACAGCACTGATGCTGCTGTTCGCTATTGCTACAGAGATATCTGGTTCCCTTACCATAATCACATCATGGATACTTTCAGTGTAACTTTGAATTTGTACTTTAAAAAATGGGAGGAATTTGCAGTAGAGTCAGCACATGGCAATATCTAAATGACTAATAGCCAGCAGAGGTTAATGTCCCTTAGCTTCCTCACAGGCCATCAACCCCTAGAGCTGATAATTAATTGCCTGAAATAGCCTATGCCACTGTCATTACTGCTTAATTATTCAGATAAAATGAATAATATCAATGCTAGGACTTTAGTCTTCAGAAATTGAGAATTCTGTCTCTCTTCTTTCCCAGGCACATCCCACATATTATTTTTGTCCCCACTTCAACAGATGATGCTTCATGCCTTTTGAGCTCTCACAACAGTAAAGTCATTTCTTATGTACGGGATAGCATATAGAAAAGACAAATAATAAGCTTATATTCAGTTATTGTCACATGACTGAGCAAATAACTACAGAAATCAATCATGGCAGGAAATCAATGAATGAAACAGATCTTACAGGAAGAGTTACAACCAAACTAGAGAGCATTTTGAACCGGAAGGCAACTGCAGAGCAGTTTGGATTCAAGGTTTTGATACACTACCTCAAATATCACTTCTCAGCTGTTGATTTTCATACCCAGTGCATGCTCAGGTTTCCAAAGCTTGTTCTCATCATGTGTAGTTCAAGGTGCTGAAAGTACTTGCAACCTGGTTGTCCATTATAAAGTATTTTGCCTACATTCATTATATCAATAGCAAAAACATGATAGTTCTTTATGCCTCCTATCTCACAGCTCTTTTGCCAAATGCAGATTGGCAGATCAGGATCTTGGCTCAGGAAAGCTTCCCATCTTAAAACAATGGCCATTGCCTCTTCAGCTGCTTCTGCTATGAACAATGTTTTGAGTATGTGTCTCTGTTCATGTTTATGTATCTACATAAATGCATGGAAGCCATGAGTTAACATGTGATATGTCATAGAGTCAGTTGTCAAAGGATGCTTTTTTTTGGTCTTTTGGGGAATAATCCTTGTGTGCTTGAGAGCATTTTCTTTGTCAAAGAGGAAGCTGCCATGCATGTGGCATTCCTCAGGATTTTGTGTTGTGCAGGTCTGCTTCTCAATATAGCCCTTCTGTCAGACTCCTCTGGACAGTGAGATATGAGTGTCTCCATTTTGGTATATAGCAAAATACTGTGTGAGTTTGTCAAGAAAAAGTAAAGACAAGGGAAAAAAAAAAAAAGTCTGCAAATATAGTCTTGTTTGCAGTGGTAAATTAAACAGCAGCAGGCCATGGCTTGAGCACTGTTCCTTCAGGTACCCATGCAGGTTTTTGGTAGCATTTTCCATAAATATGTTTGGCTGAGTCAGTCCCTTACACAGTGGCTGGACACAGTTCAGAGGTTGGAATATGCAGGGACAATCCCAGTGGAAATTTGGACTTGGCAACACTGGAGATTTTTGAAAAGGGGAAGGAGAGGTCGTGGTATTCAGCTGCCTGCGTATGAACCCTACCACTTTGCTTCCAAGCTGGAACCAGCCCCTTCTCCATTCTGTGTAAAGTATAGACATAGCTTCAGGACCTAAAACTTTTTGAGATTTGTATTCCTGGACCTTAGACAGATTTTTCCCTTATGATATGCAGCTTGTATTGGTACTGAGAACCTTATTAGCAGAAAGTTGTCTAAGATCAGGGTGCTCAATTTCCCTGCTCCCTTCTTGCTACCAGAGACACCACAGCTGTGGGGAATCCTTGCCCTAGTTTCTCACTCAGTAACTTGTGTTCTGTCACCAAAGAAGACCGAATCTTGAAACTCTTGTTTGTTTGACTTTTTTTGCTCTGTTATTATTTTCATTTTAAGTCCCCTTCAGTGATAGAAATAAAATCCCTGATTCAAAGAGTTCACTGTAAGAATGAAGAGGCAATACAGAAACTAGGAAGAAATGAGTGAGTTGAGAGGGAGAAGAATGTGGTTACATCCTCTTGACAGCTCTCCTGCATTCTTATGTACATATGCCCATCATGGACATCTTTAAGATCTGGTGTATTATTACCACCATATTACTGCAATAGCTGTCAGGCCCATGACAGGTGTGAGCTTCAGAGGGGAGAGGATCAGAATACAAAAAGCTTTTTCATGCATGGAGAGCTGCAAAATGGATGGCAGCAGAATGAGAGTGGGAAACAGAAAAAAGATGCCAGAAATTTTATTTGGATAAAGTGCTGGAAAGGGGAGACCAGAAGGGTATTTTCAGGAGCAGGGCTGCATAGGGTCTTGATAGAAAAACAGAGATGTTCTACTTTTAAGCTGTGTGCTGGAGGGAACACAAAGGGTGGGAGCAAGAGGAGGCAGACGTGGTGCATTCAGTCTAATAGAATCTATTCCTTCTTCTGTTTGGGGTCCGCAACTGGGTAATTATTTTGATCCACATGTGTGCGTTCCTTTCTTTCTATCAAATATGCTGCTGAGAAATCCCATTGTCTATAGGATTATTAAGATTTCCTTCTTACATCTTTATTGCTAAAAGTCTCTGTCCCTTTTGCACATCTCAGTCTCACACAACTAATCCTGGTGCTGCTCCAAAGAGCCAAAATCATAGATTCAAAGGTGAGATGGCAGCACCAGAGCTTGTATCCTATTGTAAATTGCTCCTGTCTGATCAGCCAAGAGGCTGCATCCACCATCATCCAGCGTGCCACTTCACAGGATGGGACATGTCGGGCAGGCTCATGTCACACACATCCTGATGTGTCCTGATAGCTAGCACTCTGCCCTACAACAGCCCAGCATCCCAATGTCTCCATGCCCTGGGACCTCTCCTGTCAGATTTCTCTCCTAATCACGTGCTGTCCCTTACATCAAGCAAAAAGAAAATTGACAGCTCAGAAGAAACAGGAAAACTTTCCACCTTCTACTTTCTCCACTGAATTAATCATCTCTGACAGTTTTGTGGTTTCCTATGACCCTTAAGTTTTACTGTCTGCTAGCACATCAGGCACTGATTTCCCTCTTTCTTTCCCTACAGCAAAAATTACAATGATCTTTCCCAAAGCTGACAGGGACAGGGCTTATTTCCAGTAAAAGGGCACCATACTTAGCTACACAGTGTAAGTGAGGTTAGAGAAATAGGTACATGGGAATAATGACAGCACTGAGGGCAGCAGACTTTCAATTCACTTATACAGATAAATTTAACAAGTTCAGACACTAATTTTTTTTTTCGTTGCTCAAAAGAAAAAACAAATCACTATTTGCTCTGTTTTCCCTCTGTGAGCACTCTCCTACTCTTAACCTCTGTGCTGCAGTGCGGCTAGGCTGTGTACATGCAGATACGCTCCCTGCCCTGGGGAAGATCTGAGATAAGCAGAGAAGTGACATACAAATGGCAAGGAGGAGAGAGTGATCTAATTGACTGTCCATAAGCTTGCTACAGTGAGATGGGAAAAGCACACGGAGCAAAGGAAAGCAGGTTTCCACTGGGAGACATGTGCTGCTCTCCCCCTCCTTTTGTTCACCCTTGGCTTTTCACTGCCTTCTCCTATAAGCCTTCTCTGTGCTTCCCATACTGAGGTGGTGCTCAGGGATTGCTAACATGGGGCATGTGCAGGTTTGGGCTGTTTTGCTTGCTAACTTGTTTAGTTTGCTGCCTGTCTCTGCCTCTCCTTGTGGCCTTCAGGTCAGCACACAGTGCTGGCTGCTCCTTGCTGAAATTGGCTCCCCTCCTGTTTTGCAGACTGGTAAATACCAGTAAGACCTGATGATGGTCTTGGGTTATTTCATGCAAACATGGGGGAAAAAAAAAAAAAAAAAAAGGTGTTTTTCCCCAACCTCCATCTCTTCTTTTCTCACCTCTAAAGTTCTTGCCAGGTACCAAATCTGAACCCTGCAATATCAAAGCATTTCCTGAGCTCACTTGCACTTCACTGCATTGCCCATCTGCAGGTGGGGTGAGAGTAGGCAGAGCTAGATGTAACTCCCCACACTGGAACACTTTGATTTCATACTTCAGATTCCACACAGACCTATGTTCTTCCAAACTCCTTCTTTTTTAAAATAATGAAGTTGAAGAACAAAGCTGAGTGTCTTTGTTTCAGGATAAGGTAAACGTTTCATATCATAAAGTGTGAACTCTTTTCATGGCCCTCCTGTTCACCTGAAAAATGGGCTGAAACAGCCTCAGGGCTTCTTGTCTTTTTCTACTACTCCCGGTTAGCTAGAAATCCAGAAATGAGGCCAAATCAGCCTGATGACATTGTGCAGTCACAGCAGCAATGTGGCTTTGGGAGTGTGAGCCAGTGGGAAGCCAGGCACTTGGCTGGATATATCCATTCCTCTGAGTCTTATCTCCATCTCCACTTCTCACTGCCAGACCCAAAGAGAGCTGTCAGTCTGCAGCTCCCCACTTCACACCTCTCTGAGACAGGAGCTGAGACAAGGCACTGAGCTGCACGCCCATCCCTGGCTCCCACCCAGTTTGCTGTGCATGGTTGGGTGAGTCCTCAGACCCTCCAGCACCCCACACTTAACATAGCTCAAGCCTTGTCTCTCAGGACTTCTCTGCAGCAGCTATAAATTCTTCAATCTGTATACATCCTACTTAACTTCATGCATGTAACTGAAGTGGCTGGTAAATGGCTTATCCCTCTCAGCATCTCCATTTGTTGTCATTGGAAGTCCATACCACCTGCTGTAAAGGTGTGGGATCTGGGGCATGTGTGGTACAAAAAGAAGCATATATATATATATGCACATATAATAGCAAAAGGAACTTCAGATTTGGACTGTCTTCAAGAAGATGTGAGAAATGTGGTGGTGGTGGCTTCATATCTGTCTGCTGGGAGGACTTTTTATCCACAATGAAGCTCTTCCCAACCACAATTTAATTGCAATAAACTGCGTATTCTCTGAGTTCTCAGAGAAGAAAATGGATCTGTTTGTGGCTATGCAGAGATGCTTCTTGATACCACACTGCACTAAAAGCATTGTTTACCTTCTCAGGACATTGATAATAAAGATTCGTAAAGCAACTTGTGAAGAGGCTGCTTGTAAACCATCTAGCCTCATTCATTTAAACCCAGAATGCATGAAGAATGAGGAGCTTTGGCAAGATGAAGCCCTGCTCCTAGGCCAACCAGGTGACCCAATTTCTTTGCAGGGCTCTGCAGTGGAAATTCTTGCTCTTGAAGCTCATCCCATCCCTTCCATTACATTAATTCCAGGGCTCCCACATCAGAAATCATAGGGAAAGGATTTTGCCCCACTGCTGAGAGCTTAGGAAGCCAAACCTCAGAGCCTGGGCAGGAGGAGCAGAGCAGCAGCCACGGCTGGTGCCAGGCACTGAAGCTCCTTGGTCACTTCTTTTCTCAGAGAGCTGGCTGAAGACAGAGCAGATTGCAGGAAATCTTGTCCTATACCCAGCTCTGCCTTTGTTATGCAAATGTGCGCACATCACCTGATTTCCATTCTCCACAACTTCCTCCTCCATAATGTGCAGTTAATATTTATACATACTTAATGACTGCAGATTTTGTGTGTACACACTTTGCTGCGGTTCTGCAGATTAGTTAACCAAAGTATGGCTGGATTCTGTCGTGCCTACAGACGGGCATGGCCACAAATAGTGACGCAACTTACGTGTTGCAGAGGGCTTGGGAAATGGAAATTAAACTGAATTTTTGAGCAAAGCCTTCAGTGATACGGAAGTGTAAAATCATGAGTGTGTTAATTCCGAGCAGGAGATCTGATAAAACGTCACGATAGCATACAGAATGGGTGCACTCACAGGAGAGAGAGCATCCCAAAAGTGGATAAGCACTGTGACACATCCCTGATGTGCCTGACGCATGACTGTGTTCATTCAGTGAACTGAATGTCATCTAAGGACGCATTTAGGGAAAATTCAGCGCTGGGTAAAAATCACCCTCAGCTAAGATACCGCCTGGTTCTTTATGGGAAATAATTCTTAATAGGAAATAGGAAATGCCTGCTTTTTCCACGAGCTTTATTTCCGGCAGGGCCCTGCAGAGCTCGCTTTGACCACCAGAGGTCAGAAGCAAAACATCGCAACCCCACTACTGAGTCTTCATTTCCTCAATCGCTGTCGTGGAGAGGGAGAAGCAGAGGAATCAGCAAAAATAGCGATTCATTCACAGTGAGGAGGAGGGAGACAGTGATACGAAGGACCCCAGGCGATGGAGGTGGAAGGTGGCAAGGTTAGCGATGCGGCCAGCAGCCTGTGGGCGTGGGAACTGGGAGGCGTGAGGGAAGATGTGCCCTTCATACTCTGCTGAGTGTAACATGGGTTTGTTGACATTTGCTGCCCCTTTGTGTTTGCTTATTCATGAACACTAATACGGGAAACTTTCTGTGTTTTTTTTTCAGGAACGCCTACAGCACCTAAAAGCCCCCATCAAAACGTGTGTGGATATTCAAAAGAAGCACTTGCAGCTCTCCCAAAATTGTGCTTTTGCTATTTGTAAACACATCTCCGGAATACTAAAAAAGCATCTGAGCATAATAAGCAACCAATAGAGCGAATTTTCCCAACCATAAAGCCTGGATCAGCTCATGGGCAAGAAATAAGACGGCATGATCTCCCTGACCAGCCGTAAGGCAGGAAAATAGGAAAGGCTGCAGAAAGATCAGGGTGGAAATCGGCTCAGATATATCCACACTGTAAATCTTTAAACAGTTGTTTAAGCCAAGAGCTGTAAACTCTGTGCTGATCATTTGTAGAAGGAAATGTGCTTTATCAGACAGAGTACTCGTGGCATAACTTGACCTCCACTCTTTGCCTCTTGGAGCAGAGTTGTGGGCTATGTATGTTGGGAAAAAAAGGACTGGGGATGGCAAAACAAAATGGTCATTTTTTATTTTTATTTTTTTGTAATTCAGAAAGCATCAAAGCAAGCAACTGTGCTGCGGAGAAAGCACCCTGGCTCTGCTGCAAAGCACCAACACGTTCTGGTTGGAGCTCCGTGCACTGTCACTTACTGGTGGCCAGGATTAGTCATCTCCTGTGAGGAACGCACGAAAAATGGTGTTAGACAAAAAAAGAATGACACTAATGAGCCAGAATGTCCCAATTCCCTCTGCAGTTTTACAGCTCTATAACACACATGATTTCACTATGAGTACAGAGGAGTAATTATATTCATATTTTGCAGAAACAGTTGCTCTAAGAAAGTTCCATAGTCTGTTTTTACTGAGGCATAAGGCTCTTGAATAAAATTAGGTTTATTTCTCAAAATTGGTAAAACCCATTTCTGAGCAATGACTAAAAGTGTGCTTCATCTTGCAGTGAGCTATTACATACCACTTGGAAAGAGGAGCTTATTACAGAGATCCTGACAGCTCATTAACTACCTTACTGTGCTATAATAAAATTCCCATCACTCCATCTTCACAGCAAAAGAAAAGATAAAATGAACAGACTGTTTACATATTGCATTTGATCAACAATCACAGATACACAGGCCCCCAAGGCTCAGTTCACTGCCACAGTGGGGTTGCGATGGGACCTGGGAAATAAATGCCTTCTGCAGAGGAAGGTTGCCCCACAAGGGCTCCTCCCTGTCTGCATTGCTGAGGTTCAGATGCTAGGGTCAGTTTCAGCTGTTATTATTCACATTACCTGACCTTTGTGGAAAGTGCAAAGCAAGGAGCAGTTTGTGAAAACAAAAAGTCTGATCGTTGGAGCACTTAGCTGCCATCGAGGTCTACTCAACCACCACCAGCAGTTAGGATGTCTTCCTGCCTCCCCATGTTAGGGGCTGATGGGGTGGGCAGTGGTTTCTGAAATACTTGTGGGGTTTTTTTTTTGCTGTTTCTGGAAGATCTACAGAGGAGCTGGAAAAGAACTTCAAGATCATCAAGTCAAACCACCAGCCTGACCCACTGAGTCTCAGACAGCTTCCATCTTTCATTTTGACAATTCTGTTCCTAAAAATCTCAGGTAAAAGAGACTTGGCATTTTCTAGGATGTAAATGCATCTCCACTGATGCAAATTAGGCTGATTATTTTGCATCCTCTCCTAGCAAACTGAGAGGAGTTTGATCTTTCTCATTTCTCATCATCTATCCTTTGATGAACTGGTGACTGGTTCCTGCCCTTCCCTCACTCCTACCCCCAAGTCTTTCCCAGAGTGAGCACTGCAAAATCCTAGAATTTAAGCACAAGTAGCATTTTGTAATTCTCCTATCATACTTCAATTTTTCCTCAGTTCTCTTTACAGCTTGTCATATCTATCTCTAAAGTGTAGCTATCAGCCCTGGATAGGGTAACACTCTAGCAGAGGCCTTATCATTATAGATCAGAGCATGTTAAATATTTCTGATGCCTTGCACATGACATTTCTGCCAGAAAATCCAAGAATGGGAGTTGCCTTTTCTGCAGCACCAACACACACACATTTTTTGTTTGTGAATCACAGTAATTGACAAATTCTTTTCCACTTTACTGGTGATGTGCTGTTAGTTCTTTATTGTGTATTTCTGTATTTAAATCCTACGACTAAAGAAAGCATTTTGCATTTCTCCCTACAGACCTTGAGTCACTTCTCCAGCCTGTCAAGATCGTTTTATATGCTATCCCTGTCCTTTGAAATGCTTGCATCCTTTTCCAGCTTGCAGTCATCTATGAATATCAGAAAAATATTTTCTATTCTATCTTGCAAGTTGCCTAGCATGACTAAATCTAAGACAAATCCACAATGAGCATTATTTGAAACAGACCCCAGATTGACAAAAAAAAAAAAAAGCCCAATTCTGCAGACATATTCACTTCCATGTATGTGTCCACTTAAAAGCTTTATGCCTAAGATGCTGTCGCAGTAGGTGGAGGCAGGAGAGCTACGTTGCTCATCTGCAAATAACCACACTGTGATCAGGTGTATTCATCTCCAGACTCCCTCGGTTGCATGAGCTAATGGCTCTGCTCAGCTGTCCTGAGGTAGGCACACAGCAATGCAGATCTGACACAGGCCCTGTGGGAGGTCCACTCCACTTTGAAATTGTTGCTAGAGGCCAGCCAGGAGTCATTACAGGTGGTACTAGCATCTTTATGTGGACAACTGCATAAGCCCTAGATCTCTCTACAAAGGAAACTGAGAGAGCTAGGTTATGTGTGGACACCTACATGGTAAACAAGAAAAATATCTCTGTATGAATCATGAATCTGAACATCGTCATACCTATCTTCATTTTTGTTTAGAGGAGTGCCACATAGAACAGTGTGAAAAGCCATATGAAAGTCAAAGCAAACCAAGTTCATTATTATCCCTGGGGCCAATTGTTTCGTCAAAGACTGAAATTAGACTGGTTTGATATGATTCTTTTTGATAATCCCACCATCTCTGGTTTTCTGTCATTATACTATCCTTTAAGTTCTCCTGTGGTGTTTTATTAATCATTCACTCTAAGCTGCAAATTTACATTCCCTCATTTACATTCCCTGAGCTCTGGTTTTCAGGACTCTTCCATATCTTTAAGAAAAATGTGCCATATTTCCTATTCTGCAGTTCTCTGAGATATCCCATCAATTCTTCGAGGTAATTGTTGGAGAATCAGGAATTGTTTCATTTAGCCTTGCAGTTTTTCCAGTGTGTGTTTGGCTGTGTGCCACCACATCAATATCTCTGTTTACCTAAATGTAGTTTAGCTTCTTCTTTTGCAAGTTCATTCTCCATTTATTTTCTATTATTGAAATACACTGTGGTAAGTATCAAGTCCTAGATATCCTCTTCCTGTGATGCCTGAGACTGATGAATACTTTGACTGTTGCTGTCCTTCTCACTTATGAGCTGTTGAACCTGTGCTTTTTTCTTCTTGGGGTTTTGTTTTGTTTTGTTTTGTTTT
The DNA here is from genome assembly GCF_038088225.1 of Cyrtonyx montezumae. Lineage (NCBI taxonomy): Eukaryota > Metazoa > Chordata > Aves > Galliformes > Odontophoridae > Cyrtonyx > Cyrtonyx montezumae. The sequence goes on along the minus strand of NW_027072034.1, from coordinate 31,588,298 downwards.
GTTTTCTGTATTCCTCAATGTTCTCCCTGGACTGTTTGTAACACATTTTACAACTTGGTCATTCTGAATTTAATATTACATACTATGGGTGTGATGACTAGTGGAGAAAGATTGTTCTTCTTTCCAGAGGAGCAGATGCTGGAGTCAGTAACTATCAATATTATCTGACAACAGTATGAAAACCAATGATGTGGGTTTTTATCTTTAGTGTTTTATTACTGCTTGATTACTTCAGCAATATACATGAAATGGTGTATGACTGTTCTTTCTGCAAGATGTGTTGGAGAAGTCTTTACGTGGCAATGGACTATATGAGGCAAAATTGAAGGATACGGGCAATACCCCTGATATAATCATCTTTAGTCTTGCATCTTTGCTTCCAGCATCTGCTTTCAGGTCGTTGAGATCATTCTGTCATCACATTTTCCCTTGTACTCACCTCAGATAGTAATCCAGACACTAAAGATAGCTATTAAACAAGGTCATGTTAGAAAAATGATTATTCATTTCTTTATTTAATTCTGGTTAACTCCAAATATTTATTTAAATTACAGAATTTCTGAGAGTGTCCAGCTGTAAAGGGCAGATATATTTGCATAAGGCAAGTAGCCTGTCATTCAGAGCGATTGTGATTAAAGCTCAAAATGGTCTTGGATGCAATCTTTTGAATCATGGCTCACATGATAGATTGATGCAGAAAATGTTTACACTTCATTATATTGAAAGATGATGGATAAGTTTGCAACTGCATTTGATCAGTGAAGTGTAGGAACAGGTCAGATGAAGTAGCAGGGAGAACAGCTGGGGAAATGAAGATTGAAAGTTAATTGTGGCCAAGATTAATTTTCATTATTTGACTGTGTGGGAGAAGAGTTTGAAATTGTTTGGAAGGTGTTTTTAATTTCAGAAAACTGTAATAGGATTTAGCATTGCACATGACATTAGGCACATGATTTTAATCTATAGATTTCAATGCATTTTCCAAACACCATTGTTAATCTTCTTGCCAGGCTTTAGAAAGGGAGGCTCTGACAATTTAGTGAGCCGTTGCTTTGCTCCTACTTTTCCCACCAGTCCACAACATAGAATCATTGAATCATTAAGGTTGGAAAAGACCTCTCAGATCATGTAGTCCAACCACCAGCCCACCCCCGCCATGCCCACTGACCACGTCCCTCAGTGCCACATCCACACAGTTCTTGAACACCTCCAGTGATGGTGAGACCACCCTCTCCCTGAACAATCTGTGCCACTGCAGGACAGCTTCTTCTGAGAAGAAATATTTGCTAATACCCAACCTGAACCTCCCCTGGTTGTTACCTCTTGTCTTGTCATCATCTTAACTGAAGTAAGCAATGTAGTTAACATTTATTGCTATTATTCCACACACCACCCTCAGATGTGGCTTCTGGTGATTAATGCAACTTATTAATGGGTTAATGTGTTCTGTAATCTGTTGCAGCCCAAGAGACAAGGCAGCACTACAGCCTGTCTTGAAAGAGCATTAGTTGACTGGCAATTTGCTTAGACTGTAGGACTCTGAACATGCAGCCTCCTTTCAAATTGTTCTAATATTAGAGAAGTCTGGCCACAACCAGATGGAGGCACATTGGTGTATCTCTCACAACTTCTTGGCACATTGTCACGATGAGACCCTAGTATGTAATTCCTCTCCTTTCAGCTTTCATGGTTTTCATTGTGTGTAAGCCTGGGTGGGCAGTCCTGAGAGCACCTTCCAGCCACACCCCCAGCCTGGTGAGTTGTGACCTTGGAGCACACACTAACACCTCCATGCAATTCCTTTGTGCATCGGCTGTAGACGGACATATAGGCATTTGCACATAAATACAATGGGTAAAAAAGAGAATAATATTATGTCCTATCAGGTATGTGTGAAGTGGAAAATTTGTGTGCTTTTTGGCTCAGTAATGTGTTGCTTTCTCCTTGCTCTTAGGCATTACAAAAGCATTTCACTGAAGATTCTCATGCTCTATTTCATGAGTGCACATAAAACATCTGGTCAACTTGAGCATAGTATTTGTTCCTCTGTAGCAAATAATCCTCTGCATCCCTTAGAAATCATGGGTTAATTTCTCACCCATTGAAAGCAAAGGCAAAATTCCTGTAGACTTCAGTGAAGCCAACACTTTCTTCTTGTGACTTTGCCATCATTAAGCAGAAGCCATTTGGCTTTAGATGCTGAGTGTCTCATCATTCTGAACAAGCTGCCAAAAGACAGGAAGAAAAAAAAAGAGCACTTTTTCAATCACTTTCACTCGTTAGGAAATCTTGAGTTGTACACAAACCTTTCAGTTTTCTCAATATGTGTTCTGTCAGTTTGTCTCCTCTGAGAGAGTCCAATTATGCATGTGCTGCAACCACATTTTAAAATAGTCATTCCACAAAATAACTGATTTCACGTTGCGGTTGCAACATATTACAAATACCATTTGCAGTATTTACAAGTACTGATATTAACAGGGGCATTCACAGAGCTCGTGTTTGCCAGTTTGGGGTACTTCTCTGGAGAAGGGATTTTGTAGAGGGATGGGTAGCTGCGTGATGATATTAAGTAGGATGATGTCTTTCCTTGAGAAACACAGTAGTCCTAATCAGGATCATCACAGAATTGTAGGGGTTGGAAGGGACCTCTAGAGATCATGGAGTCCAACCCCCTGCCAGAGCAGCTCCCTAGCCCAGGTTGCACAGGTAGGCGTCCAGGCGGGTCTGGAACGTCTCCAGAGAAGGAGACTCCACCACCTCTCTGTGCAGCTGTGCCACTGCTCCGTCACTGCACTGTGGAGAAGTTCCCACACACATTAGTGCAGAACTTCCTATGCTTCAGTTTGTGGCCATTTCCCCTCATCCTATCGTCCGGCCTCATCCCTCTGCCTCTTGCTCCTCAGATATTTATAGACGTGGATCAGATCCCCCCTGAGTCTTCTTTTTTTTCAACAGGTCTGTTAAATAGCAGCTCTCTCAGCATCCAGTAATGGTGTAAAAGTTGCAAATAGTATTTATTGCATTGAAGTGACTGGAGCTAGTGTAGAGCACAGATCCTGCTCATGCTATACAGGCAAAATAGCAAGAAAGTAAACAGGAATTTTGGCTGAATTGTGCCTCCTTCCATCACATGGCTTTGAGATCTGAAAATTTAAGGCTTGAGGATAATCACTTTCATTCATGCTCTGAATGGGAAAATAAACAAACATGTAAATGATGACATATAGTTCTGACATTTCTGTGCATTTAAATTGAAAAGTGTAAAAAATACTCAGGGCATTACTCCACCTAAGAAGCCCAAATATTGAAAAACTATTGAAATAAGGTATTGTTATTTTAATAAAAACCTAAAGAAAGAGTACCTTGTACATCTATAATTGTTTTCACTCAGAGATATCAACATGCCTTACAAAGAGGAGCAGTATTAGTACTACTATTGTAATTACTATTATCATTGGCCAACAAAAAACATCCATGTCTGCACAGTGCAGATGAACCCAATCAGTGCATGTGTACAGAGCAGAAATACCTATAAATATTCATTTGAGATATTATTTCAGTAATACATCATGTATCAACAGAATTGAAGTGATTTTTATAAGGGGTGAGGGGAAATTATTTTCTACCAGTTTATTCACTCGATATAGATGACTGGTGATAAAGGACAATGGCCTCGAAATCAGCATTAATCTTCACTTATGATTGATCATTTAATTGTAGAAGCTTTTCTTGTCTCTAAATAATCTCTGGTTGATACAGAATTGTACTTGAAATTTACAGGGTAAACACCCATCACATTTTAGACATCACAGAATAGCCAAAGATGTAATTATCTGTTCATCATTGGTATTGTTAAGCATATCACGTAGACACTGAAAATAAATCCCAAAATACCAAAACCTCAAGCAGCATCCTAATTGAAATAAAACAGCCTTCCTACACAGGTTACTGAGTACCTTAAAGTTAATATATTTAGCCACAAATGTTGTTCTCTGTTTAAAAATAGAAGCATGATGTGATGTTTTGGGGAAAACTATTATGTTGGTGTGAAGAAAAGCTGTCAGGATGGGAAGAAACAAAGAGGCAAACTTCAATAGTGATACTGCTATAGACTATATTATTATTTTTGGATTAAGTGTGAGTGATGGGTTTAACATTTACGCTAGAGATCAGCGTGGAAGGGTTTCATCCAATTCTTCTCAATCAAAAAATGTCCCCTTTTATGACCTCTCTGAAGAGTGATATGTGGACAAGTTACGGCTAAATTATATGATGCTGCTAAAGCTACTGGAAGATAACAAAGGTTGTTGGCAATGATAAGTTGCAGCATTCAGTAGAGAAATCTTCCTTGTTCAAATTTTGCCACCATAAATAATAAAAAAAAAAAACAGGTAGAAAAAGACTGGAGAAACAGGAAATATGTTTGAGAGTGGAGCGAGTGATTACCTTGTTCAGCCAAATCTTGCCCAGAATGCAGTTGGTAACCATCTGCCTTTGTACTATTTGTCTGTGGCTCTGGCTGTGCCTGACCTACATGTGACTCTGACGAGCAGATGTGTACCAGGATACAACAGATGAGAGAACTTAAGCCTCTGCCAAAAGGACTCCACACATATTGGGAGGGATGAATACCAATAAATCAGGATCAGATGGGATTCATTGTATGGCTCTTTCAGAGCTGTGAAACAGTTGAATACTTTTATCTATTAAATGAAACAATACAAGATTTAATAGTAATCTGTCTTCTTGCTGTGTTTGTCTTAAGCCGTAGCACGGTGCTTGCGTCCGTACAGGACCTTTTATTTTCAGGGCATTAAAACCTGAATCACAGGTTTGATGCCTGCAAATCAAGATCCACCAAAATGACATTAATTTCATCCTATTACCTCCCACTTACCTTCTATTTATACTTCATTTAACTTGTATGAATGAGTGACTGAGGCATAATATCACAGTTTTCAGGCTCTAAGTATATATATTTAAGATATTTCAGGAAGTGGATAAGGGAGGGGAAGGCAATAATTGAAAGTATTAAACATGGAAGTGTTGAATGCACACGTGTTGGAAGGGGGACCCGTGATATACATGGAAGGTACATGACAGAAAAGACGGGGAAAAATGCTGTGCTGTCAGCCAGCATTACATGGAAATGGAGATAACTACTTGTTGAGCTGGTATCCCATATCTCTGTGATGCAAAGCAGCCTGTAACTGTTAAACATGCAGGAGATGGCTTGCTGTGTTAGGTAGCTTGGTCGGCCAAAGAGAGCTTGTACTGAGGGGTTTTAGAGGGACAAGTGTTAAGAATGAAAGTTAGGGCTGAAAATTCAATTTCATTGTCTTTCTAATACTAGGTTTGCAGTTCTATAAAACTATTTTAAATTTTAATTGTCACAGCAGCTTTTAACAAAGATTCATCTAAGGGTCTGTGTTCATATGGACTATATCTCATTAGAACTACTTTGTATAGTGACCTATTTATTATAGAACCATAGAATACCCCAAGATAGAAGATACCCACAAAGACCACTGAGCTCAACTCCTGGCTCCATCCAGTACCAACAATCAGACCACATGTCTAAGAGCACTGCCCAAATGCTTCTTGAACTCCAGCAGCTTGGGGCAGTGACCACTGTCCTGGGGAGCCTGTGCCAAGGCCCATCACTCTCTGGTGAAAAGCCATTTTCCAACACCCATTCTGACCCTCCCCTGACACAGCTTCGTGTCTGACTCTGTCACCAGAGAGAGGAAATCAGTGCCTGCCCTTCTGCTCCACTCGTGAGTAAACCGTGGCCTTCATTGAGGTCTCCCCTCAGTCTATTTATGCAAAGAAAGATCTTTCATCTAATATCTGGGTGTACTACATCACCAGTTAATTTATCGCAGGCAATTCATATGCATTTTTATCAGCTGGATAAATGATGAAGCTAGCTACAAGATTTTAAATTGGAATGCCAGAATTTTTCTTAAGGAGAACAAGTAGGAAAAAAAAAACCACACAAAAAAAACAGAAGCAAAATTGATGAGAAAATAGAATACATTTGATTTAATAATACATGCATCTTTTCAAAGGCAGATGAATACATTTAGAATAGAGGGATTTGTTTCCTTTTTCGTGTTACTGTGATTATTAGTAGCAATAGTATTAATTTAGCTCTGTTATTTTAATCCCAGTATGTTTTCAGAATCAGAGAGAATTGTTTGATGTCCTTGAATGCAAATGTAAGCTGTAACACTTAGAAAAAACATATTTTCCCTCACACTGATTTCTTCCCTGCATTAATGTGCAGTAACAAATCCCTGTATTCCCTCCTCTCAGTTCAGTTTTGCACCTACTGCAGAATTGACTGAGACCTCAAAATCTAAATGATATTATCTGAATGGTGAGCTATTCAGCAAATTATGTCACTCTGTAGCCAGCTGAATAAGACTTCCCATGGGGCTTTCACCTGGTTTCTGGGCCCCCAGCTTTGTATGTGTGCTTACAACCCTTTCCCAGAGATGCACAGGAGCTGAGGAACGATGCTACTCTCTCTCTGCATGTTTGAGGAGCAGAAGAGAGCTTTCCAATTGTACTGTCTGGATTACATCTTCTCAGTCTCTCCAAGTGCTGGTAGTCATGCTGTTTTGGTTTATCCTTTCCATTGACAGATGGTTAATATGCAGCTAATACTTGAGTAATGCTTCTGGTACCTGCCCTTGCTTTGTTAAGTGGCTATTTCCCAGGGGCTCAGCTCATGAAACGGGAGGTAAGAGGAACTGTAGTGTCTCATTCAGAAACCCCAGCCATTCTGCAGCTGAGAGAAGACCTCCAGCAATATTTTAATCCTGCATTTTTCACAAGGACTACAAGGCCTTCTAGTTAACCTGTTATTTAAAGTAAGTAGCAGCAATTTGTACAACTCTCTGATAAAATTATATCAAAATGACAGTCTCCTAGGCAGAACAAGGAAAAATTGTAATGCTTTATTCTGCACTAATGATTCAAGGAGTACATCTAGACTTTCAGAAATAAGGTTACAGAAATTAACTGTGTGGTTTTTATTTGCGTTACATTCTTGTAAGTTTTCAATACCCCCCTTTATGCTTCAGAATTTCCATAAAATCACAAGACAATACACCAATTGCAGCAGTCAGGAAATAATCCTTTTTTCACCTGAAAGTTTGTTTAGTGGGCTAACTCTTCTGCTGGGGGTGACACACCCAGAGAAACCGTAGTCCTGTGCCAGAAATTTTTTGACTGAACCCCAGCAACCACGACATTTAAATTGGCTCAGCAAAGTTGGTGGTCCTTGATGTTTTACAGAATTTGGGCCAGACACTAATTTCTGTTCTTTCTGGAAGAGAGGTTGCAATTCACCTCACCGAAATGTAGGCAGCTACAAAGGAGATGTCTCTGTCAGAGCTGTTTTCCTACCCACTCTTTTCTTATCAGCAGAGAGAAATGAACCCTTTTCACTTGTGATTCACCTTGTCCTAAGGTAATCACTCAAACCAGATCAAATGAATCATGAGCTAGAAATGTGTGTTTCTAGCCATTAGTCTAGGAAGGGAACTCTAGTTTAGCTTAGGTGGAGACATCTACATGGCAAGCGCCTCAGGTTAGGTGAGATGAATGCTCTCAGGTGTCTCTACAGTGTTTCTATGTCCTTGGTAGAGTAGACAGGGATGATTTGCTGTAATAGAGGAAGTCTGCATTCAGAACAGGATCATCCCATGTCATAGTTTGCTACAGGGCACAGTCTCTTTCTTTCTGGAAGTCAGAACAGAAATAGGGCAGCTTCGCCTGTGGTGATAAAACATAAAAGACAGAAGAGCTCTCCATAAAAATTTAGGGATGCAATGAAATTGCACCCTGCTTCTCTAGCAAAGGATTCATTTTCTGTATTCTTGGAAGGAATAAAATGAAAACATTGTGGTGATTTAGCTTTAGAACAAAGACCCTTTGTACCTCTCTGCCGTGTGCTTATTTTGTGTTTTGTTTTTTTTTCTTCATCAGAGATTTATTTTATCTGAGAATGAGGAAAAACAAAACAACAACAAAATATTTTAAATGGATTGATAAAATCCAGATGCATCTCTGAAGGATAATAAAGCTCTCAATTTCCTCTTGTTTACAACACATATCCTATACAAAAATATAACCGATGAGAAAAACAGAGCTCACCTCCATACTTCTGCGTTTCTGGAAATGTGTCTGTATTTATTACTGGCATCTGCTGTTGGTGACAGGTCTTGAGTACAGTCCAAAAGTCCTGAATAACACTTGGCTTTCTTTATTATGGTAAAAAATTGTGTTTGCAGGCTCACAGCAATTAGGAGAAAGATTGTATTTTGTTCTGTGTGCCCTTTACTTGCAGTAATCCAATACTGAATTGCCTCAGAGGGTCTCAGCAATAACTGGGTCAAACTCCCTCATAACTCTTTCTGCTTGACCTGGAAAATTGACACTACCATCAGAGTGCACGATATATATGCATACCATCCAAACACCGTGTGTATTTCAATCTAGCACTCGGTTCTCTATTTATTCACCCTCCTTTTATGATTTATTTGAAGTTTGCCTATACCTCAATTTTTCTAAACCTATTTAGCCTCTAGATAAAGACCACTTAGCTGCTAGCAGAAGCAGAATTCATCTTCACGCAGCGTTTATAGTGAACATATTCTAATTAAGTCAGTTAAAGTAGCTATCTGCAATTCAGCATGTCTGAACAGCTCTTCATTCATCAGTGATCTCCTGTAAACATTTAGGACATTTTGACCTTGACTAGCTGTGAGTGTAGAAGATGCAATATGACAGAGATTCATGGGCTTCTTCTTGGCAGTAGGGCAACAGTGTTTCAAGCTGCTGCTCTAAGTTGTTCCCTGTCACTATGGCAAATGGCAGCTAATAGAGACCACATGGAGACCTCATGGAGACCTCATGGCTGGGAATAAGAGGCAGGAGTGGGAGATCCCTGTAGAATGGGAGATGTGAGGTGATACAACGCAGAATCTTTCCATCTAAAACTTGGTAAACCAGATTTTTCTACTGTATGAAAGAAATATTTTCTCACTTGGTTTTGCAGAAATCCAGTTTTGTAAAAATAGACCCAGATTCGACTGGTGTAATCTTCCCCCATGCCTCTATACCTACCTGGTTTTGCTTTTCTAAGTTCTATTTTTTAACCGATTCTGAAGTTCTCAAGAGTTAGTGGATATACAATTAAATTTTCTTCATGATCGCAGTTTGAATGTTTTACTACTTCGACAATTTCCATTTTGGTCATAAAGAAAGTAAACGTTTTAGTAAATGTGAATATTACTAGGTCCCTGAACCAGCAGAACAGGTTAAACTGAATAATGGATTGTTTGTGTGCAGGAAACCAGGTGGACAGGGAAGAAAGTATTGCTGCACATGTTCCCACGTTTTGCCCAATGTCCAGAGATTAAAGCTATCCCTAGAATGTGTGAAATCCAGAATTCATTCTTGCAAAAATCGGTATGGATTTGAACCTACATTTACCCCCAGGAGTTCCTAAACACCAGGCTGTGTAATGAAAGGATATTCCTGTTAATGCAGCTCTTCTTCATACCTGAAAAGCTACTGGCATCCTGGTCTTACAAGTCCCCGATGAACTCCCTGACCTCTGCTCTATCCATTTTTCTCTGCCACAGGCAGAATTTATATTTAACCCATGAGTTTTTGTACAAAGCAAGCACTACATTCCTCATTTCCTTCTCTGTGTTTTGAATGATGTCTGCATTTTGTGCTTCATTTCATGAGGGATTAAAATCTTGAAATAGATTTGCTGAGTTTTCTTCAGCCTGAAGTGATAGTTGTTATCGTTTGCTTCCTACAAGAGAAATTTTTAAAGTTTAAATCTTGGCTCATGTTTTATGGCTGTTGTTTTTAAATTTTTCACTTTGAAGGATGAACTTGAGAATCAATTCTTTAAAAAATCCTAATTTCTCTTTGCTCTGTTCATTATGCTATCTGCTGTCAACTGCCTTGAGGTTTGGTAAGGTTTCAGATGCTGAATGTCCTTGCCAGTTGAGACTAAGCTTAATAATTTAACAGCACTTTCAGTGTTCAAAGTCAGGAGAGTTTGAGCTGTTAAGCTTGCTAGTTGTACTTGCACAAAGTCCTATATTATAAAGAAGAGTATAAAATGCTCATAATTTCCAACCTATCAAAGCAGCCTCTTTGCATTCTGCTCTTATTCCCCAACGTTTAAAACTGCTAATTAAGCAAAATGAGCTCAGCTACAGCTTTATTTAAAGAAATTTTGCTTCATTTTTTCAGCAAATGATGAAAACAGACAAAAACTTTGAAAGTGAGGTAAAGTGAGATACATTTACTCTAAAGGAGAAGACAGTGATATAATCAAGACATAATCAGTAATATAATCTAGATATTTTTTGTCATTCACAGTGGCTAAGTTTCCTGCATCCCACCCCACCAGCAAAACACCATTGAAGGCAGGTGGATTTTACAATCCCATCCGCACTCCAGTCCATGAAAGCTAAGGATCACAACGAAGGAAACATATTTTTCATGCAGAGCAATCACAGTTAGATATTTCCTCTAGCAGCATATTTTCCCTCTCAGTAATTGGCTAAGGATACATCTCCCTCTGAAGGGTTGAAGGTAGGAAACAATGGGAATCCAGAGAGAGGTAACAGCCTCAGGCTTTTCTACAAAGAAGTCCTGATGAACATCCTGTGCTTTCCTATTTTTATCTCCATTGTGCTGAAAAAATTCATAAAACTCCCTATTAAACTAAAGGATAAGAGCAGCTATAGGCAGGAAATGAAGGTTTGATGATATTTGGATAAAGTTATGACCAGCCTTTTGTGGTCTGTGGATACTGGGATGAAAAGTAAGACTTACATGCATTTGTAAAACAAAAACACACACATATAAAGTAAAATAAAAATTAAAATGTCCTCACTAAAAATGATATGTGTGGCCTTGCACCATTTGTGAAGCCCTGGAGTCTCCCGTCCTGCCTCCATCAGCTGCTCCAAAAGAACAGAGCTCTTCAGAAGCCCAGTGTTATATCCACCAGCATCACAAGTTCTACCCATCAACGTACTCCAAACAGTATTGGACACTTGTGTTTAGTTATAGGCTTCTAGAGATTCTGGGGACTCTAATGGTACCCAGAAACTTTACATGTTACCAGCCACCTAGATGGAAGCTCCAGAATGCTGGGGTCCTCACCAAGAGTCCAAGCCTACATTAATTCTCAAGCAATTCTGATGAAGCTAATAAAGAACAGCAAGATGTTAAGGAAGCTAATACTGATTATAAAATTAAAGAGAATCCTATTTGACAACTAAAGCCTATTAAAGTAAGCAGGTGGATTACAAACAGCCTGGATGATGATAGAAAAGACATGTAGAAAATGTTCTGTAGGCCAAAAACAAGTGAACACAGAATAACCCTTAACACAGGGTGAGTGTTAAGACTTGTATAATAGGTCAGTTACCGTGGTGGCTGGTACTGTACATGGGCATGCAGAAGAAATGACATAGCAGACGAATCAACTATCCATTATATGTCTTAGTTATTTTGTAATAGTAGGAATTTGCCTATTTGTTACAAGAATTGGGGTTCTTCTGACTTTCACACTGAAGACACCTGTATGTGGTTCAGACATCATAAACTACAAACAAACACAAAAGGACATGAGCCACTGCAACTTGTTTTGGATGTTCCCCCGATGGGACAGGAGAGATGGTAGAATCCCTACAAGTGTCTATTCCTCCTAAGCAGCCATCAGCAGGTGGTCTGCTGAGGTGGGCATGGATGTCCCACCCAGAGCCACCAAACCTGGCAGGGCCATAAAAAAGAGGCTGGAGAATTCACCCCTCATGCTAAAAGAAGGGATGTGACAAAATGTTCAGGTTGTTGCCTGAATATTTCAGGCTCTATGCTTTGAAGAACTGTTCATACTAATGAAGAAGGTTTGTTGAATGTCGCTGGACCTGCATTGACTTAAAAATCTGTGGTTTGGTGTGGTACCACGACCGCTGAATTTCATTTCACCGTGAGGGAGAATATCCTCACTCAGGTGCAGTGAATTGTAGGGCTGGCTGCCCAGGTGCTCTGACTTATGTCACCACCCTGGGCTGTGCTAATGGTTTCCTTGGTGTATCCCATGCTACCAAAAAGCACACCATCTGCCACAAACTGCTTGACATCCCTGAGTGAAAATCACATGCCACCTCTAAGTCAACAGAAAACAACCATAAAACCCACCCCAGGCCCAGCAGCCTGACATTTTTACATCATTCCCACTTTAGAGCGTGCAGCAGTAGACGAAAGGCAGACTCAGCAACTGGTTTTCAAGTAAAGGAGCACTTGAAATGCTGTGGGAAAAGAAGACAGATGGGATGTCTCTCTGTGAAAGCGCTGTTATGACAATGCCCCACCATTTCTCTGAGATACACAGCAATAGATTCTGGGGAGGGTGAGGTACAGTCAGCAAAAGGGAGTAGCTGAATGCACTAGAAGATATTCATTATAGTATTTTCTTATCCTGTATGTGCAAAAAGCAAAGTTGTGGTGGAAATTTATTCTTGCAGATTATCTACTTTCCAAACCAACAGAGATTCAACAAAGACTGAAATAAATCCATAATGTGTGTACTATCTATCTACGTCCCAAATCAATACTAGAGATGGGCTACCAGAGTGAAAAGCCAGAGATCCAGGCCAGAGATGCATGCAGTATTATGGGGGCAGAGAGAAATCTATACCCTCAGTGTATTTATCTGCATTCAAAGCCAATATTAAAGCTAGTTTACTCATGTGAAAAATAAATGCTACATAGTTCAGAGGGTGAGAACACATCGATATTTGTAGTGTGGAGATGTGTGCTAAATACCAAGGACTACCCTCATGCCATGCCTATCTACTGCATCCCTGTTACACAAAGAAATTCTACAGGCCCCTAGAACAGTTAAGTTGGACAGTTGATTTGAAAGAAAATTTGTGCTTTCCACTCACACTCTTACAAACTTCACTGGGAGTTGATGAAAGTTACTATCTTGGTGCTTTCTCCTGTCTTGGTGTTTCCTTCAGAGCCCATCATGGTGGCACGTGTCCTTACTGCCTGAGGACACTGGAACCTGCATGCCACTTGCCTCCCTCCCCCATGAAGCAGTCGCTTCCTCTCCACATTTCGCTGCTTGCCTGCCCTCATCTCATGTCATTCTTAACCGCTGAACCTGATATTTTCTGCAGTTGAACTCTACTCCATCATATCCGATCCTCTCAGGTTTGTTTGTTTGATAGCAATACCTGTTTCTTTGGCCAGCAGCCATGGCAGCGGGGCTGGCACACCATTGGCACAGGAAAAAAATGTTCTCCTCTTTGCACAGTGCTTGCCCAGTCCCAGGTTTCCCTGTCGCTGGCCCTCACACTCCTCATGCACGTTGCCATTTTATTGTCCCCATGCACAAAAGCTGCCTCCTGTTTGCCTGCAAGCACAAGGCTTCACAGGCTGCCCTGCCCTGCTGTTCTCCTTTATCCCTCCTCTGCCTCTGAAAACGTTTTTCTTCTTAGCTTATCAGCACCGGGAGGGGCTGACAGAGCTGAGCTCTTACCGTTTTCTGTGGCTGCAAACTCACCCCCCTTTCAACACCTGTCTCCTTGTTAAATTAATTCAAAATCAATCAATAACCCAATCAGATAAGCCATGTCCCTCGCTTTGCACACACATTTATCTTGCTCTGGTTAATATCCCAACAATGAGTCACCAGCCGTTTAGCCTAATTTTGGGAACTCTCACAATGGACCAGTCTGTTCAGAAGCTCACCGTTTATTTTCAGTGTCAACAAAAGAGACATTTCTTTAGAAAAGGAAAATGTCCCACTCAATATATTCAGGTGCTGATGAATATTTATCCCCAAACACACATCAGAATGATTTTTCATAAGAGCAGTTGAGGGCTGCTTACAAGAGCAACTTGCAATCCTGTGCAATATCAGTAAAGCACAGCAAATCTATAAGGGGAAGATATATTCCCTTATGAAGCCCTGGGAATGCTCTATGTAAATGTTGCCAGTTATCTGAGCTGGGTTTAGTCCTGAACTTGAACCTGATAAAACAAATACTTGTTAAAGATTCAGGTAGAGCTCTCCCCTCTTAAGTCTCTCAAAAAATTCTTTGTGTATATCCAAATGAAGGTAATCAAAGAGCACTGTGCACATGTCCCCTCTCAGTACTTCTCACAATTATTTTTCTCCGGAAAAGATCATCAGATCATTTGGTTTACAAAGTTGCTGTTGTGAAGCCAGAATAAAGTACTTCAAAATTCATGAAGAGAGGACTGTTTTTATGGCTTTGGGAAGACACAGTGATCTTCCTCAAGAGCTGTATGTAACTTGCAGTAGCAGCTAATGTTTTCTGCCATAGGCACTGCAGGTAATGACAGAGTGCAGTTTTGCAGGCTCATATATTGCAACATTGGAAACGTGACCATGGAGAGAACATGCACCATTTAATGTAGGCAATGTCCTAACCAAGTAGGCTTTCTCTTATCTGCCTGGTATGAGTGTATGTTTCCAAAATTCATGCCTAGAGCTGACTTTTAGTTTCTTCCAGAATGTGTGTGGTAGCTTCATGCATGGCACTGAGTACCTTGTTCCTGGTGAGCGGTTCAATGCCAGATTCACATACTTGGTTCCTCTGTGGCTTTGGGTGAGTCTGATTCTACAAGGCTCTTGGCATTGTGCAAGATCGAGGTCTCAGCCCACCAAAGCTCTTAAATGTATGATTAATTTTTAGTCCCTTTGACTTGACTAAACTGCTTAGCTGGATTCACTCCCTGGCACTTAATCTTCCTGCTTGAATTTCAACATTAGCAAAATGAGGATAATTCTGTCTTTAATATAGAGGGATATGGTGAGCATTAATTAGCTAATATATGTGGAGTGCTTTGGAGATATAAAGGCTATCTGGATGTTAATTTATGCAGATAGTGGAAGAAGCAAAGGGAAATAATTGCTATCTCTCACCTGTGCGCAGTTTCAGAGCAGCACTCATTCCCTTACCCACTGAAGAACAGAAACTCAGCACTGAGGCAAGCCCACGCTTAGGAGACACTAAGAACGCTCTTATCAGATTTAACACACATTTCCATTTAAGGGATTGCAATCAGCTTTGTATTTGCATTTCCCTTGCAAATGAGCTTCACTGACTCCTCGCAGTTGGCTTTGCACTATCTGCTTCCCATTTTTCAGTGCTGTGATAGCAAACTGTTTCAGCACTGTAGCATGCTTTCATCTACTCTGTATCTATATTTAATTATGAACCTGGCAAGGAGACTCCAACATTGGTGACTGGCAGATTCTCACAGGTTCCTGTTTAGAGACGCTGAACTGGGGCTGCGCGAGATTTTGTTTTGGCCAAATGCTTATCTTGGATCTAGAGATAAATAAATAAAGCACATAAAAGGAACTGTTTTATCTCACTTCACTTGAAGTTGTTAATGCAAGGTTTGCGTTAGAACAAGCACTGTGAAGTGACTTCGGTGAAGATGTCCCTGCAATTGGCTGGGAAGGCCTGTGAGCAGTGGTGTTATCTCTCCAAAACGGGATGTGTTGGAATTGGAAAGACACGACTGCCACCAGATTGCTTTCTCACAAGACAGGAGTAACACAACACTGTATATCACAGAACTGGGCGTCTCCCCTTTCCAGGCAGAGAAAAGCTGAACAGTGGGGTTTTGGGGGGCTCCCAGGACATTTGCCCACCATTTCTAGCCTACCCTCACTGGCTGCAACATGGACTGAGGCCTACTGCGTAGAAAGGGTCTGCCCATCTCAAAATGGAGAGCAAATGCTAGCATAGAGCTTCGCAGCAAGCTCTTCCAGTTTGTGTGAGTCTAAGTAAAGCAGGAAGAGACCTAACCTGGGTTAAAAAGAGAGTAAGGGTGAAAGGACTCCGGACAAGCCCCCCAGAGTTAAAAATTTTAACAAATGGTTTCCAACCCCGGTAAGCCTGAAAGGGACTGGTGCTTCTCAGCTGGGAAATGGCTTGGTTCTGCCCACTGACCTGTCAGGGTACTGGGACTGAGAGGGGATGAGCAGCAATGAGCACTGAGGAAAGCATAAAACATGGGGGAGACCATGAGATGCAGCTCTGCAAGCTGCAGCTTTGCTCTTTGGCTTGGACCTGCCTGAGTGTCTCTGGGCAGAAATGGCAGCTCTACCTGGTGGCCAAGATTATGAAAAAATTCACCTTAGATGGAGCTGCTACTGCCTGGAAAACGCTGTAGGTAATACTTGAGCAATAGTAAAAAAAATCTCAATGACAACTGTACCTGTACACATGGATTGATGTCCTCTTTTTCTCTAATGAAAAAGCATCAAGCTTTATTGCTAGTGAGGTTTGAGTTAATAGAAAACAAATGCACTGGAGGAAAATGAAGTTTTCATAATTTTTATCTTTGTTTACCAACTTACATTTGGTTCTGGATTAATTTTTATCCATTCCTGGGGTGAACTGCTGCTATCTAATGGGATGAATTACATCACTAACACAGCAACTGCATGAACCTTCTGACTGATACGTTGTGACTTTATGGAAATTTGCTTCTTGCCAGCAACAGGGATATCACCAGCGAGGTAATTGGAGCCCAGTTCATGGAGATAACAGCCATATGTCAGGGATTAATGCTAACAACAGAATTTCACCTGTGGAAGGACTGTTTGCAAAATTAAGTTTACAGTCCCTGAGCATAGAACTATGTTCAAATATTTAATTGCAGCAGACAGAGCTTACAACATTAAAAGCGTTATGTAAAAATCCATACAGTAACACCATGAGAACCTGCCAGTTAGTGTCTGCATTAGAGCCAACCAATTACGCTGTTACAACAAGCTAATCTTTCTTAGAGTTTACTACTGGCTCATCAGAAGCAGAACATTTCAGAATTGATTTTTTTTAATGCAGAACCTTTCAAAAGCTCGGCTGTTGCTTTGTTTGTGTTATGGGATCATCTATAGGCTCTGCTTGAGGTTGCTAAATACAGTGCAAACAGAAAAAAAAATCAAATCAGAAACGATCATATCAAAGGAAAGACAAATCACAAATGAGAAACAGTCTGCACCTCAGAGTGTTTACAGACTCGGCAGGTGAGGCAGACACAGGAGAGAGAAAGAGAGGCAGCATGGTGAGGTGGGAATCCATATAACAGCGGAGGAGCTGTGGCACAGAGAGATTACATGACTTTGGCCAAGGTTATACAAGAAGCCTGAGCAGAGCTGGGAAATGAGGCCAGAGCTCCTGAGACCCTTAACCACAAAGCAATCCTTCCTACTCCACACATCTTCTCTTTCTTCTTCCCTTTTTCGGGCAGAAAAATGTTTTCACTGAGCAGCTGCAATTCCCAAAATTCCTTCTATTATTTCTCACTCCGGGATTTTAAAGCTTGGTAGCCCCTGTTTTATTTGGACTCACCCTCACGTAGTCTCTGTTTTTGACAGGTTTCATTTCAGATACTGCCTTGATAACAGCCATCACCAGTGAGCTTCTCAGAGCAGGGATGAGACAGTGACAATTTGCATGACTCAGTTTCCCTGCCTGAGGGAAACATAATTACTGCAGATGTAGGAAGGAACAGGGTAGTCTCCCATGACATAGCACGCAAGAGCCATAGAAATAGTCATGCCTTTTGCAATTCTGTGACTGCTGGAATCCACTGTGAACATCCATCACCAGGAGAATCAGTTGGCACTTTGGGTGGTGGAAAAAGCACTTTCCAGGTGAACAAGGGAACATCCCCAGCCCTGTTCAGTTCTGCGGTCTCTGTCTACGCTGTGGGCTGCAAGGAAGGCACAGATGAGCAGATGATGCCAGAGCATAGGCACCCAGTTCTTGTCAACCCATTCTGGCCCACAAGCCGAGTGGGGCCAGGTGAGTGAGGCTTGAATGGGTCTGAAGCTGTCTGGGAGGATCTGGCACCACCACCTGATGCGTGACAGCGATAGGGGAGCAAGATATCCCATCCAAACCATCTTGCAGATGGCTTCTAGGCTTAGCTAAGCACTTTGAAGAGAGCAACACAGTAACATAATTACAGAGATTCTGGGATCAAAGCTGCTTTGCACCGCTGAGACATACCAGCTGGTAGCCTAGAGAGTTCTAGCATGGTACTGCATGCATTGCATAGAACAATCCTTGCCTTACAGAGATGCATATGCATGCATGTATAATAGATACTGCTAAGCAAGGCCTTGCAAGTACCATACAGGTAGCCAACACAGCTCTCTGGCTCCCAAGCCATCCAGGTGGTGCAGTGTGTTGCAACATTCAGTTTGGGGATAATTAAAGGCACCAGACATTCAGGCAACCTGCAAGTGACTGCAGAGTATGACTTCAGCATTCATGTTACTCATCCATTCTAAGTACTAAGGGTAGTGAAGGATCAGCTGAACTAGAAAAGCAAGGTCTTCCCAAGTGGGAAAAAGAGAAAAGGTATTCTGAATAGAGAGAGATAAAATGCAGGAGCAGAAATGTTATTTTTCTGTCAATTAGCAACCTAAAATCATGCTGAGGAGGGAAGTAGGAAAGTGAGCTTACTTCTGACTGCCACAGCAGCAAACCCCTGTGATGAGTGTTGTGTGCAAGTTTGTTATTGGTATTTGCTGTGTAGATACTGAGGAATGTCACAGCAAGGACACCAGCTGATCCAGAAGAGAAAACCAGAGTGAGAACAGTGCTTGTCTTGAACAGCTTTTGGAATTTATCCCCTACCAGGGGTATTCAGTGCCATCTTGGCCACCTGTAAGTAGTTCTGCATGGGAAAGGTATTTAATGGGAAGGCATTAAACAAACTCATCCAGAAAGAAAAATACAATTTCTTTGGAGTGTAGATGTTCTTTGTCTCATCATAGTGTAGATGCTTCTTTATGCAGTTGTCTGTGTTTAGTAAACACTGTGACTTAGATCTCTTTTGGTAACACCCTTGTCAGGAAGCTGAAATCAGGGGAGCCTCAAACCATCAGAAGTCCTTGCACAAGATGACCATCAACAAGGAGAGGAAGGGACTGCAAACATGACTTGAACAAAGTGGTTTGTGCCCCCTCAGCACGTTGCCTACATATACTCAGCTTGGCACAAGCTGTAATTCTAGCAAAATCTTACACTTTGGATGTTCAGTGGCAGTCCCAGAAGACAGTGGTAGACAGTGCTGTCAGCAGTACTGTCATTTAGCTGAAAGGTAAGAAGTTGACTTGCTAGGTCATGGCTGTATAATGATGTCACAAGACAGGTGAGCTGAACGTACAGGGTTTGTGTGTGCACTTGGACTGAACTGACAGCCCTAGCCCAGCAATCTGTTTTAATGTGTTACCTAACTTTCAGAGCTGCTCTTCTTCGTTGAGCTATATGAAACTTCTCAAACATCTGTTCAGCACAGAAGGGATTATTTTGAGACCGAATTTCAAGCTTCAAAACCTAGGATCTGTCTATACAAACAGGTGCGGATGAGTGCCTTCACTTTGCATATTCTCAAATGCAGGTGGAAGAGGAGCACACCTGCCTGCACCCAGCTGGGCGACATGTTCTTAGATGATGTTCAAACCATTGCCTTTCACTTTTCCCATCCAAAGAAGACTGAGAGAACCACACAGTGAATGTTAGGGAAGTGATTCAGCCACTTTATTTACTCTTCCACCCTCTTTTACTTCAAACATAGAAAACCTTTTTTTTATAAACCCCGAATTCATTTCCAGATCAGTTTTCATGCCTTGAAGGGAACATAGCTGCAGCTGTTATGTGTGCAAAAATAGCAAGTTATCTGGTCATTTTTCTGGTAGCCTTAACTTTTTTTCTGTTGTGAATCAGAGTAAATACTGAGACAGCTGGTGCACCACAGGAGTCTGAGGCTGACAAAACTTCAGTGTAAGAAGCCTTATTAAGTGGTACACGTGGCAGTCCTGATCTAGAGGGTGGTTGGAGCATAGCAGCAGGCTCAGCTGGAGCATCAGCCTCCGATCACTGGTAATAGAGCAGTCCTTTCTGCACTTGTTATTGTACTGTATCTCATGAGTAAAATAGCTGGGTCACCATGAAAGGGCTATTTGGTTTCTTTTGTCAGCTAAATTTTCAGGGAAATTATGATCATTTTCAATTAGATAGATATGAGTGCTGTATCATATGCTAACTAGCCTTATCCTGTCTCTCAAGCCAATAAATTTCATGTTAATGCTTAAAAGGCAAGACAGCTTCTATTAACAAACTTCAGTGCCAGGGAAAGATGGTTAAAGGCAGAAAAACATTGTGATTAAAAGCAGTGCAATAGATGGTGCTCTCTAACAGCTTGCAGCTTTACAACTGCCTGCATTGTGAGGTCTTTAGTTCAGACTGCCCACAAACATGAAAGACTAGAAAGCACGGTCTGCCTCAGACAAACAGGTATGATGAGGAAAGGTGAAAATCCCAAGGGCAACATGTGATCTTGCTGCAGGATTGCTTTTACTTTGCTCTTCTTCTGCAAGAAAGACAGAGTAGTGAAGAGCAGTTCTGCTATTAGTGAACTCCCGAAAGACAAACAACTCAGTGCACAACAGGCTGGTTTCTCCTGCTTTTCTTAACCCTGTGCAGGTGGCAGCCTCTTAAGCATGAAAAGCTCAGTTTTGAAACGACTGCTTGGCTTGAACAAGAGAAGCAGGATGGAATTAAGGGAGTATAATTTCTCACCTTAGAGTCAGCCTACTTTTTGCTCTGAGTACCTCAAAGTAGACCAGGTTATGTCATCTTCTCTGTGAGCCATTACTACAACAAATCAAATGGAATTTCCTTGAACTGAAATACTGCTCGGTCTAGACAAAATGTGAACCATTTGAAGACAAAATGTGAACTGCCTCTTTCTGAGCTGGAAAGTTTGGTACATTCCCAAAATGAAAAAAAAAATGTATAAAATCAGTCAGATTTCATTATGAGCAGCATTTTTAATTTAGGGAAATGAGACTATGTTCGAAAACTTTCCATATTAATATATTATCTCCATGCCAAATTCATAAATGTGTCAGAGCAGTGACTTAGAAACAGATTATTCTTTTCAGCAAGAGTGTAGTCTACCGTGCTTGCAATTAGTAAAGGTAGGGAAAACGCAGGAACCTTGTGAGAAGGCATTACCTGACAAAACTACTACCAGAGAAATGCTTGCACAGAGTTGAAGCAAAGTCTGCAGCTCTGAACTGAACTGAGCGGACAACAGTTCTGGGGCTGCCACGTGGCACCAGCTGCCCAGCTGCACCCTTACCCCACTTGTGCAGCCACAGAAGTGCCTTTAAGGGATTAAACCAGCAAATTAATCTATGTGCTTCCAAGCTCAGATGGCATTTTAGAGTACCTCTGCAAGCTTGCTTTCAACCCAAACTTATAGATACTGGATGACATAGCCTGTCACATTAAATGTGTCTCGGGTTGTTCTGTCCACAATATGACCTGAAGCATTTTCTTCAGAGAGGCTGATATGTTTCAACTTGACACCGTGGCGCGAAGTGCCATGCTTGATTGAATAACTTGTCTCCACTATTAAAATGCAAAAAGAACTTAGACAAGCATTTAGAAGCTTTGCCATTAAATAGTTTTCTTGTCAATTGATCTACCTTACGCGGGGAAGACAACTACTAGATCCATCAATTGCTGGTGAAAAACTGGGAACAGGTCTTAATCAGTTAAGCAGGGAAGCGTTGCTTGACAGCTCCCTTCGGGATGAGGCTCATTTGGGGCCTGACTACTCAGCAGGATTAGCAACTTCAAGCACCGGTAAATTGACCTTAAACAAAGGTGAGCTCACATCTGCAAAATGTCAGTGGAACAGCAAGGCAAGACAGAGCTGCACAAACCTCTCTCCTCCGCTGAGAGCTGTGAGAACATTTTCCTTTCATTTTTTTTTGCCCCTCAAGAGTCTCACAAAGCTTTTAAGCAGCTTAATTGTTTCCTAAACCTATCTTTTCTCTTTCGGCTGATGTTTTATAGTCACGCATTTTTTGTACCTTGTGCTGTCCCGTTTGAGCTCTGTGGGTGCTGTGCCCAGGCAGAGCAGGGGCTGTGTTGTTTGCTGGGCTGCAATGGCATGCCATTACCTCACCGGGGTGAAAGAATTGCTCAGAAATGTCCATACAAAGCTTCATGTCTTGGGAAATCTTTCACCTATTTTACATACAAGGCTCCCTAAAACTTCCAGTCACTCTTCACAACTCTCTACCAGAAACCTGTTTTCTCTGTGCAGTTAGCTTTGTGCATGTGGGTGTAGAATGCACCTGGAAACAGCCAAAAAATGGCGCCCACTCCACTCCCACGTGAACTACTCATGGCAAAAATGCTGCCATCTCTGTAACTGCACACAGATATCCAAATCTGCTCCACTTTCATTCCATGAAAATAGAGCAACAATACCACCCCCCTCCCTGAGCTCTGCCCCAAGTGCTTTCAACATAGCATGAAACTAATTACTATGCTTAAAAGCGATGTGGAAATCATTCAGATGCTGTCCTTCAGGTAAAAATGGACTCAAACAGTGGGCCCAGGTGAACTTCATGAGGTTCAATAAATCCAAATGCAATGTCTTGCACCTGGGCTGTGGCAACCCCTGCTGTCAGTTCAAGCTAGGGGATGTAAGGATGGAGCACAGCCCTGCCAAAAAAGACTTAGGGGTACTGGTGGATGGCAAGCTGGACATGAGCCAGCAGTGTGCTCTTACAACCCAGGAAGCCAACCATATCCTGGACTACATCAAAAGAAGTGTGGTCAGCAGGGAGAAGGAAGAGATCCTGCCCCTCTACTCTGCGCTGGTGAGGCCTCACCTGGAGTACTCAGCACAGGAGAGTACAGGAGAGACAGACATGTTGGAACGTGACCAGAGGAGAGCCACAAAAAATATCTGAGGTGTGGGGGACAAAGTGGCGAGGCCAGACTTTTTTCAGCAGTGTGTGGAGACAGGACAAGGGGAAATGAGCAGAAACTGCAGCACAGGAGGTTCTGCATGAATATGAGCAAGAACTTCTTTATGGTGAGGGTGACGGAGCACTGGCACAGGCTGCACAGGGGGGGTGTGGAATCTCCTTCTCTGGAGATATTCAAGACCCGCCTGGATGCCTACCTGTGCAACCTGGTGTAGGGAGCCTGCTTTGGTGGGAGGGTTGGACTCAATGATCTCTTGAGGTCCCTTCCAAACCCTATGATTCTGTGATTCTATGATTCTATCCAAGTGATGGAAAACCTCTCTTATGAGGACAGGCTGAGAGAGCTGGGGCTGTTCAGCCTGTAGAGGAGAAGGATCCAGGGAGACCTGAGAGCAGCCTTTCATTATCAAAAGGGGGACTATCAAAGTGACAGAGCACTAGGACAGGCTGCCCAGAGAGATTGTGACATCTTCCTTTATGGAGAAATTCAAGATCTGTCTGGATGCCTATCAGTGTGACCTGCTGGATGGAACCTGATTTAGTAAGGGGCTGGACTCGATCTCTAGAGGTCCCTTCCAATGCCTTCAATTCTGTGATTTAAACTGGATATAAGTAAGTTTTTTACAGTGAGGCACTGGCACAGGTTGCCTTGAGAAGTGCTAGAAACCCCATCCCTGGAGACACTCAAGGTCGGGCTGGAGAGGGCTCTGAGCAACCCAATCTTGCTGTGATGTCCCTGTTCATTACAGGGGAGTTAGACTAGATGGCTTTTAAAGATCCCTTCCAACTCAAACAATTCTATGATTCTATGAATATCTATGCTACATGGGAATGTAGCAAAAATGAGAATGGTCCCACTTTCCAAAGCTACAAAGTGATGTGAAAATTCTGGTGAAGATTCAGAGATACAAAGAATTGATAAATCTTTATGTATGTACTTATATGTATATATAATATTTGTCACCCTCACAATCAGTATGAGTTTCATTTAAGTGGAACTGAACCATCCAAGTATTTATTTCAATTAGAGCTGGGTGGATTCAGGCCATAAAATTTACATGTCCAGTTCTATTTTTCTAATGTTCTGCTGGGATCCATTCTTTAGAATAATAAAAGTTGCAGGAAACAGTATTCACTGTGGGTGTGCTCCAGTAAATCTGAAAATCTGATGCCTGCAAATAAAAGCAGAGAGATGGCAAAACAAATTGTCGCTATACCAAATTGAAATTCAGTTGTCCCCCAGATAATGTTAGTACCATCCCTAGTACCAAGGGCTGTGCCTTTAATGCCAGCAATACCATGGATTCAGAGGGAAGCTGAGCGTAGCTGAGAAATAAAACTGCCACTCTGTGGAGGGAGTCTCTGTTGGCTGTCCCACTGCCTTTTTATGAACTGGTGAGAAAGATGCGACCTCAGGGAGGCAGGGGCAGCACACAGAAGGTAGCCCTCAACCCAGTCCCAAGGCAGCAGGCTCTGGGCACTCACAACAGAGGACCCTGGAGGAGGCTCAAAAGCAAAACAGAAATGTTTCTGCTCCTCGTTCAGTGTGAAATAATTGCCTGAGTGAATGCAAAGAAAATCCTCTCCTCGGGCAGCTTTGGGGATATGACAGAAGGCCTGCTCCACTTGTGCCAAAGATGAAGCAATTTATCCTCCTTTCTGCAATTTCTTGCAGGAGAAAGCCCTGAATTTCTTCCAAGACATGACAGTGGTGCGTATTAGGATGTGATGAGGAAATAAATTGGCTGAGGGGTTTTCTTTGGTCCACCACGGGGCTTTTTCTAGCAGAGAAGCTGTGTCAGTGATTTCAATGACTTTATCCCCATTCTGCTGAAGCTGATGCTGCTTGCACAGCACACCCGCCTGTGAGGCGCTGCTGGCAGAAACCTGCCCTCATGTTTGAGGTGAGCTGCAGGCATGTTGCTTAAGCTGCCTGCCCCATTTTGTTTGGCACTTCGGTGTTAGATTCCCTCTTCCCCTTGCAAAAGTTCTGTGGTTGGGCTGGCATTTATACACCATGTATATATATCTGCATCAATGTGCATGTACAAGCAAATATACGAAAAAATGGATTTGTAAAGTGTATGTATATACATATATTGGACTGAGATTTCAGATGTAGGACAGTGTATCTATCTGTATGATCCTGTCACTATATCTATACAATAGATTTTCTATGCACTGTAATCTTTATAACAAAGAGCTTCACTGAAAATACTTCCCTTCCTCTTTTCCCCCATTTTCTCCCTTTATAAACGTATCGTCTAAAAAGTAGAGACTACAATTGCCTTGGAACCAATTTCTCAGTGATATATACTGAGGGATGATAAAAATATTTTGACTGTTTGTATGTAATGGGGAAGTACCTGAACGTGTACATCATGTTTCTCACCAGCAGTGTTCATTCACCCCAAGTCTCTGCAGTTTAGTACATGGACATCACTGTGTTCACATGATATCTTATGAAGGCACAAAACGTAAACATATGTGCAACTGAAAAGAATGATGAAAATAATGTAAATACTTATTATTATACTGAAATTCCTCAACTCACAGAATCACAGAATCATAGGGGTTGGAAGGAACCTCTAGAGATCAATGAGTCCAACCCCCTGCCAAAGCAGCTCCCTAGCCCAAGTTGCACAGGTGGGCATCCAAGTGGGTCTTGAATGTCTCCAGAGAAGGAGACTCTACAACATCTCTGGGAAGCTTCTTTCCTCATAAGAGGGATGCTCCAGGCCAATCATCACCTTTGTGGCTCTTTGCTGGACCCTCTCTGTCTGCATAGTTTCTTGAACTGAGGAACCCAGAACTGGACACAGTACTCCAGTTGCGGCCTCACTGGGTTCCTATGTTCATCTCAAGAGGTTAGACCCCTTTTCTACATTCCGTACACGTTCTTTATCCATTTGAAGTTTCCCATGAGCTCTTTGCTCATCCATGTGGGTCTCCTGCCACCTTCATCTGATTTCTTACTGTTAGAGACAGACACACCAATCTTGATCTTGGAGGAAGTGGTTGAATGTAAACCAGCTCTCTTCGGCTTCCTTTGCATGGGTATGTGTCTTTTATTCCTGTATGTATCAACGAGCCTTCCTATAAGTGCATGTGTGTGGGAGTAAGGGATATGATTATGTATTTGCATAACATTCTGCATGAATGTAGACTGAAACCGAAAATATGGAGGGAATTATACAACCTATTTTTAAAGCCTGCATTACTGCAAATGTTGTTTCACCAAGCTTCTATCATAGCTTATTAATTATGTAGAATGAATTATGATGAGTTTTCTTATTTTCTGTCTCTGCCCCACTGAAAAAAACTTTATCCAGGTTGCTGTAGGACACTTGCAGGCACGTGCTCAGGCAGGCAGTGCAGTAAGTACCACAGCATCATTTTTTATCCTCTGGACATCCTGCAGATACCAGTAACTCTGCTCATGCATAAGATTATTGATCTCCATGGCAGTAAGAAAAGATGAAAAGGTCAATTTTAAAAATGTGAACAGTAGGAACCACTTGTTATGACAACAGCTAATGTTGGAAATTTGTGCCCTTGCCTTTAGAGAAGGTCTTAGTTATATTAACAGTATTGATTTACTGTGAGAAGATGGTGTTTTCCTATCTTTTCATC
The DNA here is from genome assembly GCF_038088225.1 of Cyrtonyx montezumae. Taxonomy (NCBI): domain Eukaryota; kingdom Metazoa; phylum Chordata; class Aves; order Galliformes; family Odontophoridae; genus Cyrtonyx; species Cyrtonyx montezumae. The sequence goes on along the minus strand of NW_027072034.1, from coordinate 31,561,750 downwards.
TTCATATTGCCTCTATCCAGGGCTCCCAGCACAAAGCTGCTATTAGTTTTCATAGCTACCAAACCCCTAATTTTATTCTTTTCCTACATGCAAGGTACTTGCATCAGGCCACTTGCAGCACAGATATCTCAGAAGGCACTGATGGGACCAGTGATACTGATGGAGTAGTGTGCAATCAGATAAGAAAAGGAGCTTTCAGAGTATGTGGTTCTTTTTAACAGGGGACGTGAAGAATGGGTAAGGGGAACATGTGGTAGAAAAGCAAGAGCCCAGCTTCAGGGAAAGGAGTCTCAGCCATCCCAGGGCTTACAACCTCAGTGCTTGGGAATACTGGGTCCAGAGGGCACCCTACCTCAGAGGGATATCTTTGGAACGACAACTACAGCTACTGCAAATATAAGGCATTGCTTAGCTATGGGCACAGCTGCATCATGATTCAGAAAATAAAAAGCACCAGCCCTTCTCCCTCCCTCCCTCCCTCCCTCCCTCCCTCCCTCCCTCCCTCCCTCTCCTCTTTCCTTCCTTTCCTTCCTTTCCTTCCTTTCCTTCCTTTCCTTCCTTTCCTTCCTTTCCTTCCTTTCCTTCCTTTCCTTCCTTTCCTTCCTTTCCTTCCTTTCCTTCCTTTCCCTCCTTCCTTCCTTTCCTTCCTTTCCTTCCTTTCCTTCCTTTCCTCTCTTCCCTCTTTCCCTCTCTTCCCCCCTTCCCCCCTTCCCCCCTCCCCCCTCCCCCCTTCCCCCTTTCCCCCCTTCCCCCTTTCCCCCCTTCCCTCCTTCCCTCCTTCCCTCCTTCCCTTCCTTCCCTTCCTTCCCTTCCTTCCCTTCCTTCCCTCCTTCCTTTTCCTTCCTTCCTTCCCTCTTTCCCTCCCTCCTCCCTCCCTCTCTCCCTTTCCCTCTTTCCTCCTTCCTCAGTCCCTCTCTCCTTCTCTTCCTCCCTCCATCCCTTTCTTCCTCCCTTTCCTCCTTTTTTCTCTCCCTTTCTTCCCTCTTATCTCTCTTTATCTCCCCAGTGCTGTAAAAAGCATAGAAGGATGGCCTGTATTCTCAGAGGACCCAATTACAAAATAAAAGCTAACTTCCATGCTTCCTTGACCTCCAATGCACTTTTTTTTAAACAGTATCACATAGCTGTATACAGAAAAGCTGATAGAGTTCCTAGTGCTTTTGGGTTTGGTGCAGCCGAAATTCTTTCAAAGAAATTGTCAGCCTTGAGTTATTTCTGTCCAATGAAAGGGAATTAGGTATGTGAAAGTGCTAGGACATTTTGATGCTGTTTCGCACAGTGAGTCAAGTTCAAATATAGCTAAAACAAAAAAATATCTGTATAGGAGTCGGCTGCTGATAACCATTATTAGATGTTTAATACCTGAGGAAAGAGGTGTGGAATCGAATTGGAAAGCTATTAATAAAACTAGTGACCGTGGTGCAGTGGAGCACTTGAACAATCAAACAAAATATGAGTTTATAGGAAAGTTGGAGAACTCTAAAAGAAACCTCATTCGCAGCATTTCTGCCTGCAGTCCTTCTGATAGAGAAAACAAAATGGAGACAGAATCTGCCTGTGTGCTTTAGAAAGGCTGCCTGTCAGACTTGATTAAAGTCCACGGGAAAATACAAAAACAGCAAGAAAACGGAATGAGTTAAGATAGCCAAAGGGGCACCAGATAAAATGAATATTGTACCAAAGAGGAAACAGACCTCTTTCTAAAGAGGGAAGTGAAATAAATTGTTATGAAATAAGAATAATACAGAACTATTTTCAAACTTCTTTGTAGAAAGAAAAATGAAGATGGAGTGCTGGCAATTAAGAAGTATTGATAACATTTTAACTGTTGATAAAAAAAGAGTGCAAAAAAAATATTTGTTAAATTAACTGCCCTGACTAAATTCATCCATAATATTGAAGGAAGTTTTATTGAATTGCCTATTATTTCTTACATGTCAGAGAAAAGGGAAAGCACACTAAGATGGGGAAGATCCGACTTGCTGGTTTAATCAGGGAGGCGTGATGTAGGCATTGAATGTCTCATTATAATCAGCAGCAATGTAAGGCTTCATTCAGCTGCTTACATGCAGACATCGGTCGATGGCCCCAGAAGATGTGAGATACACGCTGGGAACTGATGGATGTGCTGCAGGAAATAAGGGAACCCATGTCCCTCTGGAGCTCAGAGCTGGAGGCCAGATAGGATGGGACGTGTTTCAAGTATCCCAAAGTGCTCCAAGTAACTCCAATTAACCAACTGAGCTGAAAGCCTGGAGCAGGAGGTAGCTCCAAGTGAGAGCTCCAAATGCTGCTCTTCACACCAGCTATATGTTAAAGTTCCTACCATATTCCCCCAGCAGACAATAAATCAGTACGGCTATTGACAGCTAAAAATCATGTCTAAAGTGATGTCAGCCAGATTTTGTATGGGCACGGTGAAAACACTTATCAGGGACAGCAGTTAGAAACACTGCGTGGCCACAAATGATGAGTCTGTAAGAAATCCAGCCCCCTGCAAAAAGCCCAATGGGTTGTTGTTCCCTTTAAGCCTGCCAGATTGGTTCCATCCTCTGTGTCTTGCACAGGGGTTTGCTAGAGAAAGGTGGCTCTATTTAAAAGCTTAATCCACATCATTACCTAAATGCCCCATCACAAATACTACAGCACAGTAGATCCAGCCTGTGACCTGCTCTATTTTCTGTCTTCTTGGTGTGAAACTAATCACAGCTCCTTCCACTTTGGGGCTGTGTGGAGGGGGCTGGCATGAGCAAGACATTATTGCATTTTGGGGGAGAGATGGCTGGTAGAGACACAGGGTGCCTGATCAGAGGGGAAGCAGAGAAAAGCCTCCACGAACAGCTCTGAAACATGACATAGCGGCTCTACCACTCCTGCTGAGGTGTGAGGTAAATAAAATGCCAAAGAGAGGGGGAGGATTCCTCTGAGATAGATGCTGAGTGCCCCTGGAAGATGGTCAGTATGCAGAGATGAAGGTGAACATCTGAGCATGAGTTCCATGAGGATGATATCTGTGAAATTATAGGAAGGGAAAACCTGCTTCTTGTGTATGGAGGGAGCAATAGCATGTTGTAAGGCAAGAGATCTCTCACAGCTATTAACTGTACCCCAGTGGTGAGATGTTCACGCTGTAGTTTAACACTAATCACAGCTCTGGCAGATGCACAAATAGGCTCTGTGAGCACCTTGATTATGACATTATTTTCATCTGTCCCTATAATGCAGATTTATCTGGTAAGAAAGTGGTGAAGTCTAACTTAAACAATACTCTAGAAATGAGTTACTATTTTTTTCTTTTTGTGCATCACTTCTCAATGCAACTTGGGAATTAGTGTAGTTATCTTATAACCAGCACAGACTGGGGTCAAGAATGTGACCGTCCACTATGAATAGTTCCCACTTACAGCTTCAGTACATATATTTTTAGAACTACTTATTTTTGGCTTAATGCATCTGGTGGTGGGGTAACTGGATTTTTTTCTCTTCCTGTGCCCAATTTCCTTTTAAAAAGCATGGACTGTTGTCTACTCTCTGTGTGACAAAATGGATTTGACATTTCTCTTGTTTTCACATAAAGATGAGAAAAGAGTGAGTTTGGTATCTGTGTATCCACGCATTCACACGTCCATTTATTATCTGAATATTCAATGACAGAATCTGCACAAGCAAATGAGGCACACAACTACATAAACCTATTAAAAAAAATGGGCCATGTGTGGGTGTGTGCTTCTAAATATTTTAGAAGCTAAACTATCACCCTGGAGAATTTTAGGTTAGAGACAGACAAATTGCATGACCATCTGAATCTTCATGTAAGCAAAGGCTTAGAGATGAGAAGACATAAACCACCTTATTGCCTTTCTCCAAGTCAGTGGATGTGCTGGCACCCTGTGTGTCCTTCCTGAAGTGCTGTGCTCAATGGGGCTTCCTGCTTTTGCAGCTGTGAAAAAAAACCCACAAAACAAACAAACAAAAAAAAACCCCTTACACACACACACAAAAAGCAACTACAAGAACAGTCTGGGCTAAGATCCTAACTAAAAATATTGTTAATAATCTATGTAAGTGTTGCTAACAGCAGCATCATTGCTGAAGGAGCTACATCTACGGATTTGCCTGGGGGAGGCTTCACTGATAAAACTGAGGCACCAGGGGGTTTTCTGGTGCCCATGACTAAAGCTTTAAAAGCTGCAATTTTTCATTTAGCTTTCTACATTCAAACAAAAAAAAAAATATAAATTCTTCTGAATTTGGGGCTTTCTCTTTCTTTATCTATGATATTACAGTTAAAGGAACTAAGAGACAGCACCACGAAGTGGGCCACCAAAGGCCAGTCTAAGGCTCCACCACAAACAGAATGTGTGGTCTCAGGCACTTGCTGTGGCTGAGCCTGAAGCACACAGCTTGTTTTCCAGACAGCAGCCTGCCCTCATATTCTAAGAGATCTCTCAGAGCTTCACATATGACTAATATTTAAGTGCCAGGTCCTGCACTTTAGCCAACACAACCCCAGGCAGTGCTATGGGCTTGGGGCAGAGTGACTGGAAGACTGTAGAGGAAACAGACCTATGGGTATTGGTCGATGCTTGGCTGAACATGAGCCAGCAGTGTGCTGAGGTGGCCAAGAAGGCCAGTGGCATCCTGGCTTGTATCAGAAATAGTGTTGCCAGCAAGAGCAGGGAAGTGATCATCCCCTTGCACTCAGCTCTGATGAGGCCGCACCTCGAGTACTGTGTTCAGCATTTTCTGGGCTCCTCAGTACAAGAAAGACATGAGAACCTGGAACATGACCAGAGAAGGGCAAAGAAGCTGGAGAGTGGTTTGAAGCACAAGGAGTGGCTAAGGGAACTGGGATTATTTATTCTGGAGAAGAGGAGGCTCAGAGGTGATCTTAGAGCTCTCTACAATGACCAGAAAGGAGGTTGTGGAGAGGAGGGGATCAGCCTCTTCTCCCACATAAGTAGTGATAGGACTAGAGGGAACAGCCTGAAGTTGTGCCACGGGAGGTTCGGGTTGGATATTTGGAAACATTTCTTCTCCGGTAGAGTGGTCAGGTGCTGGAACAGGCTGCCTAGGAAGGTGGTAGAGTCACCATCTTTGGAGGTGTTCAAGAAATGTTTAGATGTTGTACTAGGGGACATGGTTTAGTGGGGAAATAATGGTGTTAGGTGGATAGTTGGACTGGATGATCTTTGAGGTCTTTTCCAACCTTGGTGATTCTATGATTACCTCCTGGCATTAACAGCTTTCTTGTTGTACTTAGTCCTACCACGAAGCTGATCTTCTATATCCACTTAAGATGACTACTGCCACAGCATTAGAACACTCCTTTCTAATTAATGGGTGGGTTGATGATCTCATATGTTTATCTACAAGCAGTCTTGTTCTTTTTCAATAAGTGCAGGCCTAAAGTGATGCAAAGCCACTGCATCTAATGACAGTGTCTGTTGATCTCCTCCAATTGCAGGCTGGACTGTGGCATGGAGCAGGAAAAGAAGGATGTGCTCAGCCATGCTATGGGCAACATGTATAGCCAACAGCAACTCCTGGAGCCAGGTTCAGCAAACCCCTCTGAAAGACAAACAGTCACATAGCAGCTTTTTGCATGACACACCTACAAAAGAGCATCACTCGTTCCAGAGATGTTGGCAGATTATCACAATGATTCTTGCTGGATTTTTATCAAAAATTACACAATTCTCTTTTCTTTAAAAATTGAGATGTTTCTATTTTGTCTACTACCTTGAAGAAGCATCCCAGGAATACCTTTCCATTCCAGTTCCTGCTCATTTTTATAGGAGAGGAGAGGAGAGGAGAGGAGAGGAGAGGAGAGGAGAGGAGAGGAGAGGAGAGGAGAGGAGAGGAGAGGAGAGGAGAGGAGAGGAGAGGAGAGGAGAGGAGAGGAGAGGAGAGGAGAGGAGAGGAGAGGAGAGGAGAGGAGAGGAGAGGAGAGGAGAGGAGAGGAGAGGAGAGGAGAGGAGAGGAGAGGAGAGGAGAGGAGAGGAGAGGAGAGGAGAGGAGAGGAGAGGAGAGGAGAGGAGAGGAGAGGAACCTGCATTTCCCAATGGTTGTGTCTGAGCTGGCATATATGAAGTCCAGAAGTACAGCAGACTGGCTTGAGCATAGAGCACAGTAGCTGGAACATGCTTGTTGAAATCTGTGAACTAGAAACTATGCACTTCCTTGGTTTGTTTTCTTTTGGGATTTCTAAGTAGTTTGCCTTGTACATTATGGTGCCATTGAATCAGACAGTTCTCTCCCTGGTTCAGCCCCATGCAGAGAGTTGATGGTGCAACCAGACAAAATAACAAATGGCCCAGCCTGGTTAATCCCAAGAAGCCATCCATGCCTATGAAGGTCTGCAGGAGGCTTGAATCCTCCTAGAGTAGCAGACCACATTAGAACTGACTTTGAGCTATTGGCCTTACGGCTCTCCTAGTATCACTACTACACAACTTTTCTGTCCAGAAAAGTCTCCAAACCACCGTGGGAGAATCAAACAAGCCCAAGCCGTGTTATCTACCCTAAATTATCTACCCTATGGGCAGCAGCTGCGCAGGTGCCCCTCTCCATGTCTCCCCGCCCTGCTGATCCTCAGAGATGCTGAGCAGTGTCCATGGGGCTGTCCCTGCTTCTGTGTGTGGGAGGAATGTGCTCTGACCGGAGAAGATGCCTCCATGTACAGATTTTGGAAAGCATGTTTTCTTCATCAGTAAACAAACTATGAGTCATTGGCAGTCACATGGGAGAAGATGAGATTACAAAGAATGTATAAGCAAATAAATTAGCTCCCTTTAGTCATGGCAACAACTCAGCGTTTCCACCCAAATGTTTTATTCCAATTCATCTTTCTTGCTTTATTTTTGTAACACTGTTGCCCTTCTACTTTGGGAAAATAGAATTCTAATTGAGTTTGCTCAGAAATTTTTCAAAATGCAGTTCTTGTGTAAGACCGCATTTGAAGACCTGGCCTTTATTTTTTGACACTTATGTGCTAGGGGACAGCTGTGGGGAAGGAAAAGAGTGGTGTCTCTCTCTTCCCTGACGATGTGGGTGTTGATGTGGCATTTGCCACTCAACCTGGGAAAGGAGCTCTTATCCTATGGATGTCTCTGCTCAACCCTCGCCCCAAATGTGGATGTGTGAATCTGTGTCTCTAGGAGCAGCTTTTGAGGTTTGCTGATCTCTGTCCCCAAGCACAGATGTTGGAATACTGCAGTCCCAAGAACTATGCCTCTCTGGGGACATCTCTATTTAAAAACACAGTTCTGTTCTGATCTGTTTCCATTACATCTGCATTTTAGAGTAGTTGTTGCAGTGTTGTTTTCCACAGACCTGTTTTACATAGAAATCTCGTGGCGGAGCTGGGTGTCTTTCCTTGTTTGAAGTTCTGTTCTTTCAAAGGTGATGTCCTAATAATAGGTAGCAAATAGTCTAAAAATGATCTAAGTTCTTGAATAAGTTGAATACTTATTACAACTCCTATAACATCAGGCTATGTAAAAAATACTTGCTAAAGCATGGAAAGTGGGAAATTTTTGAAATCACTTCCTGATTAAATACCTTTTAATACAATCCTCATCTATAGGCTGCCACAAGTGGATGGTACATTTATCACTAAAATGGGAAAAAGACTTGAGAGGCCATTCTAGAGAAATGAATTATTCAAATATTACTTTTATTCACACATTTTCCCAAAGCAATTTTCCCATCCATTTTGTCCATCCTTATAAGAGATCTAAGAAATTTAGGTAGATGGCATATCCGCCTTTTCTGGCACACTCTCCAGTGTTTTCAGTAGAATTAATGCCTTGCTATAAATTAATAATAATGATAATTAAGTTTCTACAACTGCTTCTATATCTGAGTGATGTTGTTGCGCATACCTCTTCTAACTGTAGAAGTCAATGCTTTTCCAAGCCATCCAAGCAATGGGATTTTCTTGGTAGGGGAGACTGCAGAAGTATGCGAGCAGCCAACAATTGTAATATAAATTGGCACAGCCTGCCTAGGGAGGTGGTGGAGTCACCATCCCTGCAGGTATTTAAGAACTGTGTGGATGTGGCACTGTGTGGTCGGTGGGCATGGCAGGGGATGGGCTGGTGGCTGGAATAGATTTTGTTGAAAATATTGAAAATATTGTTTTCTGTCACCGAGAAGAGATGATGTGAGGGAAGGAGAGAGAGAACAACAGCATGGGAGGAGCTTTAGCCCCTGTGAGCATAATCAGCCAGTGCAGTGATTGCTAACATGGTGGGTAATGGGCCTGCAGCTGTCTCTTCCCTGGCGGTTAGACAAAGAGCCTTCTTTTTTCTGGTCTTGTAAAGATCTTTAGGCTGCAATAAATTAAAACTACTCTGCTAAACTCTCAGGGCTCTCGAAACTGGGAGATGTTGTTAGTAAAGGTTTAAACTGGGGACATAACAGATTATTCATGCAGGAAACTTAAAAGGCTGTGGGATTTGTTCCAGTATGGTAGATAACTTTTTCATTATCGGCGGGAGCAATAATCATAATCTTAGTTCTGTGATTCAGTTTATGGCGGTCATAATTTATGATGAAAGAGTTTACACTTAACAGTAAAAGTGAGGGGACAGCAAAATTGTGTTAAAGGTAATTAACTCCAGGGATGTAGAGCTGAAGGCCACACAGAGAAGCATAAGATGAACTAAGAGAAAAATCTATATGGATAACAAGTTTTACAATCTTTCTTCTGAGCAGGTCAACCTTAAGGTGTCTTTTTTTTTTTAATTTTTTTAATTGACACTCTTGATGAGTCAATTTAAACACTACAAACTTGTATTTTGTTCTTTTTGTTGTCGATGATGAGGACATCTGATAGCAAAATCTGAACAAGAACAGGTCAGGCAGAGCAATATGTGGGTGAGTGAGAGCACTCCCTCTGCACAGAGCAGGGTAAGACAGACTGTGTGTAAACAAGTGATGATTCATTGTCTTTCCTTTGAATGAAAAGAGCTAATTTGGCTCTAAATTCTCCATGCTTCTTCACTTTTGAGTGCAGCACTGATTCCCCAGCACTCTGAGATGCCTTCCTGGCAGACTGCAGCTGTTGTAACCCTCGGAAGGGACCAGACAGAATAAATCACAGCTCCTGCTTTACTGTTTGTTGTTTGCTTTTATTTAGATGGGTTTTTTTTTCTTCTTTCAGGGATGGGAAGTAGATCTTTATAAAGGACTCTTGTGGAGAAAAAATAAATTAATGATTCCAAGGCAATTCATCTCATTTGAGCTGTTCATTTAATAGAGAGGAAAGAGATTAAAAACCAACTCTCCAAAGGCTGGCTCTGTTAGAGCAAGGAGGTAAGACATTACCCATCTCTGCTTGTCAAGAGCTAATGCTATTAGTCCCCACACTGCTGTATAACACATATGTGGGGTTAGTAGTTAAGGGATGGATATTATTTAGATTATAGATAAGGTAAGAAACTGAAGGCTGAGTTTATTTTTTCTGTATACATCTGAACTGTCAAAAGCACTTGAAGCAAAAGAATTTTAATTCTTATTTTATGAATGTAAAATGGTTTATCTTCCTGTTGAGATAGCGGATGGGAGCAGTAGAATCAGGAGCTTTGTGCTGAATTTCATCTCTGGTAATGAATTGCTTTCTGATCAAAGGCAACACTCCTAACTGCTTTACGCCATCATTTCTTTGTCCTAAATCTAGCTCTATATAAAGTGCCCCTGCCTCATGGGAAACTCTAGCAGTGAGCAGCATTGTATGTATGGAAAATACTATATTAGGGCTGCTACAACTGATATTTAGGCTGATGTTTTCTAGCCTAAGTATCCAAAACACTTACCTCACTAGTTTCTTTTGCACTCACATGTGGCCTATCCAGGCAGAGTCAATAAAGCACTGCATTGAAAGAGACAGTAAAGTCACCCAGAAGACCAAAGTCCTTTTTCTTTATATATCTAAAATCATTTGTACCCAGTTTGTTGGTTTGTTTACTTGAAGAACCTGGTACTAGCATAATGTTTGGAAGGGTTTTGTATTTTCTATCTTTTATGTAGCTCAGGGTGGTATGTAGGATGTAAATGTATCAGCTATTTTTCTTTTTTTTTGGATGGTCACAACATAGGCAAAGGTTCCTGACAGTGTTGTATACTGAAAATGTAAGAACTCGCGGGCCTCAAAGTTCTTTCAGTAAGCAAAGTGTATACAGCTTATAGAAGAATAATTGTGAGGAAATTCAATTTCTATAGCTTTTTTATCTCATTTCCTCAGTTGCCCCATCCTCTCCTGAGCTCTTCCCTTTTTTTAGGAGCCCAGAGCAAACAGGGAAAAGTGTACTGAATGTAATGGCTGGTTTGGGAAATAATGGGAATGTTTGTCCATTACAAGTGGCCATGAGCTGCGTTTATGTTATAGTATTTTGTTTCTCTGGCTGTAAGAATGTGGGTGTTTAAATAACCTCTGTTTCTCAAAATATTGTGGGTTGACTGAGCGTTTCAGATTAAACTGGTGAGTTACATTGGCACCACAGATGAGGGTTGCTGTGGTCCTCCTGCCTGTGTGTTTCAGGCTGTAATGTGAGCACTAGAGTAATGATGTGCTCACTGCCTCTTCCTCTTCACAGCCCCAGACGTATCCACCAACCAGTCTGCCAAACCTGACAGTGCACTGTGCCTATAAGTGTGCTTCTTCCTCCCATGAGGACTTCCTTATGAGGTTGTTCTTAACTTGTGTTGCACTAACACTTGTATTACTACTGCTCATATGCTGCTGTGGATATAAGTGATGCTATACAGGAAAACATGACAAAGTAACTATGGCTTTGACTGGGGCTATAATTTAAAGTTATGTGAACAATGTGAGCCATGCTCCTCACCTATATAGCTCAATAGTCTAGTTCAGCTGGTTCTCTGACCAATCCTAAGTTTTCAATATGCATGTGTTTCCCCTAAGCATTAAGTTTAGCATTTTATACGTGGTTCATGATCCTAATATCTGAACTAGTGAGTACTTAAAAACTTGAAGCACCATTTTTCTATGTATGAATAAGAGATGCATACTTCCAAGACATATATCAAATGAAGAGATGTCTTCTCTCTTTACCTGCCTGAGCTGTGTGAGATCTATCTATAGTTTATGGTTCTGTTTTATAGTAGATACAATTTGTTTCTTCAGACTCAATAAAAATGAATAGAGAAATCTGTAATTGTATCTGATTAGTCATTTATATTCTAAATGGCTGCACTGCATCATGTGGAATAGTAGGAAAAATGCCTAAAAACATACCCAAATTTCTTCTTGTATACAAACCATTTTTTCTGAGTCTGCCTTCACATGAACAACTCCCTTGACCACTTTATCAGACATACTGATTATGCTGCTCACTTAGCAAGCACTGAATGAATGGAAATGTTATTAAACTCATTTGTCAAAGCATGTTGATGGGGACATGTCCTCTTCTCTGAAAAAAAAAGAACACTGGGAAGAACATCAAGCAGCAGCAAACAAATAAACTCAGCCTTCTAGTGGTGCTCTGGCACTCTAAGTCTTCTGAGCAGGTGGGATTAGCTTGGGATTCCTGTTTGTCAGGGTCAGGGCACTGAAAGGAGCAAAGCAAGCTGCAAAAAAGCACAGGGCAGAGTTACTGCCTCCTTCCTTCCATTCCCAGATTTAGGGCCAGCCACATTCCCCCACTTCTTTGTATGAGAGGAGTTAGGGAAATTCATTTGCTAATCCTGCCCTCAGCCTCCCTCTTTTCTCTGTGATTTTCTAGTAATTTAGAGATATAGATTCTACCTCCCTCTGTGCACCTGTTTTTTACTTTTTAGTTTTACCAACAAAATGATGCTCCCAAAGGACAACGCTTGATGTTTCTTCATTAAATCCACTTCCAGCAAAAGTACATAAAGGTTTTGTTACCAATACAGGTGAATCTGTTAAATAAGACATTTGTGCTAGGTGTCTAAATATGTGAATTGAATCTGAAGAAATTAGCCACCCAAATAACACAGCAAATGTTGCAGAAAACTGGGGAGAATGGGAAGGTTGTTTCTCCAGTCAGTCACGAATCACAAACAAATACCTTGCTGCAATGGCTGGTGGAAGTCCTTGAGGGGTTGGCCAGGATTGCTCACAGCACTCCTGTGGCCATTCAGCAGGGACTGAGGGGGCAGTGACTCTACGTGACATTGCTTTGGCTTCCTGATTGCATGAATGGAGCTCAATGACTTGCTTAGGGCTGGAGGTGATGAAAGACCAGTGTGACTAACCACAGGCTGTGTGCTGTTATGTTGCCAACACCCAACATGGCAATTCCACACCTTCCTGTCTCATTCCAGAACACATGGCACGTGCCTGGGACCATCCCCAATCCTGATGTCATCTCTGGGTCTCACTAGAGAATCAGTGGAGAGGGCTGGGACGGGAGGATGGCAACATGAGCCATCCCCTTTTTCTCCTGAGCCAACTGTTCTGTTGGCTGCAACTGCAGCCTCACACTGAGTCTCTAAGGAGTGAAGAATGTTGGCACAACTTTATTAAAAAAAGAGACATGAGCATTTTCCTGAACATAGGCAGCTGTCCTAGTATTGACATACAGCCTAGATGGCAGCTACTGGGGGATATGTCCATACTAGATGCATTCCCTCCTAGCTTTGAATAAACTTTTCATACCAGAGTATAAACATTTATGATTTAATCTAGGAATAAGCCCCGGGGAAACCACAAATGTCTGAACTAAAGTCTGCATTTGTTGCAAATAATCAATTGTTGGTCAGCAAATAATTAATCTGAACTAAAGAGGACTCGGGCTATATGGGCTGAACACACACAGCTTTGCACTGTTGCAGGAGAAGAACTGGGACAAAATACAGCTCCAAAAGGGGCTCGTGGTTTCCCTGTATGTATCAATGTACCTAGGGAGCAGAGAGCTACCTGGTGTATGGCACACCTGCCTGCCAGAAGGCAAGGGCTTGCCAGGAGAGGGCACACAGAGATACACATGAATAGTACAGCATTTATCTGAGAGAAATCCACTTGCAGATATATTCCCCAGACTGCTGAGTCTGATATGGCACCTTTAATTCTGTGATATTTGCATGGACACAAGTCTATCTTTTTGCATATTTAATTAACACCAAGAAAAGACATAAGCTGGAAGCGCATTGAGATTATAGCTGTTAGATTTGCCACAGGTCTAATCTTAAATGGAAGCAAAAGAATCGCCTAGGCCTATTTGATAAATAAATCGTTTTCCATAGCTGTTGCTAAATAGACTTATGAAGAAGGAGAAGAAAAAAGGAAGAAGAAAAAAAAGAAGTAAAAAGGAATTAAAAAAAAAGAAAAACAAGGGGAAAAAAGAAAAGAGAAAAAAGAGAAGTTATTTGACAGTTAATTCTTCAGCCATTTTCCTCTCTTTTCGAGCTGGCACTCCATGATAGCATTTCCATTATGTGCTGTCTCCAGTGTATTGCTATCAAAGCACACAGAATTTTCCCATTGAGTGGAAAATTGGCAAGGCCTTCTTGTTTACAACTGCAAAGGTAACAACTGTGATAAAGTAATGGTCATAATTATGCCACTTTTAGCCAAACTGTGGGGAAAATAACTTACCCTTCCGTTAGCCTGGCCCATAGACCTGAGTGTGCTATTCTGAAAAACAAGACTGATTTTGCTTTCCAGAGCATCAGAGCTCAGAGGGCTGTTCTCACTCAGTGACTTCCTGGCTCCAGCATTATCAAAAAGCAAAAGGGTTCCCCCTGCAAGAGTTAGAGGTTTTTCATTGTAATCAGTGCTCTCAACAGGTTCAGCTTTGGCAGAAGTGTGAGGCTGACTTCATTTCTGTGTGGCAGGTTGAAGGCAGAAAGTGAAATGCTGGGCTAGAAGGCAGCCAGATCTCAGAAGCATCCCACAGCAGTCCCCTCTGGCCCTGCTTTGTGTTTCTTCTTCAGAACTAGGTATTCAGAAGCATGTGAGAAAACACAGCATTACATTCCTTCAATGCTTTCCCTTCTTGAATCTCAAAGCAAGATCACCAAGCCTCACAAACTCCCTTGTGAGGAGCTGAAGCACCACTGCTCTTTCCAGTGGAGGTAACACAGTTTTGGGGTCCGCACATGGAGACACTTAGAAGTTTCAGAATATGGATACCAGGCCATCAGCCACTGGTATTCATAGCTCATGACCCCAATAAGCTGTTAAAATGTGATGGTGGACTTATTTTTATTTATCTCATAATGAAAAAAAAAAGAGCTTAAGAGTACACATGTTCAGCTTCGACAGCAATAAACTTTATTTGTTGCTTTTTTTCTTCTCTGAAAGAAGTAAAGACTAGAAAACATAACTAAAGATGGGATTTGGGCCGTTTGGTCTCTAAGTAAAAAGCAAAAAGTACACACCATATTGTGTGACTCACGGTGAAACTGCAAGAACAGATGAAATCAGTGAAAGCCATTTTTCTGTAAACAGTTTAAAGTTGCATACACCAAGGTACATGGTAGCACAGTGTTAGGCACTCAGCAGGAGAGGATGCTGCCAACGCAAGCCATGCTACCATGGGGCATGCTGCACTGAGCAAAGAACTGCCTCGTCTGTAACATCTGTAGATCTCCAAGAACTATGTCATCCAGACCCAAAGGCACATTCCCTCTGGCTTGGCTAAATCCCAGGAATTCCTCTCCCGTGGGTATTTTGGTGGAGAGGGCCCGGTGACTGGGAGGCTTGGGGCAGGAATGGGGAGAATGCAACCACTCCCCGTTAGTGTTTATCCCACCCGCCCTCCCACAGAGCTCTGGAGTTGGCAACTGGCTACAGCCATGCTGACAGGGATGTGGTGAGGCTGCGGGGGAGAAGGACCTCCAGCTCTCTGCAGGTTTCCCTCTGACTGAATGAACCCTCTGCTTTGTGGGGTGCGCAGAGAGCACACAGGCTGTTGGTGACTGACCTGTCGGGACCTACTGATGTTGATATAAAACAGATGAACTGCAATTTAAGTTGCTCCACTGTTTGCTCTGCAAGTAAGGGACTGCACAGACCAAGCTGAAAACCCCAGCAGGATGATGTAGTGGTGAGCTCTGCAGAAAGCCTTCCAGAAGATCAAGAGGAAGACACCATGTGAACGTTTGTGAGAAATGACTAATTTCACATGCATTGAAATGTTGATGCGTAGGTAATTTAAAACTCAGAACAGAACCTGTCAGTGCTAGGTCAAACAGCTCCTTGATGCAATAGACCACTGCAACCTGATCTGGTGCCTGATCCAGTGGGTGGCAACCCTGCCCACAGCAAGGCACTGTGACTAGATGATCTTAGAGGTGCTTTCCAACCCAAGTCATTCTATGATCCTATGATTTCATGATTTTCTTTCTGGTGTTCTGAGGATGGCAGCAACACGGCATCTGGCCACCTGCTCCACATCCCCCTGCCTGACGGCAGACCTCTGCTGAAGAGGAGTCTGGCACTGAGAATGGTGACATTTCAAACCAGGAATTTGCAGAACTATGAGGACCATTTGCCTGGTGTCGCCTATTTCTTGCCAGCAGAAGGATTTGTTCTGAAGAATGCTGTCAGCTTCTCCTCCTCGTCTGGGAGATGACATTGGCTCAGACGCACGCCCAGATTCTTTTTATTTCATATGCCCATGTAAGTTCATACACTGCAGATAAATACGCCTTGACTTATGTTAGTATGACACAAATATTTGCCTAATGAGTGACAAAACTATAAATCCAACAGATCCACCCCATCTTAAAATAAATAAACAAATAAAAAGCACCTGATCCATATCAGCTGAGTGCTGGAATTTTCAACTAAATCAGAATTGACTCAGCCATGATGGAGTCACAGCACTGAAATGTACCGCCTGTACACAGCACCCACCATGCTTTACATCTACAAATTAGCCCTCCATCATCCTGGTGAACTATAATCACATAAAACACAGGAGAGCTAAATTGCCCAAGCTTTACTGACTAAGGTAAAGCCATAGAGCACTTTGGTGACAGTGACAGATAGAAAACAAAGCCAAGAACACTGATTTCTGAATTATTTCTCTTGTCTCTAGACAATACCTGTATGTAATAGAGATCAGCTAAAAGAATGGTGGTAGAGCAGATCTGAGGTTAGATATGCTCAACCATTTGCTATTGCCAGGCTGCTGTCTTTGCAGTAGCTGTTGAAAAATGGATTGCTTTAAAGCTAAAGAAAAGAAAAGAAAACCAGCCAAAAAACCAGGAAACATATAGCCATATCCTGCAACCTGATTATTTTATCAGCTCTTCTGTGACAACTAAAAATAAGCTTTTTTTTCCTTAAAATAATGAGATGTGCAGAGAATAAGATCTACTTAAAATACAATCAAAATTTTAAATAAATCCAACTTTATCTTGATTTCAGTTAACAAACTGCATTTATCAACTTAACAATTGAGTGTTTTCTGATTCTTTTATGTACAATTTGTATTTGACTGGTGTTTTTTACATTGCTGCCTTGTATTCAGTTTTTCTATTACGAATAATCGTTCAGCAATTTAAATTATAACTGATGGAGTCACAGGACAATTTCTCCCTCGGTCATGTTAGTTCCTTATACTATTTTTCTTTGAGCTAATTCTAATTTTAATTAGTTACGGCAGCAATTGATTGTACTGATGTACTATTCAATTAATTCCACAATGGTGACTGGGGTTATTTGCTGAGTGACAGACAAATACCGGAGTACAGAGTATTTTGCAATAATTACCTACCAGTTCTACTGGAAATAGTGGTATATCACCTTGTATATCCAGATGATGAATTTAAAGTCACATCTAGTTACAGCCACTTGGAGTTCTCCCCTGTGTAATGAACCCTACTTAAAAACATCCTTGACAAAAGAAGCAACAGAAGTTATGTTTTTATTATTTTGTCTTCCTCCAATGTTTTGAAATACATTACTCATTAGAAAACAAGGGTGACCTCATTTGTTCAGTGTGGAGAACATAAATTCTGTAAGGTGAAGAAAGAATTTTAAAAACATCCTGAAGTTTTCCATCAGAAGCAGGTGCCATTTTGTTTCATCCATTGTGTTTTTAGCTCCTGCTGTTGCAGATCATGTAGATGAAGGGAAAATCATACTTTCTGCCATCACTTTACACTGATTGTCTTTTTGTCTTAATTCTGGATTGAAATGTAAAATACAGACTGCAGCTTCATATTTCCTGAACCAGACAAAGCAGATACGGGGATGATCTGTGTAGGCTGTGGGGGATGTCTGATCTGTGTAGATTGTAGATCTGCATAGACAACAGACTAAAACCTCATGTTAACAATCTGCATTACATGTTAAAGTACAAAATACTGCATGAAGCTGAACTTCATGCTGGCGTGTAATAGAGGAAAAACCCTTCCAGTTTCTGACCTGATTCAGAATTGCCAGCTCAAGCATTCAAAAGTTCATCCAGGACACCACAAACCATGAAACTAATGTAAAGTCCTGATTTAAAAGCACATTGATTTTTCTTTATCTACAGGTTTCTAAGCTGATAGGAACTTTCCCTGGCAGCCACGAAGGGTGAAAACATTTTATGAAAATGAAGCTTCTTGCATAACCTTACTCTTCTTGGTGCTCTAAGAGATACCAGGTGTTGTGTATGATGATGGCAGTACTAAAGCAACTGGTGATATAGTTCTCAAAGGCAGTGGCTATGATTAATCATCATTTTTTATAAAAGACCTGGGAAGGCTGATAAGGACTATTTGCTTCCTTCTCTGCAGTCAAGTAGAGCATCATGGTTTGTGAGACTCTGACACTGGTAGAGCTTGAATAGCGAAGTCACCTCTTGCACCTGGAGTTGGCCCTTCAGGGCTGCAGCCAGTGGTCCCTGAGGAAGCTTCAGTGGGAGCTTGGCAAAGGCCCACTGGGGTGAGCCTCACCCTCCATCAGGAGGGATAAACACCCCCTTGCCAAGAAACAAACCACTGTGCAATCTGTAAGTCAGTCATACAGCCTGCTGCTCTCCGAGTAAGGTGTAACCTGCTCTGTTTTGCTTCTGTTGCCTCTCCCCACATGCTTTTCCCCTTGAGAAAGGACTGTCAGCTCTCAGCCCTGAGCGAAGTCCAGCGTGGGTAATTTAACTCTGCCAACATCATCCACCTTGGCAGCACGCCCCATGCACTGTGTGGCTCTCGCTCAGCTCTCACATCTCCCTGCCACAAGTTGGGGTTGCCCTCCTACCTGGAGAAGTGGCTGGGAGATGCAATGACCATGTCTCCACAACCTGCTTAGCAGCCAGCCCCAATAGGATTTGGTATTTAAATGCAAAGCAGAGATTACACTGCAGAGTCAAGCCATTTAGCAGCAATATTTTGAATTTCAGAACTATATGAAAGATCAGTTTTAACCTTTGAATAGAGTTCAAAATACATCCCTCAGTGCATTTCCACTTTTAAATAAACAGGAGAATCAAGGGCCCTGACATTTCCAAAGCCCAGAACACTGGATTGTTTTCCTTGCAGAAATACACTGATACTTAGCAACTGTCTACAAAAGATATTTCAGAAAAACATTGAGCGGGAAGATACATGTCCTCAGAGCTGAAAATACATCCAAATTCTTCTATTCAAGGGCCAAAACTACTTGAATAGAAGAATTTGGATGTATTTTCAGCTCTGAGGACATGTTCTTCCCCTCAATGTTTTTCTGTAAATGTCATTGAAGATGCAGCAGTCATGTAGCAAGTGAGAAAAGCAGCTGTGTTACTGTCAGGCTGAATCAGAATCATTGTGCATATATACTTAAGTGACTCAGCAGTAACTAATTGAGTATTGGGGATCCATCCTCCATTGGCAGAGGCCATGTAATTTCCCTTCATGTGCAGAGGAATCAAGCATAAGATTTAAGCAGAAAGTATGTGGCAACAGAAACCCTTTTTTAAGAAGGTGATTTTTTTTTTTTGAGATGAAGAAAACACAGTGGCTTTCAGTATTTTAAAAATAACTTAATTGTAAGCTGGGATTTTTTTTCTGAAAGATACTATAAAAATGAAACTTTTTTTTTTTTTTTAAGATTAGAGAGAATTAGAAGCCAATATGGTGTTGGTTTTTGTTGTTGTTGTTTTTGATTTTCTGGAATATCTTGTGTGTCTTTACCTCTCCATCTCTTAGTGTCATAGTATTACAAGACCACTTGTATATACGGAGTTTATTAAGACACGGATTCCTTTAAAAGAAGGTACTGGAAAAGGAGGAGTAGTTATTTTAAAAAAAGGGTATATTTACATTTAGATATATTTTCTCTCCAGTGAACTAACACAGAGATGCAGAATGCCTTTGCCATCCGTATCCAAACTGAACAACACCATTTTCCAGATTTTAACACAGCATTTCTCCTTCTGATGTCCTCATGCTGGTCTTAAGGAGAACGTATAAACTCAGAGTCCAGAATGAACAGCCAATAAGAAAAACTGAAGTGTCTGGGTAAAGGGTGAGCTACTTGCACAGAACATGGAGGAAGCTTTGTCTCAGAGACAGTAGTCATGTTCTTGCCACTCTGAGATGTAAATTCATTAGCATGTGTTACATCTGTAAGAATGGAGCCTGTGGTTTTGATTACAGCTGAGTTCTGGTCAAGGGGAATATAGCACTCTGCTGAGCAGCACAGGTAGCAATACATAGGGAGTGGAAAACGGGATGTAAAAAAGAAAAAGAAAGAAATAAAAGCAAAATGGAAAAAAAAAAGCTTGTTTTTCTCAGCCTCTTGTGCAAATTACTGCTATTATTAAGTCACTGCAAAATAAGTGTCACAAAACCTTTAGAACTGTCGTTTGCATGTAACTCTATTCTAAGAGTGGTGTGAAGTATACTGTTTCTTTAACCAAGATGAAGAAACATCTTTCTATTTCCAAACGATTTTTGCTTTTATTTTTACTATACAGTTATAGCCTTAGGCCGGGAGAAATATTCATGCTGTTCTCTCCTGTGTATATAGTTTCTAAGGACTGCACCACTCTTATGCATATGCAAAAGTATATGCTTTGCATATTTACTTTCTCTATACAAAATAGCATGCCCACCACATAATGTACTGATTTCATGTATGCACATATCCCCCCAAATTTATCATCTTCTCATATTTAGAATGTAATCCTCATTCGAATCACAAGCAGTCAGATATTTTTAATAACAGTTATTCCAGAGATAACAGCTAATTATGATATTTCAAAAAGTTTACATTAATATTTCAGAAGGCTCAACATTTTGAATTACTACTCCAAGCAACAGCACGGTCTCTTTTGCTGGTGAAACAAAAGGACACTTTCAGCAGGCAATCAGAGCACCCTTCAACATACCACTCCAGTCCCTTTCTACAGCATTTTCAGTTTGCCATAAGCCACAGTTTGGCAAAAACAGCTTTAATGGCTCTTTCTTCATGTAATTAAATATATTTAAAAATAGAATGCTTCAAAGTCCTTAAATCAGTCATTTGCCAGAAGACAATGAATTCATTCAAATCCCAGCTTTTAAAACATTTTTCTTCCATAAATCCAATTAGCTATTAGCCAAAACTAGGTGTGTTTCATCATTTTTTTTTCAGGTACCTGGAAAGCTCTGAGCTCCGCTGCCCATTTGTTATGTTGCAGCATAATTTTGGAGGTCTCACATGAACTGGAGCATTGGAGTGCTCCTGCTGTCCTCCCTGCACATCCTCAGCTCTGTGGTGCTGTAGAATAAATGACTAAACAGGAGATTTTTGTGTGATGAAATCTGCAGGGTGTGGCAAGAAAGGACAGAACCTAAGGAAAAAACGAAAAGAAAAGAAACCCTAGAAATCAAACTGTGTGCTACGAATGTAAACAAGAGCGGGAGTAATTCACTTCTCCATTATTGCTCCTGCAGCATATCTCATTCCGGGAGCAAGAGACTATCTGAAAGTCATTACATGGGCAAACCTAGCTAAATTCAGCCTAAACCTCCGCAGGCCGAGGCCCGGAGGGAAGCTTGAGAGAGGCCTCACCTCACAGTGAGGCAGAGGCCATGCAGAAGCATGTAAATTTCCATTCCTGGGACACCAAATATTTCCCAGCTCCAAATAATGCAGGGTCAAGTTATGGTTCATAAGGGGAGACTAAAACTCTTCCAAATCAAAGTCAAGAGTGAGCACAAAAGGAGTTGAAAACAAAGTGGTTTTCTGTTCCTCCCTGAAGTGCACACTAAGTCCTTCGTGGAAGAAACAAGATGCCACATTTTCCTTTCAGTTTTATCTAGCAGGCATGTGAAAGGGAACCAAGGGTTCTGAAACCATCAATTAAATGCTGAAAGAACCAGTACAAGTTCTCAAGGGGAAGAGGGATTTATTCACAGATTTCTGAACTATTTCAAACCAGAACATGGGAAAATCTCATAATATGTATTTTTGTAACTGGTTGAAAATCGGTATGAAGTTCTCTCCATTAAATTCTGCATTAGTCAGTGAAACAAGACAGTATTTTGTTGGACTTGTTGAGTTTGATTTGAGTTTGTGCGTTTAATAACGAATAATGAGCTGGTAAAAGCCTAAAGCAGCACTGGTAGAGCTCAAATCTCTTCTTTAAGAGATGTTTTTGTTGAAAAATCAATTGTTTTCAACGTCTCAAAGTGACTTCCGTTTGCAGCACTGACTTTTCCTTCTTCAACTACCTGGCTGCCCACACAAGGACAAACCCTTCTAATTTCATATCGCCTAGCAGCACAAATACACACTATGGGTCAGCAAAACTACTCTGCCCTTAGGAGGCCTCATCTGTAGTACTATGTCCAGGTCTGGGGCACAGGAGGGATGTGGAACATCTGGAGTGGGTCCAGAGGAGGGATACAAAGATGGTTAGAGGGCTGCAGCACCTCTCTTACAAAGAAAGGTTGAGGGATCTGGGCTTGTTCAGTGTGGAGTAGGCTCCAGGGAGACCTCATTGCACCTTCCAGTATTTGAAGAGAGCTTACAAATAGGAGGAACATCAACTCATTACACAGTTTAATAGCGATAGGACAAGTGGGAACAGTTTCAAACTAGAAGAGGGGAGATTAAAGTTAGATGTTAGGAAGAAATCCTTTCCTCAGAGGGCGGTGAGGTGCTGGCACAGCTGCCCAGAGAACCTGTGGTGCCCCATCCCTGGAGGTGCACGAGGCCAGGTTGGACGAGGCCCTGGGCATCCTGAGCTGGTGGGGGCAGCCCTGCTCATGGCAGGGAGTGGGGCTGGCTGTGCTGTGTGGTCCTTTCCAACACAAGTTATTCTATGATTCTGTGCCACAGGGCCCTGGCTGGAACCAGGTCCTACACCATGATTTCATTGAGTTGGTCCTTCACCCCACCACTGATTTCACTCCCAACACCAGCAGGTCATCTTGAAGCCCTTGTGGTAAATGCTGGCTTTGATCATTCATGTCTGCTGAGGCTGTGGATGCCCCCTCCCTGGAAGCACTGAAGCCCAGGCTGGGTGGGGCTCTGAGCAACCTGGAGGCATATTCTACCTATAGCAGAGGGGTGGGAACTAGATGACCTTAAAAGGTTTCTTCCAAACCAAACCATCCTATGACTGTGTGCACATGGCAGCAGGGCAGCTTTCCAGAAGGCCACAGTCTTGTGGCAGAGGGTTTTTTTGTAAGGGCAGAAAGCCAACAAGCCCCTTAACTTCAGCACAAAGGCTGCCGAGGGGAGACAGAGATGCAGCCACGCCTCACACCTACAAACGGCACACGGTTCAGCTATTAAGGGGCAGTTTCCACGACAGATGCCCTTTCCACGGGGAGAGCAGTTACCGGCTCCATACGCAACACGAGCCCCGTTTCTCTGAGCACTTTCCCCGGGCTCTCGCGATCGGGAAAGCCGGGAAGCACCCCCCAACCCCGGGCCGGGCCGGGCCGGGCCGGGCCTTCCTGCGGCGGGAGGTGGGGGAAGGAAGGGCGGGGGCGGGCGGAGGAAGCGGCGGCACTCCCGGAGCGCGAGGGGGAGCCCGGGGAGCTCCTCCCGCGCGATCCCGGCAGCGGCAGCGGCAGGAAGGGCAGGGCGGAGGCGGGGGCTGTGCTCGGGGGGGGGGCGGGCGGTCGATCGGGCGGAGGAGGGGCCGGGGCCGCCGGCGGCTGAGGGAGGCAGGGAGCGGAGCCGCCGAGGGCCGGGGCCTTGAACGCGTCCGGAGGAGGAAGAGGAAGAGCCGGCCCCTCTCGGAGCACGCAGCCCGCAGCCCGCATCCGCCCGTGGAAGGGAAGAAGAGGGAAGCGGAGGGGGGGGGAGCGAGCGAGCACCCGGGTACCGCCGCCGAGGAGACAAAGAAGCGGAGCCCGCCCGGGCTGGGAGCTGGGAGCCTCCCCGCGCCGCGCCGCTCCGCCCCGCTCCCACCGGCCGGGCCGGGCCGGGCCGGGCCGAGGTGAGCGCGCCCCGCGGGAGGGCGGGACGGGGCCGCCGCAAACTTGTGGCGGCCGGTGGGGGGCAGGGCGGCGGGGGGAAGGGAGGGGAGAGGCGGAGGGCACCTGGGCGGGGGCTCCCCGGGGAGGGGGCAGGTGGCGGCCATGGGGTTGGGGGGGAGAGGGAAGGGGCCCGGCGGGCGCATGACAGCCGCCGCTTTGTGTCGGCACAAAGGAGAAGTTGGGCCGGGGAGGCGGAGGGGTTCCTCGTAGCCGGGGCACGGCCGGAAAGTTTTCCGGTGGGGGGGTGGTGGCGGGGAGGGGTGAAAAAGCGGAGTGTTTCTTCAGCAGTGCCACCCCCCAAAAAAAATCAAAAAATCAAAAATAAAAAAGTTGGAATGACACGTTGCGTGCCCAGGAAGCGCGTCTCGGGGGGGTTGGGGTGGGAATCGGCTCTTCCTCCGCTCGCCGTGCCTTGTGTGGGAAGCTGCCCGAGCACGGGAACTGCCAGTCCTCTGCTGGAGTTTGCCTCCTCAGGGCTCCGCTAGCTCGGGGTTTGTTACGTCTTTGTGGCTCGCTGCGAGCATCGGAGTTGCCGTGTTCTTTTGTTAGTTCGGAACTTGCGCCAACTCCGCTCCTTTTGTGTGCGGTGAAGTGCTCCCGAGGAAGCGCTGCTGCTGCTGTTGTGGCCGCGCATTGTGTGCGGGTTCCTCACGTGCAACGCGCCGGTGCCCTTTATAAAAACAAACCTCCATGGGCCGGCCGAGCGTGGCTTATGTCATCTGCGGCCGGGCACGGAGGCGTTCAGAAGGGCCAAGCTCAATCAGGGCTTCTTAACGAACGTGTTTCTGCCGCTGCTTGTCGGCATCAGTACCACAGAGGAGATGTTTGTAGTTCGATGTGTGTGTGTTTGGAACGAAATCAGTTTGTAACTCGGAGATACTGATATTTTTCAGCTCTGGGATTGGAGTTGTGCGTCCCACCCTGGTTGGCAGCAGCAGCCCTGTCCTCGTATCTGACTTTCTCCTTGAAACTCAGCTAGATGATGTTGCTTCTGGGAGCGCTGCATAAATGCAGGCATAGGAGGCACCTGTACTGCTAAGACTACGGTTGTAATTAGCAAATATCTGTATATAGGCCATGAAGCAGATCAGGGCTTGCTGTACCGTCAGCTCTCCCTGCAGTTATTCTGTCAGTGTATGGTTAGCTGTCATCTGAGTGTTTTACCTCTGCAAAATAGTATTTCCGATTGCTGTTACAATACAATGGTCTGCAAAATCTCTTCTGCTGTGTTTCACCAAAAACAGCAGCAGAGTTAGTCCATGGCTGTCTGGCTGGTCCCTTATGTTATGTCCTTACTGTTAAATGTATGCTAAATCCAAAACTCCAGACTTCGGCGTGCTCCTGCGTTGAAAGGAGTGCTTGTTCCTTTCCTCTTCACTGTTCTCTCCCTATTTCCTTGCCTAGCAGTGTGGTGGTGTTAAGGTGTTTGCACTCTTATGTGTCACCTCACATCTACAGTGTGCTAAAGAAGACGGACAAGGTCAGCAGCATCTGCTTTGTTTCCAGGCTTTGCTTTTTTTTGTTGTTTTGTGTGTGTGTGTGTGTGTGTGGCTGCTGACATGTTATTCCCTTGCTCACAGTGCTCCTGGGTTTCCTCAGGAGTAACTACAACATTGGCAACTGGGAAAGTGGTGTTCAGATAGTGCAGTTTGCTGGTTGTTGCCTCGAGCAGCAGCAGAACGCTACCGCAGGTATCTCCTTTTTCATACTATGTGAGCATAAAAGCTGCTTCAGACTCTCAGAGGCAAGCGCTCTTCACTTTATACTTGTGACAGGTTCACAATCAAACCCAAGATGTCTTTGAGTCTGAAGGCTACATATGTTCTAAAAAGTACTTTCCGTTGGCTCCAGGGAGCTCGAAGTGTCTCCACCATGGCTGTTCCCCACCCTTTCTTCTCCCCTGTGCTCTCAGAAAGGGAGACGGTGGAAGGAAAGTGTGGATGAAAGCAAGGTACTGCTGGGTTGGCTGATGAGATGTGTGGTGAGGTGCTGGACACAGTGCTCAGTTGATCTTGTGTGTTAGAGAGGCTGTGCAGAGAGCTGAGGTGCACTCTGCAGGCAAGCTGCTGTCTGTTTCTGCTGAAATAATAAACTTTTGGACAATATGCTTTATCCTTGTGATTACTAGGCATACAGAAATGTTGCTAAACAGTAGCTTCCGCGTGGTGAGAGTATCTCCAGCTGCTGAAAGTCAGGTATCCCTAATACTTCCTCTATTGGAAGGCCTTCATGGGAAATGGGGACGGTGCTTGTGCTATGGCAGATAGCGTTGTTCCTTCCTCTTAAAGCATACAAATGATGCCTATATGGTTAATTTAACCAGCAGGCTGTTGTACAGTCTTCTGAAAAAGATGCTGTGTGTCACTTCTGCCTTTTGAAAAATGTTTTTTTTGCTTCACAAAGTTGTGAAGATTGGCCCAGGTGTACTTAGATTTTTTTTTTTCTATTTTAGGTAGGTGTGTTGAATTTTTTCTTGCGGATTCAATTAGACCCATTAGCAATCGTTAACTTAGTCATCTATGTTCTGCCCAATTAATCTGTTGCTCTGTTCAGTGGTGGGTTAAGTGATTCTTCCAAGTGTGAAGTTGTTTTGTTCCTAGAGTAATTTTTTATTCCCCATCATAAGGATTCTTAATTATTTCATAAATGCTAATGAAATGAGTAAATTGGAAGTGCGCTGAGATATAAAGTACATATTTTTATATTCCGTTAATTACATGTGACACAACAAATGAGTTTGTCTCTCACTGTTAACAAAGTGAATTTGTATTTTAAAGACAGTATAGATAGCTTTGCATACAGTGAGGTGGCTTGGCAGGGTATGTTTTTATTGTAAATTTTAGGATCAAACCAGTCAGATACGTTGTGCAAGTGAGACATAAATAACCATTTCAGGCATTAGATTAAGCATATAAACTGTTTTAGAAATATTGTTGGGAGAAACATCTGTTAGAGCGGATGCTCAGACATGCTAGAGTATCCAGTGTTCAAAGTAGTAGAAACTGTGTGGCTTGGAGGCTTTTTCCCTCTGTAGGTTTGTTGTGCTGCTTTTGGTCCTGATCTCATTAACGAGTGTTAATATGGTGACTTGTAACTAATATTGATTACTCTGGAAAACAGACAGTGGGATGAACATACTGGGACTTGTGATAGGTACTTGAATAATTACAAAATGTTGCTTCTCATAACAATGAGACAATACTGCAAAATAAGTGAAATGTAGGTGCGTTTTTAGTCTTAAGCTGAAGAAACTCTCTCCAGGTTTGCTCGTTCTTAACTCATCTAAGTTATCGACTGCAGAGTATGTGCAGTTGTATTGATCAGTGTGAAAACAGATGTTGAGATGCACCCCCAGTAGCGGATAGGTGAATTTTTATTGTAGAAATCCTGGTGTATTTAGTATGATCATAAAAGCAGGCAATCTCCTTTATTTAAAAAAAAAAAAAGCAAGTGAAATAAAATAAATATTTAAAAACAAGTTTATAAAATGATTTTGAAGCCCAAGTGTGGGTTATAGCTGGATGGTAACTCATTACCATGATGTTTCAGCAGGTTGTGCTGTTTCGACAGGTAGGATGTTCTCTATGGCTCTCATGTCAGCAGGTACCTGAAGCCTTCTGTTTGGATGTGTGCAGATCATGTTTGCTCGTTTTAGCCAAAATTGATCAAAAATAATTGAGCAGAGAGATTACTATAGGTTAGATGGCTGTTGTATTACACAGTTATTATTTCTTTGATGGAAAGACAAGTTTTTGCTTTCTGCCCCTTTTGCAGTTCTTTGCATTCTAGAAATGTATTCACTTCGAGGCCTTAATAAGGAGAAACTGTAGGCATAATGCAGTTTGTTTACAGCTGATGCCTCTCTTCCCAAAGCAGGTACACCGAGTCCCTTCCTACTAGGGTGCCAGCAGCTGCTGTAGGCCTCTCTTGGCTGTCTTTGGATGGGTTACACTGGAGCAGCTCGATGCAAATCTGGGGAAGCAGTCAAACTTCAAGGCAGTGGGAGGAGGGGTTAGTAAGAAGGTGCTTTCTGCTTTTGCTGGAGTGAGCAGATGGTCTGCTAGCAGTGGTGTTTTAAAAATCTTCGTAGGATTTTGTTTTCCTTTTTTGTGCTTTTTTTTGTGTTTTAAAGAAAATAAATGAGTAAACTATTAAAAATGAGTCCTTTTTTTCTTACATTAAAGAATAGTAATTGAGAACAGAACTTATTCAGAAGAATAGACCATTGCAGGATGGGCAGTTTTGGGAAAGGAGTATTGTTAAGTATTTGAAATGTAAGTTAAATGTATGGGTGTAAATAATTTTCTAACTTTTCCTTGTTGAATTTAGTCTGAGGATGGAGGATGGATGGACTATAAACAAATCCAACTAAAACTTATTCTACCCGTGGAGGGTTAAATTGGTGTGTTACTCGGAATTTCTTTGGGGCATTCTGGACTAATCAAACGTTTTAAGGAACAGCAATAAATTAAGCCTCCCGTTTATCAAAGCCTGGCACTGATAACAGCGGAGAGGGATTCCAGGTATTGATTGGCATGACCTGGTTTTAATGCACTGGGAGCACCTTCAGTGTAGCATACTGTGTCTGTATTTTTCCTTTCTGCTCTCATAATAGCAGCGTATTCATTACATTTGTCTTCTTCTACACCCATTGCGTGTCCTAACTTGGCTTCAGTGCCATCATGGGCTGCTCCAGACGAAGTCACTTCTGATTTGACATCCTACTGATGTTGCGGATGCCGCTGAGGAAAGTATTTTTGAACCTTGTAATGCAGAAGGAAAGATACATGGCTGTATGGTATGTTCTTGTGCTGAGTTGTGATAGCTGTCACGACAACAAATCACATGTTCGTTTCCTTGAATGGATGGTGTGCCTCCAAACATACAAAGAGTGTTATCAAATTTGACAGGCCTGGAATGATGACATGCCGGGGAACCCGGGGGCTTGGGCTGAATGAATGTTGTGCCTGGCTTCACAAAACCCATTGCTGGTTTGTTCAGGTAGAAAAACAGATGCCCCTTAAGGCTTTGTTTCTTGTTTCTGTGTTTTGTTTTGTTTTAATTTGCTTTGGTGGTTTTTGAAATGTTACTTGGTAATTTCAGATAGAGTTTGCTAGATTAACAGAAAAAAAAACTAGGTAGACTTTGTGTAGTCACTTTAAAGACCCCTGTGTTTTGAATTCTTTCTGTGTTTTCAGTAAGAACTTCAAGAATCCCAGAAGGACAAGTGTCCAGTATTTTCTAGGTCAAGAACAGGCACTTTATTTACTGATTCTTTTTTTTCAATTTTTGTTCCTGCTGTCCATCAGCTTGTGTGCTAACACCCCGAGTTAGTTCTGTGTAGAGCAGGGCAGGGAGCTCGCAGCTGTAGAGACAGGCTTGGAGCGCGGATGGTGGCACAGATGTTTTATTTGTTCTATTTTGGGCCTTGGCTGCTGCTTATTCATAAAGTTACACTTTCAGTTGGACAGCTTGTTTCAGTGTAACCAGACTCCAGAAGTCTTGTAAGGTTGAATACAGACCTGTAAATACATATTTTCTGTATTTTGTGTGAGAATGTTGTGCTGGGTTATAATCCTGAAGGTTCTGTTGCTGTCTGACTCAGGTGATGTGCAGCAGCAGATTTAAGGAACGGCAGATTTCTTCATTTTTTATTATCTTTTCATTTTGAACTGTGCTTTGTATTTTGTTAGCAGCTCTGGCTGTGCCTGTGCCACAGATGAATTAAAAATTAGCGCAGTTTAGCTGCTGAAAAAAGTATCTTTTTTGTGTCCTTAGTCTTTCCTACCAGAACTCCGTGGGATCCTGTTGATGCAGTGACTTTGGGGCTGTAAGCTAAGACA
The DNA here is from genome assembly GCF_038088225.1 of Cyrtonyx montezumae. Classification (NCBI taxonomy): domain Eukaryota; kingdom Metazoa; phylum Chordata; class Aves; order Galliformes; family Odontophoridae; genus Cyrtonyx; species Cyrtonyx montezumae. The sequence continues at coordinate 31,532,519 of NW_027072034.1, read as the reverse complement.
TAGCATTTTTCCCACAGAGTATTGAAATGTTGTGAAAGTCCGTGCTATTTTTGGAGCTTTGTGGTTTTAATTAAGAATGTTTTTGTTCCAGTCATAAAAGAAATTGGCCACAATATATCTTCCTTAAATTTGTTTCCCTTTAATCATTACATGTGAATACAAAAATATGTAGATTTTTACATCAAAAGAGAGTGTAAGCCATTTAGAGTATAAACATACTGAGCTTCACCTTTTCTGTCTTCCAGAGGAAAGATTGAAAGGAAAAACTGATGATCAGTATCCTGCCTTGAAGTGTGTTGGCAGTCTTTCTGCTAGTGCTGCAGGGATAACTTAGAAATAATTATATTGTGGACTATTCATAAATTCACACTGTTTTGAATTCCATTTAATTCAAATAGAGAGAGAAGTTAATGCTAATATCCCAAATAATTAATGCTGTAATAAAGGATCTGCCTTCCACTTGACACTGAATGACTTATGTTCTGTTACATCAAAAGACTTAAATCATTTTTGAGCATTCAATATTAAAAATCTAGTTCATGAATATTAGAAATTTAATCAGATATCTCAGTAAGGACTGTGTGGATTGTATTGGGCTTAAACGTGGGTAATAATAAAGCTTGTGTTTAGCGCAAGTATCAAAATATGACACATCATTTTTACGAGCTCTGAGGCTCTTAAGGAATGCATGGGGAATCATAATGAACTGATATTTTGCAGACCTCCTGTGATGGGGATCTGCTGCAATCTGAGTAGTGTTATTATTGGGGCTTTGTGTGCCTTCTGCTGTTAGATGTGCCTTGTACTGACAGTTGTGTGCCTCTAGAATCGTTTCCATTTTTGCTGACGTGAGATCCTGGATGTCTGTTTCGTTCAGATATTCCTTTCATCTGCCTGGAACATCAGTAAGATAGGTTATTGTGGCTTTGTCAGAATGTTCTTCGTCTTTGGTTTTGTATCCCAACTTTCCTGTTGTTACTGTGATCCTGTGAAGGTGCAGGTATGTGCTTAACTGCTGCTAGTGGTCTTACTGCAATGTGTGTCACTACTACAAGAAAATGAAGCTAAGCCTGTAAGCGTGTCTTCTCAAATAGGAACCAAAATGACTTTGCTGGTCAACTATTTTTTAGCTATATATTTCTCAGCTTGTCGAGACATGTACATGAAACTATATGCTGAACTCCTGCCTGCATACCCAGCTTATTTTTATAGACTTTACACCTATTTGTTGTGTATGATGTTACTCTAAGAAGTTCTGTGAAATCAGCGGGATTGCTGGTAGGTTAGCCTTGTTTAATACATGGCAGTTCTGAGATATCAAAGAACAGAAATGAGGCAGACAGGAGTTGATAGGCTGCCTGCTGAAGGTAATGGACAAAGAAGTTCCTTGTGGGCAAGAAGGGATAAGTTAGTTCAGCATTTAATTTTATAGCGTGGAAACCTAGATTTTAAAACAGAAAATGATAATATATGTAAGCAGATGTTAAAAGTACAGTGCAAGAAAAGCCCTCAAATGCTATGAGGATTATAATGTCTGTTTTGGAAGAAATGAGAAGATGTGTGTTAATGCAGGTAATTGCAATAGCCCATTTTTAAAATTATTTACCTATGTTTTAACTATAATACTGTGTCTGGTGTAATTAGGCTTAGTTTATGTGATTATTATGCTCTCAGGTTGTTCTTGTGATTTATCTGTTCTATTCTTTGATTTTCTTGCTTTGGATGGATAATTCTAGTGGTCAAGTAGTTGAGCATTTTGATTCCTTTGAGATAATGCAGGCTACGTACTCATAGCTGAAAGGTGGTACTATGTGTGACTCTAAATTGTGGTATTTGAATTAATAGACATTGTCTTCCTCTGCAGAAATGGCACGCGTGCTATAACTAAGCATGTATAATAGAAGCAGCTTGGTGTTCAGTAGATGATAGTGTGCTTACTAACGCGGTAGTGTAATTTTCAGTTATGTTCTTCAAAGATTGAAGTGCTGAGTTGGATGTCAACAAACCATAAACGCAGGTGAGTCAAGAGTAATTTTTCTGATAGTTGAGGTAGAGCACCTGTTGCTGTATTATCAGGTCACTTCAGTTATAAAAACTCTAGGAGGGAGTTGCTGTGTTGGTGCAAGTATCTGTTTTTCTGTGTCAAGGTGAAAATACTTAGGCATTTTGAAACAGAATCACTTGGATTATAAATACTTGTATTATACATACACACATACAATATTCAGACAGAATACGGGTGTTACAGGCTAATTCAGTAATACCATAGATGTTTTTAAGCTTCTGTTAAAAAAAATAAAAAATAGAAATCCTAATTTCCAGGCAATCGTAAAGCATTTCTACAAATGCCCTATATGCCATGTTTTAAGAGTAATATTTAAAAATGGAGTTAAAATGTCTTTTAGATGAAACTCATCAGATCTTAACTGTAATCATGCTTGCATATTTAAATATTTTCATCTTACTTTACCTGTGCTTTCTGTGTGTTTCTTGAGCTAAGTTTAGAAAGAGAACATGTTTTTGAGATGCCAATACCATGCTGAGAAGGTGTTCCCTTTTCAGTAAAACAATTGTCAAGTAGCTGGTGATTGTAAAGTCTTTCTTGCTATTAGCTGTGGAAAGAACTACTTGGCATTTCTAGTTCCAGATGCAGCTGGCAGTTTAAAAATTGTTTTTCTTTGTACAAACGAGATGTTTTTGACAAAGGAGCAATTAGGAATGAGTAACTGTAGGACTGCTGTGTGTCACCTCTGTCTTCAGTGCTCATGTAGGAGGTGTCTGTGAAAATCCAGGGCAGGGCCTGTAAACTGTGAGCCGTTCAAATCCCAAGAACATGAAATGTACTGTCATGCAGCTTCAGCTGCCACCCACCAGCTCTCATCCCAGCAAGCGAGAGTGGGGAGCAGCTTTCATGTTGCCTTTCAGTTTTGGGACATTTTTTCTTTCTTCTTTCCCATTTTGCTGGGTTTCATGCATAGTTAGGATTGGGAACAGCCTTGACAGCGAGTGGATGTATTTTTGGGTTGTCTGTAATCTATTCATGGGATAGAACTGTTCTAGCATTTAAAAAAAGTCAGATAAAACTTAAGTATAAGAGGTTGGGGTTTTTTTGTATCTAGTATGGTTACACTTATTTAGGACTAAACTGAGCAAGTCTGGACTCAAGCATTGTGGCTGAAAGTCGTGTACAGAAATAAAGTGGTGAGGTTTCTGAACTGAGCACAGTTTATCCTCACTTTGGAACCCTCGCTCACAACACTTCCGTAGGATTGTTTCAAACTCTTCCTCCTCTAATGTGTTCTGGCATCGCACTGGGATAATGGGTCGAGCTCAGCTGGAAAGTGGGTTCCCCACACGTTTCAGTCAATAAGCGCAGTTCACCAAATAAAAAGAAGCACTTTCACACTGAGGAAAAATCGTGATGTTTTACCTTGGTTTTGCATCATTTTCAGTGCAGTCGTGTTAAAGTGTTGTACATTTGAGGAAAGCTGAAATGAATGCTGCATTTTGTAGCTGTCCTGGGGAGAAGTCTGTGTGTCTCTGCAGCTGCAGCGTGAGCATGGTGGTAGGACATTGGCTTTGCTCCCACCCCCTACAGAACTCCCGCAGCCCCTCACCCTAACCTCTCTTTCAGAGCATCTGTGTGTGCCTCCTGACCCCACCTCCCTCTCGTTTCCTTTGCAGTACCACGTGAGTGCTGGGCATTGCCTTAGAAATGTATGTGTTCAGATGAATGCGTTTTCTGAGTAGCAGAGTGGCATCCTGCTGATATGTCACGAAGCTGCTTGTCCAGCAGTCTCTGTTAAAGTTACTGTAGGGGCTCATATATCCCTCATATCATTCCTTTAAATTAACAGCTGCAGATAGGATTTGGATGAGGATATTTTTGTGCTTGCTGTGTTGACTCGCTATTCTAAGCATGTAGTGCCAACCAGCCATGGGAATGCTGTCGTCTGCTTGCTTTGTCTGTTTGGGCTGGGGGTGACTGCACAAAGTCTTACAGATTCTTCTGCCGAGTATTACACTTCCATTTTCTACCTATATCTGTACGTGCATGCAGGCTGGCATTTGGGAATGATTTGGTAAATTGTTGTTTCTCTCCCTGCTGTACATATTGGGATGGGATTTAGTAGTGTGAAATGGCTTTGGACTAAAATGAATCATAAAACTTTCCTTCCCTTTGCCTTCCCACCCTTTGTCACAGAACTGTTCTAGGGAGCAGTTGGTGTCCAGGTCAGCTCTGGATCTCACTGCGGTAGGGAGTTAGGGGAATGGCAGATGCGGTCATTCCAAAGTATTTGTTTTCCAGTAGCTAGATAATCTCTTCTTAGTAATACTCCTCTAGAACATTGTTCTTATGGAAAGTCTCTGTTTTTTTGTACTGAATTGTAGCCTGGGGCTTTCAGCTTGTAGATGCACTTTAATGTGCTTGGTGACAGCCTCTGATTCTGAGGCTCTTATGTACAGCATCAGTCTGCAACTTTGTTTCAGAAAGGGGGTAAAGGAAAGTGATTGGAGAACAGAAATCCTGAGCTTAAAGAAAGTGAAAAGACAAAAAACTTACATTCAGTACTCTTAAATACCTTTGTTGCTTTTAAAAATAAAGATGTTTCCTTTGGGCATGTCTATAAGATGTTCCTTGGTGTCTACCAGGTTCTGCTGTAAAATAGGCAAATACAGGTTGTGAGCCATTGGCCCTCATTACCGACAACTTGTTAGTTTAGCTTCTTAACAAGAAGAAGCAGAAAAGCCATTTTTTATTTTTTTAATAAAGTTACTAGGTGAATGGACTTGTTAATGAAGGAAGGGCTTTAATTTTTTTTCTGCTTGGTCTAATTTTTTATCATTACGTGTGGACTTATAGAATGTGCTAGCTGGGATTGATCGCTGGTGTGTGAAATGACCAAATTATAACAATGGAGAGTTTTCTGGGTTGGGTAATATATTTTCATATGTAGCTTCCAGCAATGAGTTTAATATACTGAAGGCCACGTTTTCAGCACTTCTGTTATTGAAATGCAGTGCTCTGATCGTTTTTCTGCTGAGCTTTGATTTAGAGCTTGATCTGTAAAACATCCAAGGAAAAAAGCATCAAAGCAAAAAATAAGAATTGTCTCAGAACGCGGGAAGATCTTTAAGTATAAAATTAAAATATGTAGAGGGCTTAAAAAATTGCATAGAATACCTCAGAGGCTAAAATCTGAAAGTAAGGACGGAAAATAGCTTTACTGGCATGTACCTTGAAGTTTTAATAGTTCGCTAACATTGGACTCAGGAAGTGAACTTTTACGTTTTTATTGTTTATACCTTCATTTCCCATCTCGACTCTTCTGGCTGTGCTTCAGCTGAAGGATTGTTACCATTTTAAAGTTAGATCCCCAAGGAGCATATTATTACTTTCAGGGCTCTGGTTTGGTTCTCTGCTTCATTTCAAAGCCACTAGTTGAGCTCTTCCAAAAATGTAATAAACTGAGTTGTGATACTTAAACCACTTACACATGAATATGTTTAGTTAACTTTTCAGAGACTTAGAGATGGGACTTGAGCAAGAAAAAACATGTGAGAAAGAAAACAGTGATTAAAAGAATGTGCATAGCTGAGGAGCAGTTCTGTTTTTTGATATTGCAATGTTGTGAGATCTGCTTTTGTAGATATTTCTGGCTATGATGGGTTGCTAGTAACCAGGTGGATTCTAGGTTGCTGGCCATGGCTTGTATCAGGTTGCTGATAAGTAGCTCGTAGCTTTGCTTCAAAGCTCCTACAGACTAGAGCACCACTGTAAGAAGAAGGCAGTAATATGCCTGCTGCAGAAGGGTACAGTACTGATGTATTCATTGTATGTTATTACTACATTCAGAACTTTTATCTTACATCTTGTTTTATAAGACTTTGTCTTGCTATTTTTATGTAGTTACTTCAGAGTGCATAGACAGATGCTGCTGACTTGGTCCTGTCAGGAGCCAGCCTTGGTGACAGTGTGGTTAACAAATCAGGTCTAGCTGTGTGACTGTGCCTTCATGAGTACTTGGAGCAATTGCTCCAGTGTGGGTGTAGCACTGAGAGGGTGGCAGCTTGTTGTGGCTTCATTCACTGCCTTCTCTGTTCCTCAAACCCTAGATTTCAGAATATTGATACACATTGAATTTCAAACTGATTGTCACCATGTTTTCCTGCAAGAAGAATTAGAGAAGAAATGTCTTGTGTATTATCCTGCATAATGCCTCCATGTATCGCACCGAAGTCGTTCTCTCATTTACACTTCCTAAGTGGGATTTTCCTTTCTATGCAACAGGTCCAAACCTGTCAAATGCAGTCCTGAGTTCTTGAGTTGTTCTAGCAGCATCAGCAGGTGGTTTCCGTGCAACGCGCAGAACACATAGATAGCTCTGTAAAGTGTAGAGATTTTGTTTGTTTTTGTTCTGCCTTGGAGTAAATCTTAAAATTTTCAGGAAATCTAGCATGCCTTACTTGTCTGTTGGGCATGATAAAACATTGCTTTAGCATGTGAAGGCTGCTTTTCATCCCACCTGCAAGCTCGCTATACCTAAAAAGCCCAGGTATTGGCTGAGTGGGAGAGGTCTGCTCATCAACCTTGGCAGACGCAGTGATTTTCTTCACTTCTTTTATTACAGAGGACTTGTCTGCCTGCTTTAGTTTCTACATTATTGTCTTAGCAGCTCGGCCCACACCTTTTTTTGCTTTTCTAGGAACAGCTTCCTTGGATGGCAACATCAGCAGCTGGCAGCAATGTGCTCATTATGCCTGGGGAAAAGCACTAGTGTTCTCAAATCACACTGCCTGTAGCAGCACAGAGTATGTATGCTGTCACTGTTAGGAGATGTCAGTTGCAGGTACGCAACAACCTTGTCTCTGGGTAGCTGGGAATGCCTGTCAGCTGGAATGGCTGAGCAGATTCTGGTTTGGATGAACGTGATGGATGAGTATAAAGGAACAGTGGCAGTGCATTGTTAAAAATGTTGGTTGCTGCTGCTGTATATTGTTTCAGGTGGTCACAAGTGTTTTCTTCCAGTTGGAGAAGTGTTTTTGTTTGGTAGCATCCTTACCTTCTTTCTTACATACAGAAACCTTACAGTAAGTTTGGATGACTGATTAAAGTATATCACCTTACTTGCTTTGTCTTTCCTACACCCCCACATCTTGGAGAAATTATGTAGATACCCATTTCCAAAACAAATTTTACTGTGGCATATGTATGCACGAAGTTCTTCAAAGACTCCAGGACCCACCTGTTTGCACTAAGATTTGTGTTAATTTAGGTGTTTCAAAACTAAGTACCCTTAGCACTTCTTGTCAGCGGTTATTGCCTACTGTTCCTTTTCAGCTTTGGGGTGAAAAGGTGTTTGCTATGTAGCTTATTTTTAATAGGCAACGTAAGGAGAATGAAGAAAGTGAAAAACTGAGTGTGTCTTTTTCCATTTCTTTTTGTCTATATTGGAAAATGCCATGATCTGTGACACTAACCTTGAAGGAAGAAAGCAAGGAAGAAAGTCATTCCAGTCATGGAGCGTAATTCGATCACTGCTTGCGAATCTATGTCTACATCTAAATCTATATCTGTATCTATTTTAAGAAAAAGGATTATTTAATCACAGAGTGCCAGTGGTGGAAAACAGACGTCCCTGCAAAGTAGCAGTTGTAGTAGAAAGATGAATTAGTTGCTTTGTACCTACAGCACAGGACTTGATCATTTTGGCAACAGCAAGATGTTTAGTTCAGCTCAATCAATTTTTTTGAAAGCTCACCCTAAATTGCTTGGTTTAGAGACTGTATGATTGTTTCAGCCAGCAGGAGAGACTTATTCTTCAGGTTTAAAAAAAAAATCTGTTTGCTAATTGTTCTGCAATTTTTTTTTCTGTGTTACTTCATAACGTGCACCATTAAACTTTGTATGCAGGAATGGGAAGAAATAATTATTTCTTCTTCGGTTGGTTCATGCTGAAATAGCCATTAACTTTCATCCCAGTCCTCCTCTATTTTGCAGCTTGTAAATCATTTACTTGGTGCCACAACTATGACACATCTGTATAATTTGAGTATCGATGTTTATGTATTATTTCAGCTTTGGTCTCACTTAAGGCAAGTGTAAATAACTTTATATAGTTGTAAAAACAGTAGGGAAATGAGCCTCCACTCATTTCCCTCACTCATAAAGCTAATGCATTAGATTTATTTTCTGGGGCGAATGAAGAGGTTCTTTGAAGCCTGATCAAAGCCTGAGCTCTCCAATTGTGCGCAATGCGAAGTTGGTGGCGTTTGAATAGGGTCTGTTGGCTTCAGGAGTTGTTTTTTTTTTATTGGGGTTTTATATCTCTGGAACCCATATTCAACATATTTCTGGAAATGACAAATGTGCCGCCATATGGCACACCAGATTTCAAGCCACTCTGAGGTGCATGTGTGAATTTTAGAGTGCCTGGAAGAAATGAATGAAAACCATACTCTCAATTTCATCTATTGCTGAGCTCTGCAGGCAGATGAGTGGGGAGGCTTTGATGTCAATTTGGCTTGAGGGTTTGCATGCTTAAGTCTGAGGTGCAACCCTAATGCAGCACGGTGTAGATGTCATTTACGTGCCAAAAGTCACACTAATTTCAGTAGGACTATCAGTTTAATATGGCTCTGTTTATTCTTGCAGATGCTAAGAGATGTGGAGCTGGGCCCCGTGCTTTCTTTTGCTCTGTGTTACTGAATTCAGTCATTCATTTTAAACCATTTTTATGAGTTAACTTCCCTTTCAGACCTTAATGACTGAACCTAATTCTTATGTATTATTGAATGCTTATTCTTATATAGGTCCCCTTAGAAGGTTCTGTATTGATTGTATTTCAAGACTAGCTTTCTTAATCTCTCGTTGGTTACTAAAAGCTTAGGAAGCTTTTCTGGAGATTTTGTCCCAGGGTTATTTTTAATCCTGGAGACTCCATGGAAACTTTTTAAACGCAGAAGAGATGTTTGGGGAATTTGATTTTGCTTAGGAAAAGCATTTCAGTCTTGTGAAGAGCAAACTAATAACATAGCTCGTTATTAAGATCGATTAGGCACCTCTTCTACAGAATTGAAGACAATGAAATTCAAAACTTTGTTTCTATAGGAAGAGGGAGGAAAAAAAATGGATGGTGGCCCACATAATTTGCACGGTGAGTATTTTGCCTCAAAAGTTGCTTAACTGGTAGAGTTTGTTGAAATTAATTCTGTCTTTCTACCTCAATAAGAGATCATTCATTGGGGAAATTAAGTTACTCAGTTAAATCCTCCCGACCATTTTTATTTTTCATAATGGTTGTACTTCAGTACAACTGTTCATAACTGCTTCCAGCCCACAGCCTTTGTGTATGTTCGTTTGTACAAAACTCAGAGGCTTCTGGTGCTAAGTTTACCGTTGTGCATTCGATCATCTCCACAGCTCAGTGCCGTGTGCCAGGTAATTGTCGTTTCTGACCTTGAATGAAAGCACGTTTAATGCATTCTGGCTGCAAGAAGGATGTGGGCTGTGAGGGGGGAGGTGGTTAGTGATGTAAGGCAATAGATGTGCATAGCTACCAGCAGTTCTGCCGCTTTTAGCTCTGGCAGCGTCCCGAAGGAAAAACATTTTCCTTTTCCTGGAAAATAATCGATCTGTTAAGCCTGTGTGAATTAATACATCAGTTTGATGAGGATTGAGGAGCAGGAAGGTGCAGTTCTCATAGGACAGCTGGGAGCCTCTTCGGGAGCGTCCGCTGCACGTTCTCCCCACGTACAGGTCGTTGTCCCAGCTCATGATATCTTGGTCAGAAGTGGGGCTGACGTGCAGCATGGTGCCCCTGATGCAGTAAGTAGGTCCTTCTGTGAGGTGCAGTTCTCAGTTTTCCATCTGGATGGAAACGTTGGTTGTGAAATGTCTTAAGAGGAACGCTAATATGCTGTGGGTATGTTAGGAAGGCTTTCTTTTATTCTTTTGTATCTTAATTTGAAAGCTCTTCTCTCACTTTTTCTAGAAATGTTGTATGTTGACCTTTTTAAAGAAACTGAGAATTGCAAAGTGTTCATTTATTCAGACATGTGAAGAAACCCTGTATGCGGAACCTTTTCATCTTGTGCCTTTGACTTGGATCACAATTAGCAACAACAAAATCTCCACAGTTCTTTATCTTCTGAAGCGCTGTCTTGAATTCATTAGGATTTTACTTTGTTTTTCAGGATTAAATTTCAAGCTGTCAAACACAAAACTTTAAGTAAAATCTGTGATGCTTTGACACAGTATTCAGTGTAAGTCGACATTTCCTATATTGTTTATAAACAAGCTTAAATTTAATAGCTCTGAAATTTCAATGTATCAGAAAGGAAATCCTTGCTTAGGTTATTGCCAGCCCTTAATTTTCTGTCAGATTTTAAAAAGTGGTTGTAAATAACATTAGTTTTTCATCAGCTTAATTAACAGAACCAAACTACACAATGCTTCTTTATGTATTTTTCTTCTTTATGTGTTAATGTATTTTTGCTTTTTAATGTATTTTCTTTCCCTGCCTGTACAAGGAATCGCTAATTGTGTTAAATCTTTCTGCATCTTTTTCAGTGTTTATCTTACATTTTGCTCTTCTTGTCTTGTTTCTCACTCAGTTTTTGTATCACTCTTACCTTCCTACCTCAGTTTTCACACCAGTCTCCCACTCTGTATCGTATGCAAGGTGTGGGATCTTTACCAGTTGCTTATTACAAGTCTAAATCTGCTATCCAAGCGCTCATCTTGAAGACATCAGTGAGAAGCAATTTGGCAGATCTTTCTGCAATAAAATTAAGAAGTGATTGCATGCCCATTCAAGCTTTGATCTAGATATTACAGGTAATGGCAGTAATGAGGATGTGATAGCATGGTCTAGCAACCAGAATATATCTACTGTAGATTCTGCTCTCTGGTTTATGCTTTTGATGCTGTTTGGTGAAGCTCTGTGGAACTGAAGCAGAGATCACGCTGCCCACAGGCATTCAGTGTACAAATACTTTTAGTTGTGTAACTTCTCTTTGAAACTGTAGTTATGTTTTTTGTTTTGTTTTGTTTTTTTTAGGTTTAACTAATAGTCATTTTGAGCTCTTGGTGATAATTAGAGTCAGTCTTTCAAGTTCTGGGGCAATTCCTACACTACTGAGGACTACGGAAAGATCGTGACTAATTCTTGGGGCCCCTATGATCTCATTCTGTTTTTTGGCTATGCCTTCAAGTTAAGTGTGCAGGATACCGTGAGAGTTTGTGGCTGTGTGTTCGATAGTCATGTGGTTGCTCTTTAAGCTGACATCATAAATTTGAGTGATAGGTTCCAAGAACTTCTTTTGACTCGTTTGTCAGCTGATGTACTCTGCTGCTCACTAGCATAACTGTTCTTTCTGTTGGAGGCCCGGCAGTTCTGCTGCCTCTGGGACTTTTGGGAAAGCATTGATTGGAAGAAGAATTTTTCTGCCTGTGGGTATATTTAAAAATATTGATGAAGAAAAAATGCTGCCTTGCTTTGAGGTGATTCTTCCTTCAAGAATGTGAAGCTTTATTCAACCAGAAGGAATTTTCAGTCAACTTACTTTCTTTTAAGTGGCAGTGCTAAAATTGGCTTCGGAAACATAAATTATGCAAAGTGTTTAACATCTTGCTGTACAGCTTATAATTGTAGCACTGTCTTGTTCAGAAGTGCAGTACTGATCAGTATTAGCCATCCGAATCCATGTTAGGGAGTTTTGGTGGATATACATTTTTGTGGGCTGTTTTATTACTGTTCTCCTGCTTCCTTTACATCTCACATAATGAGGTAGCAGAAAATGGTAAGCCTGCTTTGCTTTGTATTTTGAAATTCAGAGTATTGTTTTAGCCTTCTTGAGGACATTAATAAATATCAGCAAGAGGAGTAAGGTGATATTAGTCGAACAAACTAGGATCTTGATTCTTGCTTGTGCGTGGTGCCTGTTTCTGAATTTTGTATAATTTTTTTGATACTGCGTGTCAAATACACAGAAGAACTTGTAACTTGTTTCACTGCTTTCTTGAAGTATCTAGCGCTTCAAATATATAGTAACTATCATTTCAGTACTTAGTAGCACTGTAGTCTGTTTTTAGCCTTTGTCTTGGAAATTGTTTGATTTTTTGTTTCAATTTTTTTTTTTTTTAACTGAGAACTGTTCCTTTACATTCGTCAGTAGGAAAGTACTTCTGGCATCTGTGATATTGCGAATTTAAATGGAAGGTTGCTGTAATTGATTTTGAGACCTGGAATTGTGCATTTGTGCTTCAGTAATCTATAATGGATTTCTGCGACTATTGCTGGTAGATGGGAATAGGTTTTGTGTTATCAAGGAGATGTTTGTGCTCTTGTATGGTCTGAGGTGTGTAACTTATCAAGAGAGTGAGCTCTTGTACAGGATCAGCATTTACCATTGAAGACTACTGAAGGAATGGTAAGATGAACATGGGCATAATTAATAGCTTCTAAAAAAGAGAGGAAATTATTCCACCTACTTAGAAGGAAAACAGAGTTTTCAAATTTATTTAAATATAGAAATACTTTTAACTTAGCTTTTTCAGGTCCTGTTTTAGATTTAAAAACTAAGAGATACCCTTAGTTACATTTTCAGGTGAAGGTGTTTGGTTGATGAAGTTAACAGCTTTCTATTTTTGTAGGTGAAGTCTGTGTTCCTTAAGGTCTGTTCCACTGGAACAGGTTACCTAGTGATGTGTTTGATGCCCTGTCCCTGCAGACTTTCAAGACGAGGCTGGATAACCTGATCTGGCCGTGGTGTCCCGGTTCATTGCAGGGGAGCTGGACTAAATGGTGCTCAGAGATCCCTTCCGACTCTAAGGATTCTGTGATTAAAAACTGCGAGTGATAATTTGGGGACTCTGGTCTTTGGCTCTTGTTGGGAGATTCCCTGTTGTGGTCTGCCCATAATTCTAGACATACAAGAAGGGGAACTGGGAGGGCTTCAGCTGGAGCTCAAGAGGTAGGTAATGGAGGGGGAAGGCATTTTGAAGAATGTGTGGAACAAAGCATGAATATGCAATAGAGAAGACCACGTAATTGAGTAATGCAATGGAATAAAATGCAAAGGCTTTTTTTTTTTTTTTGTAATGTATTTTAACCATTTCTAGCGAGGAGGGGGAGGAGCAAGGGAATGAATAAAGTCACTGCCTTTACAGTCTCTGTATAGAAAAAGCTCTAACCCAAATCTTTTCATTCTAATTGCAGAACTGGAACACAAACCTTGACATATCTTAAGATCCTCTGTCCCTTAGCCTGAAATAGTATCTCCTACTGCTTCTGAGCCTAAGTGGGAGGCATGTAAAGGACAAAATTTAATAGTTACTACTAAAATTGTTCAACACGATGACTGAAATATTTAAAAGCTAGTTTTTGAAAGATTGAACCTTTCAGTTTTGGAAATAAAATAACCAGATATGGGGACTGGGTTTGAAAATGGACAGTATGTGTTTACTTGGCTTTTGTATTTTAATAACAGATCATGTGTGTAAATGTCAGTGTGACATTTTTATTTCTAGCCTGCACGAGGAAGATGATTTAGTCAGGTTAGCCACTAAAGAACGAGCCGTTCAACAAGACACTTTGTCATCCTTTAGAGAACTCTGAGTGAGTTGAGTGCTTACTACTAAATGGTGCTGAGGGCTTGTTTTGTTGGTTTTTTTTTTCCTCTGAATTCCTGAAAGAAAGGGCGTCTGGACATCTATCAACAGTGAATTGCTGGATGGTGAGACAAATTTGGCAGGTACATGAATGAAAGTAGAGGAGTACATGATTACAGTGTGTCCATAAATTAACTCCAGTGAAGTGGTGAAGTATTCTGAGCACCTGAGAGTTCTAGTGAAGAGAGCTTTTAAATGCAGGTGCAATAAGAGCTTACTTAAAAATCACATCACAACAACAAATAAAACCAAACAGTGAGATTTTTGCAGGTGATGTTGAATTCACTGGGTGGTTGTGTGTAGGTGTTTCAGGGAGACTTCAGAAACATGTGGCAGATAGAGAAAATTCAGAGCTGCCTTTATTATAAATGAAATGTTATTAAGCTGTGGTTGCCACCTATATCATAATGTAAAGATGGTTGAAAAGCATGTTGATGCTCATTTTGTTCAGTTTATTGTCACACCATCTGGGACCTAAATGAGACCTAATAGAGTAGTAATTGGATTTGCAGTACATGTATGGCAGAGCAGGATTCATGATACTGCTGCTCTGTGTGTAATAGAGAGTGAACACAAAAATTAAATCTCTTGTAATAAAAAACTGGCACCAAATGTATTCCTTGAGTATATCCTAGCTTTCTGGTTAAATAAATTGAATCTGAAACTGGAGAAATTTGCTTTCTGGGATTTGCCAAAATGTTCCTGACAGCCTCATTGACTCCATGGTCCACGTGGAAGTTATTTTTAAGTAAACCTGATGGTTTTTTCATTGCAAGATAATAATTGAAGTAAATTATATTATTGACAAATTTAGTTGAAAATAAAAGCCTGGTATCCTAAGTTATTCTGTAGCATCACAAAATGTGGTGGGTTACTGATCTGAACTTGGTCCAAACTGGCAATATCCCACATTGGTGACTTGGAAAGGGATCTCTGCCCATGCCCCTAGAAGTGGCTTTTGAGACTGAATATACTGAAGTGGTGAGGACTGTGTGTAGCTTGTCTTGCTGGTACTGATCTCAGCTAAAAATGTCTGGTGTTCAAGAGCACAAGCAATATTTGCGTATTACCCATTTCTTTCAATTACTTTTCTGAATTACCTATGAACTTAAGAGTTGAGGAGATTCTGACAAACGTAACTTCATATGTTCAAACCTCTGAAAATCCCATAACCGTGCTCAGAGGAAAACAAAACCAAAAACAACCTTCAGTTGTTTGAGTCTTAGTAACAAGCGCATTTTGGAAGATGTATTCCTAAAGATGGACTTGGCTCCTAATGAATGCTTTTCTTTCTCCTGAATTTGATGTTGTGTTGGTAGCAGTAGCATTTGGTGAATTATAAACTTACCTTTAGAAGTGTTCATGCTGGTGTCTGGGCTGATCAGAATTAGAAACTGCCTAAATCAGTCAGGTGTTTTTCAGCATTATTCATTTTATATATTTAAAACTTCATTTATCCATCTGTAATTGAGATAAAGGTTCCTGGTTAGAATTTTAGTTATTAACAATTCATATTCCTTTGGCTGTTTGACATCTTCATTTTTTTAGATAATTTAGTAGCCATTTTCTTTATCAGTTTCATTTGAAAAACAGATGAACTTATCTGTATTTTCAGAAGCGATTATTTTCTTATGCCCATAAGAAAAAAAAACCTCCTTTTTTTTTTTTTTTTGTTTAATTCGTTGACTTATAAGGCATTTTGATAGCTGTGTGTTATAAAACCACAAAGTGAATTCTGTGGTGAAGTTCAGCAAGCTGAAAATGCTAAATGCCACAGAATTAGGCAGTAACAGAGACTTCCACAGTAAAAGAGAAATAGGTAGCTAGAATAGGTTAGGGAAAAACAGCAGAAAGAAATCAGAGCCTTGAATTAAAGCAACCGTGACAAATGATATTCCAAGCTTTCGTATTTAAGCAGAGGAGGAATATGGTTATTATTTTTGTTACGTAGACTTGAGGTAAATTTAGTTTGTGCTTTCAGGAAGTTTACGCTCACACTAGTCATAGCATGTACAGTCTTGCTGTACCTGAGTTCTTGGTTGTGCTGCCTACCAGTAGCTTTCTAAAAGTGCGTGGAAATACTTAGAGTTATTTGTAACTGTGGTTTGTAATGGCAGTCTTAATCTGTAGTCTGATATATATATATATATATATATATATATGCTGATATATGATATGAATATGAAGTACGTGAAATAGTTTTGAGAAAAAAATGCAGGAGTAATGGAGGATGTAGAAATAATTAGAAATCTTTGGATTACTGCCTATGCCCCTTATTCCTAAGAAGTGAACCTGGGAGCTATTACCTTAGGGGGCAAATTTGGACATTGTAATTGGCTTTGACCTTTTGCCAGATGTCTGGCGGTTCCTTTTCCCCCTCCCTTGTGTCCAGATAAATGTCATGTGTTCAGGTTTTTGTTCCCTTGTTCTGATTTCAAGTGTGAAGCTGCTTATGTAGCTAATCTGCACTCAACAATTATTTCCACTTCTAACCCCAGTAGGACTCTCTTTTGGGGTATTCAGACAGGAATGACAAATTGGATTTCTGCCCAGATACTGTATTTAGATAGCTTTGGAGTTGTCTTTAATTTGACATCTGCCATAGGAAATCTTGTTTTTTGGATATTGTTGCAAGGCCTGCAATATTTCCATTGCATTTTCATTTGTAGTTTTTTTCACTGAAGTGGTGGGATTAAAAGGCGTAGAACCGACGCCATCAGATGTGTGCTAGATGTAAAATGGGGAAGATCAGTGCTGAAAATGTCAGGATCTAAGTTGTTGCCAAATTCTATTTGAGCATTAGGAGATTTTGGAATATCTATTTATCCTTCAAATGGCAACAGCAGCAGCATCTAACTATGGCTACTGCGTGCTTTAGCAGGACCAAAGCTATGTGAAAATCTGTTCTTGCTGTTCAGCTCATGTGAAATATCTTGGTCAGTTCAGGCAAAACAGATTCAGTTACATCCAATCACAAATGGGAAAGGAAAGGAAGGTGGTTTTTAGGGTCTCTGTGTTCTTGGGAAATAACAATCCTGCCTAACAGCGTGTTTGTTCTTTTACTTGGAACTGAGCAACCTAGCAGTTCTGGTTTGACCTTCGAATTCAAGGTGCCGACTTTGGATGTTGCAAAAAGGTAGTCACAATAGAAGTCTTGGCTCCACCTGCACCTACTCTGTCTGCTAGTAACAGTTGTGAGACAGATTTCTCCAACTTGTTCTCACACCTGAAGTTGGTATTGATTTCTTAACTGGAAAGTCAGGGTGCCTGGGCCTTCTGCAGCCATCCTTTCACAGTGAAATATCTCTTGCTCATACTAACTATATTTCAAGTGTAATTTGCCTGAATGGACTGCAGCAGAGCTTGTGCACTCTTCAGCAAAAAGATACTTTGGCAGCAGTGCCTCCAGTGTCAGTACGTACCTAGTAGCTGTGCACCTGGAGGAGGGTAGAGAGCCAAAACTCAAACATCCTCCAGGATGTTTTAGAGCAGGTAAGATGCAGATTATTAATAAATATTATTATGTATTAATAAATAATTCACATTTGACAGTGGGGAGGCCCTGGCACAGGCTGCCCAGGTGGTGTGGTGTGGTGCCCTCCACTAAAGGCCAGGTTTAGGTTGAGGCCTGGGGCAGCCCTGGACTGGGTGGGCTTTGACGTCCCTGCCAACTCAAGCCATTCTGTGATTGGTATAATGCACTGAGCTGCCACCGGGCTGTTTGAGAGCTACCAATAAGCTTCTGGCAATTTTCTGTGAAGATGTTGGTCATGATTTGCTGTGAGCACATCCTCCATTTCTCTACGTCTGCCTGGCAGCACCAAACACAAACACTGACCTTGCTATATCTGAATTAACATCACCTTGTCTGTATGCTATTACATGAAGAGAGCAGTGGCACTGTTTCTGATGGCAGACGGTACTGTTACAGCCAGACAAGCAACTGTTGAATGCAAACATATGGATATAGGAAAGATAATCTTTGGACTAATAAAAAACAAATAATTTATCAGAACAGGAGCTGTAATAAGAGTTAGAGTTAGACTTTAACTTTGAATTGTGAAGCATGCCTTGCTTTTTTTCTACCACGATAGCGACCTGAAAACTCTGTAGTCCTTGTTACAGTCCATTTTCTGTTGCGTCTTACCCAGAGCAAATCTCATCTGTTTGCCTAGATGTGAAATTTATTTGCTTACTTAAAACGTGCTCCTAGCCAAGAGTGGTAGCCAGAAGTCTCTGCTTCATGTTGCTCTGATAATCTGCCTGTGACTAAGTGATACATCCTCTATGGTAGCTAATTTACTGGAATCTGTGGTTTTTCACTTCCCTAAATGCCACCTGTGAATGCTTTTTTCCAGCAGAGGCAGGCATTTTTACTTAGATGTGCAGATCTCTAGATTGCTCTAATGACTGTATTGACATGTTGTTTGTAGGCATCTTCCGCAGCCTTGAAATCCTCAAGCATTGGATTAAAAGCTCTGACTTAGAGACATCTGGAGGAATTGGTATAATTCAGTTGGTTGTATATGTATTTTGACACATAGGACGTTACATGGCAAGTATGTAACAGGAGAAATGGATCTGCTGGCGAGCTGTTTGGACTAATCAGTTATTAATAGCCACGCTGGTCCATGAAAAATTCTAAACTAATTTTACCTCATGGAAAAGGCTGTTTTTGTGCTGTTTTTACATTCAATTAAAATAAAAGTATAAATCAGAGACAGGCTGAAGTTCCAGTGGAGCAAATTGTTACAGTGCGTGTTTAAAATGCTACTTTCTGGATTCTAAAGTGTTGAAGGAAGTTAGTTATCTAAGATATTTCTTGCTGCTCAAACTACAAATCTGATTCTTAAGGTATCCTATTGAGGAAAGAAAAATAATTACTTTGTGGTCAGAATGTGGCCTGAGAAGCCTGCTAAGTTAAGAACTGTGTAAGGTTTGAAGTCTGATCTTTTCCTTCCTCAGAGATACTGTGATACAGAGTTTAAGAACATCCTTAGGCGTGGTTAGGTTTCTGCTTACTTATCTGCAATTATAACTGATGATTCAGGTCTTCATTGTACCTTTGCAAGCATTTGTGAGGTGCCTATAGAGCTGCCCTAAGCATTAATCAAGACCTGTGTTGCTTTTTCTGTGTGGTCTTGTGGGATGTGTATACGTGCACTTATGTAATCAGAATGCAAATTCTTAAATAAGGAAAACTGGAACGGTTCTGAGCTCCTATTTCATGTTATAAATAGAAAAGAAGAAACAGTGGAATGAAGATAAAATTGAGTTTGATTGTTCTTCCTTTTAGGGATTGCTTTTGAATAGCGGTGCTCAACAAAATGGGGACTGTTTTAGTGGCATAGTACCTTTGTAAAATGAAGGAGGCATATGACAAAGGACTCAACATGGCTAGCATTTATTTTTATGTTTTGTTGTGTATCAAAGGCAGGTGAGTGTGGTTTGTTTTATTTTTTTGGGGCTGGAATATTAGGTTTCCTCTGAAGGCATTTGTAGCCTAGCTGGGATGATGCTTCCTGTCCTTACATTCATGATTTCCTCATCTCTACTTCAGTGTTTGCATTAATTGAAAGTTTGTGGCACTGGGTTTAGATTATGTCAATATCATTTTGTCAATATCATTAAGTATGAAGATAAGCAGGAATTTCTAAGATGGGAATTTAAAAAATGTTTTTCATATTACTGTGAGTTGTTAGAAATTTATTATCAACATTAAGTTATTTAATAGCTTAAACTTTTAAGGGAATCTTCTAGCTGAGAGAATGTAAAAGATGCACGATTCCCTTGAACAAAACAATGTGATTCAGTAGAATATGTAGTAGACATAGCAGGTGCAATCATTAATAGATACAATAGCTCTAATTGTTTTCTGCAAAATTAGAAAGATTTTATTCATGCATGTTTTGCAGCTAGAGGAAGCTGATAATGGAAGCTGTTTTGGAAGTATGTTCTTTCGAATAAACATCGTTACTGTTTAGAAGATGAAGTACCCAAGTTTCAGTAGTGGATTGGGAGTTAATGATTGTGATGGTAGATGTAAAAATTGTTCTTGGACTTTTTTAGAAACATACCAAGTCTGAAGATGATGTGGATCTGACTGCAGGAGTTAAATGAGAATATATACCACTGCAGCCTCTTTGATTGTGGTGGGGTCAACTGTGATCCGCTGCATGTTTTTGCTTCTTGTGTTCCTCTTGGACACACCCCTCCAGACAAGAACTATATGTATATGAAAAAAACAAAACAACAAAATAGTTGGGTGACCAGTGATAACTAAATGCCTAATTGCTTCTTCCTTGAAGCGTGTCAGCATGTGTCTAGTTGTACTTTCTGATTTCTGCAGGTGTTGTACACCTAATTGTGTTTGTAGTATTCAATAAATGAATGGATTCATCTAAGTTTAACAGTAGTTGTTTATTTTACCATTTCTTAGTTTCAAGTACAGTAATATTAACTGAGTTTTATGAGGATACACTGGTAGGCAGTTAAAATACTAAGGGTATCCTAGAACCTTGAATACACTTTGGGTTTCTTTTTGTTTCAAGCAAATTCAGGCAGGCATTTTGCTCCTGAGTGCTTTTTTGCTGATGTGTCTGCTGCTGTATGGTACTGGGTTATGCATGCCCAATTGTCTGTACAGTTAAAATATTTTGAGCGTAGCATATTTTGATGTAACTTCATTTGAAATATCTGCCTAATGGAGAAGTCTTAATGGAATACTTTAATAGCCCAAAGTGGTTACCTGCGATTGCTCTAGTGTATTTCAGTCAATTACAAAGGAAGACAATATTTAATGTTGAAGTGGAGCTAGATGGTGTAATGAACTGGCAGATTGCCAGCATGATCTTCTCTGCAGGAGAATTTGTATTAACGTGGTGCTTTTCATTTGTTCTCCAGAAGGTCACCAGCAATACGTCAATTGTTGAATTTTATCATAGTTATCAGAGTCACTTGAATGACTTATCATTTGAGTTAAAATTCCCAGGCTGTGCGGTGCAGGTTTATGGTCGGGTCATTTTTGTGTATTAGCATATTAAGTATCAAAGAGATTATTTTAGCTATTTCATGTCAGAATTTAAATAGATGGTGGTTGGGTGTTGGGAAGGGAGCCTGAGAGAATTGTCGTTGAAAATAGTCATTGTAAGGCTGAATTTGGATTTTAGTCATGGGGATAAAGAAATTGGGGCACGTCGCAGCTATTAATGAAAGGGAAGATGGTTAATAACTTTGGAGGTTACTTTTCAGATAATCATTAGAAGAGCACTAATTTATTCTTAAAGTTGTAATCTTTAAAGATTACACAGTTAAATTTAAGGTGCACGTTTTATTAGATGCTACTGATCGTTGTCTTTTGGTACTTGTTGAAGCACCACATTCAAATCCATTTTTGACTACTCAGAAACACTTTTCACTGTGGGACTTAAGCAGTTCTTGTGTTGGGGAGATTTTGGTCTAACAAACCAATGAGTAATTGAGATTGCAGTTGAAACATAGATTTATCTTTCTTCTGCGTGCTTGTAACCACATGTTCACCTAAATCCTGTGTTCTGTGTTTCCTGTTCCCTGGTGTCATCTTCCATGCCTTTGTTCTGAACCTCGCAGGACCCACCTCCCGTGAGTGACCCACCTTGGCATACTGCATGTATAAGCACTGAGACTCTCTCAGTAGTCTGGTATTACAACATCACAGACTGGCTAAGGCTGGAAGGCCACCAGGAGCAGGATGCTCAGGTCCATGGCTGAGTGGCTTTTGGAGATCTCCAAAGGAGGAGGCTTCACAACTTCTCTGAGCAGCGTGTGCCAGTGCTCCATCACTCACAGAGCCTGGAAGTGCTTGCTGCTATTCAGAAGGAGTCTCCTGCGTTCCAGCTTGTTTCCCTTGTCTTCTGTCCTGCCACTGGGCACCACTGAAAGGAACCTCTGTCCTCTGTGCACTTTCCGTTCAGGTATTTACAGCCTTATTCTCCAGGCTGAACTTCCTCGTCTCATAGAAGAGATACTCCAGTCCCTTCATCGTCCTGATGGCTCTATATTGGTCTCTTTTCCACATATCCAGGTCTGTACTGGTGGTCCCAGAACTAAACACATTGCTCCGGGTGTGGCCTGGAGTTGGATTGAGATATGACACCAAAAGGTACAGAGTCTGAGGCACTGATGATGCCCTGGGTACTATGCTTCTGTTGGACAGCCATGGCAGTGGCTGCCTGCCTTACCTGGGACTCTTTGGAAACTGTAGACTCATTTCTAGAGTTTCCTCATGTGCAGCAGTTTGTCTTGTGGGTGGACAGTGAGCATTTGCCATTTATGTTTGAAGCCTTTTGGAGGTTACAGGAAATGATTTTGTATTCTCAGTGCTGAAATATTCATGGCCCACCCTGACTTTCTCATCAGATACGGCCTTCTAGAGTTTGATTGTTAGAACACCATGACAAAAAGCCCCACTCAAGATGCAAAGCCTGTGGTTCAGTTGCAGGCTGTCTCAAGCTGTAACCACTGTTTCCATTCACCATGCGTGAGAAGGAAGATCTCAGATTTGCCTAACTGAAGTACTGTTTCAAGGAATGTATTTGATGCATAAGTGAATTCTTTGTGGTCCAGGTTTCCATCCTGAGTTTGAGTCACTTGGCAAGTTGCAGGGCTGCCAGTGAAGCTTTTGGCAGGGGAGATATGATGGAAATAGATGCATACTCATTGGGAAATTATTGTTAATGAAAGTCAGAGCATAAATATTTTCTGGCTATTGTGTAGCAAAATCAAGACTTAGCAGGAGAAAAGCAGAATTAGAGTCAAAATGCAATTGAATTGAACCCAGAGAGGAAAAACCTGTATGCGTCTTGTGCTGTTGTGTCTGTGCATCTGAGCTTTATTTCAGGAAAAGTGTTGGTAGGAATAAGGTTTTCTTGTATGTATCTATTTTATACATATTATATATAAATTATCTTATTTAAGATATATCTCCTCTTTTGACTCTTGGTATGTTCTGAGGTACTTGTAGTATTTGTTAATTGGGCTGTGAAAGTGAAGCCTCTTTCTGTACAAAAACAGAGTTATATCGAAATACTTTTGTGGCTTGTTTGGTTTTTTTCTTATATGTTTAGATAGAATTTGGACTTTTATTTTCCCCAACTATACTTTCTCTCCAGTTAACTGATAAGTATAGGATTCATTTTTCAGGTATTGATGATTAACAGTCCTGTTTCTCTGCTCACTTCCCAAGGCAAGTTCTAAACACTGATGCACATTTGTGAAGTTGGAAGCAGTCACTCGGAGCGTTGAGTTGCTCTTTGAAGAACAGAACCTCCAAATCCTTTGAAGCAGTGTCAGAAGGTTGATGAAGTAGTTTTTTTGTGGGTATTAACAGACAGTAGATGATTTGTGGGGTGAGAGGGGAATAAAAGTACTATTTAGAAGATCTTGTATCAAAATAAAGTATCATTTGCTTTCTTGCTTATTTTTTTCCTCTCGTGATTAACAATATTCTGGCAGGAGAGAAGCATACTACAAAAGGGAACAGGGATTGTTAAATCTGGAGAAGAGGAAGCTTATTGTTGTTTACAAGAACCTGAAAGGATTTGGGGGGCAGATAGGAGTTGATCTCATCCTCCAGGTTACTAGTGATAGGAAGAGAGGTAATGGACTTAAGTTGTTGCGCTGGGGAAGGTTCAAGTGGGATATTAGGAAAAGTTCTCTCTCTGAAAGAGTTGTCAGGCATTGAAACAGGCTGCTCAGGGAGGTGGTGAAGTCACTGTCCCTGCAGGTGTTGAAGGAATGTGTAGATGTGGCAGTTAGAGGTGTGATTTAACGGGCATGATGGTGATGGGTTGATAGTTAGACTAGATGATCTTAAGGTCTTTTTCAGTCTTACTAATTCTATGACTTTGAAAACGTTTAGCTGTCAGGAAGAGATCTACCTTGCTTTAGGGTTTTTAATGTTGGTTATTAAAGTATCTTTTCCCTTTACAATGTATCTTCAGGTCTGTCCTGTAATTTCAAATGGAGAGCAGTTCTTATGGTGAATAATAGTTCTGGAGACTAAGAATACAGTAACTGGGCAGGAGGATTGATTTGGCAAAACATAGTTGTCTGTCTACTGAAAACTTGGTGAAATAAAGAGCCTGGATGCAGTGTAATGGGCATTTCAGCTTGTAGTTAAGCACAAAAGAAGCGATGGCAGGTGGTAGGCCATTCTCCCATAGCATCAGCTCTCTGCCATTACAGATGTATTTTCATTCATCAAGTGTTCAGTACTTAATCACAATTTGGCCTTGGTGTTTTTTGTTCTTTCCCATGCTTCAGGAGCAGCATCCTGCTTACCTTGAGACTTCAAGATAGCTGGAGAGTAGGAACCATTTTTTCTGCCCTCAGTGTTTATCAGTCTCCCTTTCTCTCCTTATAAAGAGTGGAAGTCCAAACCTCACTTTCATATGTCTTTGGAACGTATTTGCAATACTTCCTTCAGTACTTTTTTTTCCCCTCCCCTTTCATTAGGATGAATTAGATGAATTCCACACACTACATGAATTGCTTTCTGTAATTGAATTTCTTTGTAGGATACTTCTGTAGCATGACAACTTATTTGAGTCTGTTCAGGGAAGATTTTTGAACACAAATGTTTGTGTACAAGTGGCCTTCGAATGAGTAAGAATTGTAATAATGTGTTGTTATGAGCTAAGGGTTGTAGTACAGGAAGATGCTTGGAATATTTTCCTTCTGTTTGATTTGGATCTTAACAAATTTACATATCCTGAATTTGTCAGACATCCTTTGGAGTTGGAAGTCTTGTTAGAAAATAGGAAGACACTGTTGAAATAATCTGAGATCTCAGATTCTGAAATACTACTTTTATGGTTAGTAACACTTAACACAGCAGGTCAACATGGAGGAGCTCTCTGAAGGTCATGTATCCAAGCCTACTTGGAGCGGGGCTAAGGCCAAAGCTGGGACCCTGTTAAGTTGAACTTTGAGACTCTCAGGCAGAAGGTCCCCTTATTTCTTGGAAGGCATGTTGCTGTGCCCAGCCAACCTTGTGGGGAACTCTTCTTCATGTTCAAACAGAACCTCCTTAATGAGAGTTCTCCTTGCCAACTTCAGAGTTCAGTCTGACTTGTGTTGGAGGGCCCCGAACCATGTGTCGTAGGCCAGGGACCTTGCAGGTACCCAATGCGTGGAATTATCTGTCCCTCACACTGCAGCCTGGGTCTTTGCTCCCATGCTCAGTTCTCTGTGTGTGATTGTGGTTTCCCTTAGGAAGATGCAAGTCAAACTTGCTAGTGTAAAAGTGAAGGGTGCAATAGCTGAAGCAGCTCAGATGCAATTTTTAGAACTGTTGAATTTTTAATTAGATTTAATCACTAATTTTTCTTTGTATTGTTGTGTGGATTTATATCCTTCCCTACTTGGTTTGGATGTTCTGCAGTTCCACTGACTTTGTACATAACATATCTTTTTTCCTGGATGGATACAGCTTCCATTTATACTGAGTACATGGATCAAGCTGAAGTCATTCTGCCTTCTCTTCATAATCTCTTAAGAGATTTAGTAGAATGAGAACCAAATTGTCTGAAGATCTAACTTCAGTGCTAAGACTAAAATGTGTTGTTTGTTGTTTCAGATAGTTGTGTACGTATCTTTGTTGGAGACTCCTGCCTTTCACTGCCTGGATCCTTTTAACAGCGTGCCAAAGGTGAGTGATTCAGGCCTTACTTTTGTATCTAAAGATAAGAAGTCAACTGGATATATTGCTAGGTTGTGCTTTCATGTGGTGTGATACCTGTAGTTTTCTTTAAACTGCTGTATTGTTTATTAAGTAACAGATCTTTTTTCTTTCTGTGATCTGAGACAAACCTGTTGTAGCTCTTGCTTGAAAAAGAAGAAAGATAGGATCAAGTTATTAATTAACTGCTAGATACTGCTACAGCTGTTTTTTGGCTCTTCTGTTTGCTACCTACTACTATGGCTTAGGAGACTTATCCTAGAGAATATATAAATGAAATGTATTGGTATGGAAGGAAAGGAGGCCTAGTAGTAATTCATAGGCTTCAGTTTAGCTGCCTCAGTGTTATTCTTTGATTTCTAAAAACTGAGTAATAATTTGAGTGAAATAAAAGAAGGCATGTATATTTGTGGTGATTTCTTCTTTGTTTTATTTTTGTTTGGTTTTGTTTTTATTTTCTCTAAGTGTAGATCAGAATTGAATTCAGTATATATGTAGAGTAACTTACCAAGCCATTTCTGAAGACTGAATTAATGTTATGGAGCTGATGTTTTCTATTTTGTGGTAGATTTGCTCACATAGTTAGTAGGTGTACTTTGTTGTCTTTTTTTAGTCACTTTTAATGAAATGAAAACTCATTACAACTATTCAAAAAGGAAAAAAAAAAAAGGAAAAAAGCTGAATAAACTTTTAGCATGGTACTGATTGCAGCACAGGCAAGAGAACTTTACCAGACAGATTTACTATTTCTTACTCAGGTGCGTTGTTTACAAATTAAAATAAAATTGCCTTCTTCAGAATGAAGTTATGATGGCTAATTACTGACATTTTTTTAGTCCTTAGGTGATAAGCAATGCATCAAGACCTCATGTGTCTTGGTTTTGCTGCAAGTTCTTTTAATGGTTGTTCAGTGAAGTGTTATCAGACATTAAACAAATTACATCTAATGTCAATAAAATGCAGATTAATCAGTTAGAATTACAAGTGCAATCCAGTCTTAAATTTATCACTTATGTTATTGGAAATGCTTTTGGAAATGATTGGGTTTCCTTCAAGGTAAAAGAAAACTGTGGAATACTTTAAGATGGGTTGACTTTTGCACTACATTTTCAGATTAATTTATTTCTATCCATTACATTCAGAAATGCTTTTATAACTCTGGCCTTCCCAACAGATCAGAATGTGTAGCCTTGAAGATTCTGTAATTATTTTTGAACAACAGTGAGAAGTCTTTTGTAATAAATTTTAAAGAGTAGAGTGGTTGGTTTGTTGCTTTTTTGTTGTTATTGTTGTTGGATGTAGGTAGCAGATGAAGTAAAAAGGCTCTTGAAATGGCCATTGTTGTAAATAGAAGACAAATACACAATCCCCAAAGCCATAATGATTCAACTAACTAAAATCTTAATAACAGTAAAATGATTATAACTTTTCTACTGAAATGTCTGCTCAAATAAGCTTGTTAACTGTGGCCCATGTCTTGTATTTGTTTCAAATATGTAATATAAAACTATTGTCTTTTTCTTGGACTCTTTCATCATAGCTTTCACTCAGATTTTCTATAAAAAATTAATAAAACAAAAACCTCATCACTTTACTTAGAGAAATATGTTTCTGGAGTCTGAGTTTTAGCGTACTCTTAATTCAAGCTATTTCTGAGTCAAAGATATTTTTCTTCTCCCCTTAAAATAAAAACATAAAACAAACCAAAAACACCAGAAACACCCCAAACAAACATTTTTATTGCAGATAAGGTTTTATATAGTTCCCAAACAGACAATAGCTTGCTACAACGAAAAGAAAAAGAGCCTTTTCTGTCTTTGGATATCATAATTGCTTGACCTACCCTTCTGAGTGTAGGTGTACAGAATACTTGCTCTGTCCAGTCAGGCAACACTTTTATTTCAGTAAGAAAATTAAATCTCATTTCTGTTTTATATTTAACATCTCTGTCCTTTGTATGTGCATGCATAGCATTGTTCATGTTTCTGATGGACTATATTCAGTTCAGTAAAATTGATTGTTGAGAACATGGAGCATTCTAATGCCATTCCAAAAAGGAAATTAATGCATGTGTGTAGCTTCAGTGAAACTTGTATTTGAAATGCTTCATTGAATCAGAACGTAGTAAATATTTTGCTCTTTTAAAAGCAAAGGCTGTTGGTAAATGTTCACAAATTACCCTGAAAATGTTCTTTATATCTCAGCAAACTGCAGGCAGTAATGGATTCTCACAGGATTTTGTCGAATCTGATAACTGGCACAATTTGTATGTGTTAAATGGTCATCTTTTAATAACTGCACTCTAGCTGCTTTCAGTTGTTTGTTTCTTTGTTTTTTTTAAAAAAAAGAGAACTGCTTGGAAACGCACTTTTGTTGTTTTTAAAACTTTGTCATTTCTGTAGTTACATTAGTATGAAATTAGAAAGCACAATATTCTGGCAATTTATTCCAGTCATTCAGTTGCTGAAAACTTGAAACTATCCTAAAAGCATTTAAGTGTTATAGAATATGATATTTAATATTATTCTGTGATTTTTGAACTTGTTACTCATTCACTTACAGTTTCTTTGTTAAAAATAAAAATAAATGCTTCTTGTATTTCACTTTAAAACACTTTGAAAAGTGGTTGCACTATTTATATGTACCTTTTGGCGGTAATGTTTAGATAATTTGCTTTGGGAAATATTCTTTACTATGGTTTTTTTTTGTGAATAAAGCTTGCCTTCATGTACCTTGCTGCAGTGTAATATTTGGGTATGCAGGGGTACATCCGTACATAGAAGGCAGAGAGTCTGAAGAAAATAGAGGTAAGCAGATGAAGCTCAGTTATCACAGTCTTTTCGTGCTCAGTAGATTTGCCAAACTGAGATCAGATGTCAGTGGTTACAGCATTAGGACACTTGGTGGGGAGCTTAGTCTGGAAAGGCATTCAGGCACCTGCTGTGCAAGTGCGCGTGTGGCAAGGCAGGGGACTCACTGGTGGCTTCTCTAAGAGCAGACATCTTCATTTGAATAGGTAGAAGCACCACACTGATTTCAACCTGATACAACTGTCTGCAGTGCTGTATCAAAGTACTTCTTGGTGCTTTTTGTGGCTCAGCATGTTTGCAGTTGTTAATGGATTTCTGAGGAGCTGAAAACCAAAGGGAATAGTTCCTGTTCTTAATGTACCTTATGAGGTGATTTCATGGGAAGTTTTTGTTCTGATAGTAATTAGATGAATGAAAGGTATGGACCGAGTAGATTTCTACATTCCTTTTCCCAAGAAAAATAATAATGGATTTGTGTCAATTATCACAGATGTCAAAAATGATGATTCTAAGCCTCTAAGTAAAGCTGTCAGCTATGGATTTTATAGAACTCTGCCGATTATCTTGTACTGCTGATAGAGTACTTTCTAAATGGTGGTAGTGAATATTAGGGAAGGAATGCTTTCCCTTGTGATCTCCTGTCCACATCACCAGTAATATACCCCCTGAATATTCTCTAGATGAAAACACAAATATGCTTTTCTTTATTAATAATATCAAAATAGACTACAAATCATTTGTCTGTATTTTCCCCCCTCCATTTTTCCTGGCTGCAGCTTAGGTTTGGTTTGTAGGTAGCAGCAGTACCTGGTGCAACCCACCAACGGCATTTGTGGCTCACTGTAACTGCTATCCATGTGATTTCTGTGCCACAGAGAAAACTACCCAGCTTTCATCAGTATGTGTACATTCAGCTTAGTGAAAACAAAAAGATGACAGCATCTTCCCTGGTGGAAGTTGTTTGGTAGTCTGTATGCACTTCAGCTGTCTTTTCATCCAACGTGTCAGTTTTCTGAGCCAAAAAAGGCTTTGCCTGCTGAAAAGGATCTAGAGTATTACTTATCTACAGCATTACTTAGCTCAAGAGTATCGCTATGAATTAAAAGGTATATTGTTAATATGTATGATAATATATGTATAAATAAGCTAACATTAAGCTTGTGCCTCTTTGTTTATGAACCAGTAACAAAATACTCGTTTCTTGACCAGCACTGAATGGGATGCCATTAAACTAGCTGAACCCATATTTCTTGGGTTACTAAATGAACATATCCCTGCATTGAGCCCAAGTCAGTTAGAAGACTAAAGTATACACTGCTTTTCTGAGGGACAGCTGATGTGGCTTAGAATATGATCTTGAGAATAGATAGTTCATGAAGTTAATGTACATTAATGGAAGAGTATCCTGACGTGCTGAAAACCTTCATTAGATAAGTGTTGCATATGGAGGCGTGTAACCAGGAGAGTCAGCTGGAGAACTTAGGATGTGTGGATTCTAAGCAACCCCTGTGCCAGCACACTGTGCAGTGTGATAAGGCTCTATCAGCAGAGGGGTGGTTTAATAATCCACTGCCCTCCTGGAGGAGGAAATAGATTAGCCAGGCAGCCAAGGCTGGTGTTACCAAGCACTCCAAGATCTAGCTACCCTAATAGCTTTGTCCTGCCCCAGGAAGTAGCTGCTGTTATCTTCTGCTTGCAAACTTTTCCTGAAGATGCCCTCCCCTCAGCTATGTGAGGGATGCCAGGCTCATTTCACAGCTCTGCACTTTGGGGGCTTGACTTTGGGCTTCACAGTACGAGGAGCGTAGGCCAGCATTGGCATTGGTCCTGGTTATAAAATCAGTTGCAGATTTGTTTCTCTTATTTCAGAATTGCTGGAAGACAATTCTTCTGCTTTGGAGGTTGTGCAGGAACTTTAAACTATTCATTGTTTGTGTTAGAACCAGGGTGTAAGTTAGAAGAATGCAGCTAAAACTGTAAATGCTCATGTTTTCAGTAGTGCTCTTAACGTATTCTGTATCAAAATATCATTTGAATATTAAAATTATGTTATATTAAATGCATTACAATATTAAAAAACACTTCTAGTTGCTAAATGGCTCTTTTTGATGAATGGGAAGAAGCTGTATTTGCAATTTGTGATCCTTTTTGTGTTGAAGAGGCTTTCTTGGTAACTGCTAAAATTGGTAGATTTTACAAAACAAAATGTTTAAAAATTACTGCCATAAATTTGCCATGGAATTCTGTTTCTCATAACTTGCTTAATTAATCTTGGATTACAGCTATTGCTGGCACTGTGGTGACAAAGCCTGAATTGTGCTAAGCAGAGAGGACTGAGGAAAATGAGCTTGTCCTGTTGTGTATTTTTTTTTAAGCCTGTAATATGAGGCATAAAATTCCACACATACAGAAGTAAACCTTTTAAATTAGTTTTTTTTCTCTCTGACTTAAGTTTGTGAGTTTCATTTTAAGACATCATAGCTCCTTGCAGTGCCTTGGTTTTACACTCCTTTCCTTTGTGCTCTTTCTCACCACGCTCTTTTGTTCAGGGTTCCCCTGCAGCTCTCATTTTATCTGTACTTTATTTGGAGGCTGTTTCCTACATCATCTACTCTTAGTTGTTCCCTGTAATAGAGCCTATGTTCAACAGAACATTTGATACCTGTTCCCCTACCCTTCTTTTTCCCCTTGTTTGTTTTACTTATCCTGCTCTTGCTTTTGGATGCAACAGCTGCATGCTTGGTCCTCCCAGCACGCCTGTTAATGCTGTCTTTCTGAATTGCAGTTTTTTTTTCCTGTGCTAAACTTTACATCCCTTCTTAGTACTTCATTTCCCTCTTGCCACTTGTTCCACATCTTCACACTAACTTAGAAAAAATTTACCTATAGCCTGGTATTATTTTTTGGTGGGAAATACTGAAATCTTACCTGTCACGTTCCTACATGCAAGCTGAGCATTTTCTGCTGGTGCCTGTGGCTGCAGGATGTGATGTCAGAGATCCTTTGCCTGAAGCAACCGGTAGCTGGGGGATCTCCAGTTTTCCAAGAGTCTGGTTTGGAATTCTCTATATTGCAAAAGAGTCATTAATCTTTTTGTCTGTTGGTGCTTAAGAATATCCCCTGATAAGTTGTTGTTTCCTACTATTAGTTCTCTAGTTATCATGTACCATCCCCAAAAATGCTGCTAAGATGTAGGTTAGACCATCTTTACCTTTGATTCCTGAATTTGTCTTTCAGGATTAAACAGGTAGAGCAGGTATTGGTTTTCATCTCTTAATTCTCCCTAAAGACTATTGAATGGCATTTGATACCAGCTCTGATTTTATGTAAGATTTGGGAAGATCTATTCCATCATGGCTGGAGAATACTGCGTTATAATGATAAAAATGGGTCATTTTTTTAGGGTAAAGCATTTATCTCGAAACAGAAAGTTGTGTAAGATTTACTCAAATGTTTTCACTAAAACAAGTCTTTTATTTGTACTTGTGTGTATGTAAATATGTATAATATACTTATTTATATTTTATATGTACATATATTTATAAAACTGTTTTTCTTAAACAACTTTGTAAGCAAGGTTTTGACAGTAGGGCTCTTTAGATCTTGAACCTTACCATCAGAGGAGTAATAACAGCTTATGTTCCCCAATACTCACTTATGCTCCATGCAGTCTTTGGATACACAGCTCCTCTGAGATACTTTCTGAAATTTAGGGAAATCTGGAGAGTTATGCCCTTTTCCCATGTATTACCTTCACTATGTGGCCAAAATGGCAGGGGAGGTGGTGGTGTCGTCACATATGTGTGGTGGGCTTATGTCTGCTTGTGTGAGGAACAGCTGCTGCCATTGCTAGGGGGAAAAAAAGTGGAAGCAGAGCTGTGAGTGGGTCACTGCAACCTGCTCTCTGGCTGTGGTTTAGGGGAAGTAGAGGAAGAGGATGGCATGAAGCAGGGTACAGTTCAGATTCTGGTCTGTAAGTGCTGGTTGGGCATCTCTGCCTCCTGAGTCTTCACTCATTCTGTGCAGTCCTTAGAAAATAAGACTGCAAACACAGAAGGCAGCATTTGATGCAGTGCACAAGACTGCTTGCCATTCTGGAACTAAAACTTGCTTTCAGAGTTGAGAGCTTTTGAACCTAAATGGTTCTCCACAGTGGAGAAGCAGGAATATGGCATCAGTTAGCACTCGAGTTCAAGAACTGTTCCTTAGAGCTTAATTTTCAACAAGGAGTACAAGAACAAAGAAACTAAAAATGCATGGCATTAGTCATTTGAAGTATTTACAGTCTCTGAGACCCAGGAAAGGGTAACTTAATTTCCTGTTCATTCATCAGTTCACCCAGAGATATGGTGGGTACCCCATCCCTGGAGACTTCAAGGTGAAGCTGGATATCAGGCCCTGGGCATCGTGATCGAGCTGTGCATGTCTCTGCTCAATGCAGGGGAGTTGGAACAGATGACAATTAAAGATCCCTTCCAGCACTAAGAGATTCCACAATTCTAAGTGGACAAGAGACACTTATATCTTCTTTCCACCCACCTTTCTGTTCCATCACCTTGGGATAATTTGTGAATTGTTAGATATTTCAAAGTATAAACTTCAGGCACTTATATTTATGTGAACTAGGGGATTACTTCTTGCCACTCCTTTCAGCCACTTATTCACAGTTCTAGTGTTAGCATATGAATTTTCTTCAAAAGCTAATCAGTGTGGCCCAGTGCAAATTTCATAACACTCCTGACTTCTCTTATAAGATCTAATGCAGATAATGAAGAAATGGTCTACTTTTGTTTTAATATTCCTTAAAACAGAGCTGTGGTGTTTTGTTCTTGAATTTTTAATGCTAGCAATACTAAGGTACTATTAGAGGCTGTGAAGCACTGAATATTTTGTGTCTCCCAGCTTAAATTGTATATGAAACAATAGTCACTTTTATATTGGTACCAAGCTTCAGCAAATTATTTGTATTCATACAGAAGGACTAAAGTTTGTAGCTAAACTTCCAAATTTCAGACCTGTGTGATTTTGAACTTGTTTTTCTTTCATTTAATTTTGATTATAGTACAGATACTAATTCCCACAGTCTCTCCTCATAGTTGGGAATTATGTGGCTCTACTATTTCTCTTTCACATTTGTTGATGGATTTTATTGTTATCTAATGGGAGGAAAGAAGAAAATGTGTCTATGAGTGAGGATAGAACATCTCATCAGTGTGAGAGTCTGTAACATTTTCAGATGAGAGAGAAAGTGATGCAGCAGCCAAAGCCAAATGTTTAATTTTGAACTGATTTGCTTATTGCAGACAGATATTGTTGAGAAAAGTGGTCTGGGGAGAAATTTCTGGCAGAAGATTAAACAGTAGAAGAGAATTTAGGGAAAAAGATGACTTTTGCTGAAGCACTGGAGTTGACAAGTAGGAATAAAGGGCAGTGAGAGTCCAGCATTGCCAGGCAGTCTTGATCTCTACTGAATATGTTTTTTTATCTGAAAAAAGAAAAAAAAAAAGTCTTCTAATTCTTCTAGTTGTTTTTTCTTGGTTTTGGGTAACAGTTTCTATGGGAAAAGTCAGGTTTACTTTCTGGAGCAGCAGCTCTAGTACAGTGGAAAATCATGTTAGGGCTAACAACTGTGCAGCACTTCCTTGTTTGCCATATCTGGGTAAGCAGTGTTATAGCAACTGAACAGCAAGGTAAGAGTTCAGAATAATGTACATATCCTTAGTGTGCTTATGTAAATCCATGTTCTATGGAGCATGCTTTGCAGAAACACTTAAAAAAATAAATTAGGAAAAAAATATCCTTGTTCTCTGTGCCATTCTTCAACACTTTCCTTTTGGTGTAGGCACGTACTCCTCCCCTTTGGGGAATTAGCAGACTTCCTGCTGTAATCATGTGGTAGAGCATTCACAAGAACTACTTTTTTTTCTGAAAGGAACTCGCTCAAGCTGGAGGAAAATACTTAAGAAATATTTCATTAAAAGAAATGAACGCTGCCAACATTCCAGGCTAAAAGCTTGGTCTTAACTTAAATGATTTTGAAGATCGATAGGATAGATTGGCTAGAGGCCTGTTATACTGGGAAAGGTGAAGCTTTAGAGAGTTTCATCTGCGTTTGTGTTTTGGGAGTGTGAAGTGGAGATCCCAGTTTGATTCTGAGAAACTTGTTAGATCAAAGGGAAATAGATGATTTTAGGGGGAGACTTGGGTGACCCTTTCTTGCCTGGGCTTCTGCTTTTTAAACTGTGTAGCATTAGTGCAGCACTCATTGATTTCACCAGCAAGTGACTTGTGAGGCTGTTAAATATCAATAGAAGATGTGTCTTTGATTACACATGCAAGCACAGAGAAAAGAACGAAGATATCTTGTGTCTGGTGGTTATTTTTACCTGTAGCATTCAAAGACCCCGGTTTTGGAAAGAGGTTTTCTGTTGAAGAGGCTCTCCCCTAGATTTTAATAGGAGATTAATAGGTGTTAGGGTTACCCTGAGTTCAGGTAAACTTCTGCATGAAATTTTGTCCTAAGAGATTTTTAAATAGAGAAGTTTTGTTCCCCCTCACCTTTCTATGCATGTGCCTCTTTCAGTGTAGAATACAAATTCTGTTCCAGGTGACCTAGTAAATAATAATTCATAAATGTAAGAATTTATTTGGTGTTTGTAATAGCAGCAAATTGGAAAGTTCATAGGAACAGAGTCCAAACAGGGCCTTTAAAGTGCTTAGGTCTCTGTGAACTAGAAAGTTAAAAAATATATATGTATTTTTCAGAATTTCCTACTGTCAGGCAGTAAATTAAATTTGTAATGTGACAGATAAACTGCTGAAAAATGTCAGATGAACAGTGTCTAGAAAGAAACGTTGTCCTCTTTTTTTTTTTTTCCTTAAACAGCCTTGATTGGTGGGAATAAATGTGTTTTTGAACTCAACAAACATCTCTTCTTCTTTGTAGTTTAGAAAAATATATAAAAAAGAATATACGATTTTTCTGTTGGGGAACAGAAGGTCAACAGTTCGATTTTATTTTAGCACTTTATAGACAGTTTAAAGTGAAACCCCTGGAAAAGTAGGTAGCAGTGTTTCAAGGGATTAGCTGCAAAGTGTAGCAATCTACCGTGATTCTGAGCTTTGTCCTTCTATGTAAGATCAAGGTTATACCTCTTATATTTGAAGACTGCTCTTTGCTTATACAATGCATAAATGTACTACAAGCACTTCTAATAAAGTGCAATTCATACACACTGCTGAATGTTTGAGGTAGGGAAAGAGAAGGTACAATGAAAACAGATTATTCAAACACTTTTTGAATCCTTCATGAAATTCAGGAATGCCTCCTTTATGAAATTTCATGATGTTCACCATGTCATGAATGGCTGACTTTTAATTTCAAGGCAAGAAGGACAGCTTAAAGTGAGACCACCAATGAACGAGTAGCAGTAAGCTTGCTTTGTTATTACACAGTGTTTTCTCCATCTATCATAAAGATAATGTACCTAAATGTCAGCGTAGGGTGTTTGTCCTGTGATTTTGTTGTTGGATTCTCCTCACTCTGCTTTTGTAAGAGCCTGTTGGTCAGTGTAAAATAGTTTGCCATTTTGTCTTGTCTATACACTTCACAGGTGTTGTATTCTTTCAGAATTTTCCTGCCTTCTCTCTTGACTTTGGTTTTCTTACGTCTTCAAATGTATATGTAGGCTTAAGTCTAGTCTGCATGGAGGAATGGGGAGTCAACAGTCCAGGGGGACATCAGTAGTCATTGTGCCTCTTTGTGTTTCTGACTTAGAAACAGCCATGAAACAATGCTGACATCAGGCCATTCATCATTGCTGCTGTTTTAGAGGAGAGATGTGGTCTTGAATTTTTTCTTTCTTTCCCCTAGAAGTTTTCTTTAGTGCACCTGAGCTGGTTATTAGCTCAGCGTCTTCTCTAGAAGTGCTTATAAAATAATTCAGGAAGGGCTGCTGCTTTTTTTTTTTTCCTGTTTCTGTTGCTGTAGTTACCTAGGTGTGAGGCAGAGGTTGGGGTTCCGATTGGTTTACTCTGCGGCCAAAAAAGATCTCTCTTCCATACCCACCTTGTGCTATTTGCAGCTGAAAGATTGGAAGATGTCTTCCTTTGCAGGTTATTGGTTTCACCTTTGCTATCCAGAATGCGAAAAAATAATAATAAAATGTTACTGATGACAATGCATGCAAAACCAAGTGTGCAGGATCTCAACTAATCATGGAAAAAGTCACCACAGACCAGATCATCAGCAGTAACTGCATCTGTACAGAGTGTCTTGGGGGGTAGAGATGGCCCTGCAGCTCACTGTGTCTGGGCCTCACAGGAGGAGATGCAGGACTGGGCCCTGAAGACAGGTGGAGAGCAGAGGTGGTGGGTAGGAAATGATGCAAGCTGGCTACTTGCTGTTGGAAGTGCTTCATTGTCAGACATTGTGGTTGTTTTTGTGGTTTTGGTTTTTTTTTTCCTTTTGCAACAGACTGAAACCAGAGATAACTTAATCTCATTGTGTCTTCTGGTAAGTGTATAATATGAGTAACACAAGAAGATGCAATTATTTGTAGTCTTCAAGGTACAGAGAAATGCCTTCTTCCAAAAATGCTGTCTGTGTTGGATGAAGTACTTAATAAAGCCATCTAACTACAAAATTCTCTCAACGTTTGTCCTTCAGACAGTTACCAGTATTAGTTGTTAATCTTTGTCCTGATTTCCAAATGAATTAAAAATACAAGTACATACAAATTTCTGAAGGAAAAAAGAAGAGAAAATGCCAAGCTGAAATATGTTTTTTTGTTTGTTTGATCTGGGGTTTGCTTGTTTTAAATCCCTGAAGGTTGTCTTTGGGCAATTTCTTAATAGTAATCCTATGTGTAGGAAAGCACTTTAGACCAATTTTTGTCATAAACCCTTTGCACTTTCTTTTCCAGCATAGCTAAGACCTGTGAGAATGCTTTCTCCCTAACTTATTATTTTATTTTAAGCTGAGGTAAGTTTTAAGGCTCTGAACTAGTACTGCTAAACTTCAGCATGCATTAATATAATACCAGCTTGTTCCTGCAGAATATCAGCTTTTTATCCTTTGAAATTATAAATTTAAATCATCTGTCAGAAGCTAGAAATGAACACTGCCTTCTTGATAATAGGCATGCTGTTCCAGGAAGGGTATAGAAATATCAGTCTTTTTAAGTAAGACATCAAAAGATTTTTAAAAACTTAACTTCCTTAAACAGATGAGTACTTATCACGTAAATACAAAAGACAATGTGTTTTAAAGAGTATCACATTGGTTTTGCATTGTATCTTGAAGTGCTGCAGACCAGGACATTTTGGGTCACAACAGTACCACTAATTGGAGAAGAAAAAATCTGAAATTGCAAAGATGGTATGAAGGTTACAGCATGAAACTGAGTGAACATCATGTACAATTAGGGCATTATTGTATATATTAATAGGAGGCTAGAACTCAAGCGTGTGTTCATTGTTGCTGCAGCAGCCTGTCTTGTAACATTACGGAGGATTATTCTACCATTAGAGAGGATGTCAGCTGAAATAACGTTTTAATCTGCTGCTTTTTCAAATAAATGGTAGCCATGTTGTTCTTATCTAATAATACATTCTGGATACTTACTGTTGTGGAGGTACAGTGTCCTTTTCTTGTCAACACCAACTTTTGGCACCACGTTCCTCAAACTGCAAAGCAGCATTAGTCTGAGAAGTGGGTGACTGGCCTACAAGAACAGGCAGAGGAGACAAGGCATGAATGTGGGTGCCTCATCAGAAACCACTCTGCTCCTCAATGGCCTTTCAGCCCACCCAGCTAACACTGGGTAACACCTGGGACCTGGAGGGCTAGAACTCAGCCCAGTGGTGGCTGAATCCCTCAGAGGTATCATGTGCTTTGACATTAGAACCACACTCTTTCCAAACAGCAAGTTCACTTTCATTAATAATGAATTGGATCCATCCCAGCTGACTTCATCTGAGCAGGAGATGAAAAGGTCAGGTGGGAAGCCTTTTACAAATACATTTTTATGCAAGTTGTTATTTGAACATATGTGAATTTTTTTTTATTTTTTATTTTACAGTAAAATGCTGTATTGACTCCCTGGTAGGAAGGAACATTTTGTGTGTTTTTAGTTTGTATTTTTCTTTAGTCCTTTGCACATTTTTTTAAAGACTTCTAAACCACTTATAAGACAAAAAACAAGCTTAACTTTTGTGCTCTGTTGGAGCTGAGCAGAAATTCGTTACCACCAAACTAGTCTTGAGGTTTCCTGTTTGCAGTTTTGGAACTCAAGATGTAAGATACTACAGCGTATGTGCAGTTGTATTGGAGATTGAAATACCAGATATACTGTAGAGCAGAGAGAATCAGACAATAGTTAAAAGCTGTCAAAGGCATTCATTTGAAGAAACAAAAAAACCAAAACCTCACAGCATTGTCATTAAACATTAGAAGATGATGAAAAGAAGTGTTTGAGATGTGGGGGGCCAAGTTTCTTGATAGCATCAAGGTAAGATTATATAGCTGGTGTATTTTTGTGTTACTGGTTGATTAAGACTAGTTCTTCACAGGTTTTGAAGTTTCAAAGCTCAATTCTGTTTTAGTAAGAACTGTCATTGGAAGAAAAGAAAAAGTACACATAATGTCTCTAGAGTTGACCAGAAGTGGACCTTTGATGTGCACAGGCCAAAGAATCTCAAATGTAATTAAGCAGTCTACCAGGCTGTATAACTCTCCCTCAAATATTTATCTGTAATTACTCTGTTTTCAAAGTGACTCAAGAGGAAACAGAGTGCTACTGTACCTGTGAGGAAATGTGTTGGAACCAGCCAGAAGCATTCCTGCTCTCTGCTGAGCTTTCCTGGGAGGTTGATCCTTGGCTCTGCCACTCAGCTGGTGGTTAATCCATTCCTTATGGATATAGACTTTGATTTAGGACTGTGCATCTACCAACAGCTGAAAGGAAAGATACATATTTTAAAAAAAACAAAAAAAAACTTATCATCATACTTACCTTCTTGGAAACCCTTTTATCAATTGCCAGCTACTCATCCATAATCTGTTTCCAGGTTGTGTGTATTGTTTGTTTGTTTGGAGTGGGAAGGGAGGAGAATTCTTTTGCCTCTCCTTTATTTTTCTAGCGTTACAGTTAGGCTGACTACTTAGCAGTGTTACCAAGGACATTCCATTTACACTTTAGATTAGTGGCACAGCTGTAATTCTCCAAAACTTCCTCATAGCTCCAAATTTTGCCCAGAGTTATTACTGAAAACTGTGAAAGCTTTGTGGGCAACTCTGCTATCTTAGGGTGCGTTTGAAGATTAAGTGTTTAATTATACTTGTTATTTTTACTACAGTAGTTAATGACTGAACAGAAATAGTTGTCACTGTAAGATAATCCCATAGTGCAGAGATAGATATTGAACATT